>NC_079224.1:20236727-20593863 GCF_029633865.1 Lampris incognitus
TACCACCACTACTCATAATGAAACTATTTCCAGAAGAAGAAGAGGAAAAAGAAGAAGACCTGCAATTTCCATTTGTAAGAAGAAAAGAAAAATAAAGAAGAAGCAACACAAGATACTGAAATCTCAATTAGTGTTCAGTAATGGTTTGAAAAGATCTATAATGTGGTCAGAGCAGACCCAGCCTGCACAATTTGAAGATCATTCAGATAAGGAATAGGGATTTCTCAATTTGCCAACAGCTGGGGATCAACTCTATCTAATCCTGAGAAATCTACACCGGTAAAACAGTTCTGTGATCCCACCGCTCCGCTCTCTGTTTACATAGTTGTGCTTCAACATGGCCTCTGACAAGAAAAGGGGCTTAAGACTGAGACAACTGTCCGGATAATCTCTTTACCTTGAATAGCAAGTGAAGCTTCTTCTCCATTAACATGCTGTGGAGAAACTTGTAGTCCTCTTCCCGGTCCGTGTGAGATTCTGTTCCAGACATCACCGATGATAACAGCCTGCATACACCTGGCAAAGGGAGGAGGACACATGCACACATGCACGCAAGCACACACAAACACACACACACAAACACACACACACACACACACACACACACACACACACACACACACACACACACACACACACACACACACACACAATATTAGTAGGCAGTCCACCTGTGTCTTTACTCGATTCACAACAAAGTCACAGCGAGGGTGAGGTCAGGGGTCATAAGTGAGAGGTCAGGGGTTAAACATCGGGTGTGATGAGAGAGCCTTACAAGATTTTGCACGTACAGCCAAAAACATTGTGCTGTGATAATACGTTATTTTACAGTTTTGCTGTTTGACCCACAAGGACAGGGCAAGGTAAGCAGAGAAAGCAAACAAATAACTGGAAGCTAAAGCCACGATATGCCACGCGTTACACACACCTCTGTGTTCTGTACGACTCAGCATCCTTACTCTGTGGAAGGAGAAATGGACTTCATTGAATACCGACATATCAACAGTTGCACGCGTGCACACACTTCTCTACGGTTGGACCTAATAGCTGACTACACGTGGGGAGAAGGTGTGCATAAGGAATGAAAAATAAAAGCACAAAACTCTAAAATAGATTTGATCAATTTGAAAGAAAGTAATATTAGGTTAGACTATCAGAATTACTGAGGTCCTATGAAATTTCTGCATTGTGCGTTATGTTGTATTGTAGACCTTCAGAATGTGCTCCACTGTGGTATACTGCCCTCTAGTGTTAGTCCTTATTTTTACCTTGGTCCACGGTTTGACAATACTTTTTACTACAAAATGTAAAAGGCTTATGACAAAATAAAAAATAGGCTCCGGCTAGTCCCTTCGCTATTGCTCTTGACTGCATATTTGTAAACTCCAGCATATCTGCATACATAAACTTGTGTTAAGAAAAGCACCTTGGAGTATAAATATTTACTGGATCATTTAAATAATGCATGAGTTGGGGAACATTTTTTGGCGGGGGGTCGGGGGTGGGGGTGGGGGTCCATTAGCTACCATTGCTGAAAGACGATAGCAATAAAGGTTGGTCAATCTTGGGTTTGTAGGCTAGCAACATTACAGCCCTAAACAAAAAGGAGAAAGATCGTGGGACGCGTACAACAGATGGAAAGCGAATAAATTGGGTGGGACCAGCGCATATTTACTATAATGTAATTTGAGGTCCTAAGGACAAACTCATTGTCTCTCTTTTGACAAACTGGAGAGGAGAAAATCACGAGTGAACCAAACAATGAACAGATCGTACTCACCGGTGAGGTTTTCAGTGCATTTAGGCCCAAATTGGAGAGGCCATTATCCCTCAATATCCCAGGAGTAGCTGAACAGCCGTGTGCAGAGAGAGGCAGTTTGCACAGTGCTGGACTAGTCAAACAGTTGAAGAGGCTGACTCTGATTGTGACAATATGTGTCAGGTCTGACCTAGATTAAGCAAGCGGTCAATCAATACCTCTCTCATCCTGGCATGGGACGTTGCCAGTGTCATCATACTAGTCCTCTTTGTCTGTTTGACTGCAGACTACCAAATGGTTGTTCATTGGGTCTGGGGTCAGCAGTCGCATCCATTGCACTGACTGCACTTTCTCGCTACATCATTGTTGTTTTCCATAACCCTTTTTATTTTCTTTCGTTAAATATGTTTGATTCGTGTTCTTTGTCTCTGGTGATAAAAAGTAGGCTGTAAAGAACAATGTGGAGAGACAGGACCGTAGTCCATCTTCAAAGTTGACCTTTTTATTCAAAGCACAGGATACTGCATGCCTTTGAGCGCCTATGGCAATAAATACACTACATTATATAAAGTTGATGATGATGATTGATGATGACGATGATTTATTTCGAACATGAAATAAGCAGGATATAACATACACATAAGCCATTGCCAATGATATGAAGTGATCAACAAATCCACAAATCAAAGTCGGCAAACAAATCTCAGTTTAAGCATCAGAATATTTGTTACATGTTCGAGAAGGAGTAGGAGGAAGTATACACTTATTTTTTTCCCTGCCCCTTCTCACCTACTCTTAAGTTAATTCAGCTACTATACATTTCAAACTCAATTCCCCCTGTACTGTATAGCTCAAATTCGATGCAAGCTTTGCTGCATAATACAAACTCAACTACTGTGAACAATAAGAGAAAAAAACAAATAAATGAACAAAATCACATGAGGGAAACAAACGAAAAAGGAAAAGGAAAACACAAACTTGTGGCTTAGTTGAAAGATCGCCAATTGATGAATGAGTCAGGCTAAAAAGAAACATTTGTTGGGAGTGAATCAGGAATCAGGAATCAGGAACACTTGCGTACATGAAATAAAACAAAATATCGTTACCCCCAGCCCACAGCAGCGCAACACGAAGACAAAAACGCATATCTAAAAACTACAAGAACACATATTAAACTACAAAAAAAAACAAAAACAAAAAACCATCACTGTCCAGAGAACGAACGCCAGCCAGGATGACTGTGGGAACTGCCGGTCTGCATGGGCTAGCAGTTAGCTTAGCCTGCCCCGCTTCCGCGTCCTGTCAGAATGCCCTCGGTGCTTTCTCCTCTGGTACAGCTCCAGGCAGGGCCGTGGTCCCTGGGCACACCGGATGCAGCAGACCAAGCTGCCCCAGCCAGTCCAACGCCAGCTCTCCCAGCCAGGCACCTTCGATACACCTCCCCGCACTCTACACAACTGCACCAAAAACACCACAGTCAATGCCAGGCAAGGCCGCCGCCAGACCGCCCTCGGTGTTACCGGAACTGTCACAGGTCCAGCCCCGCCCACAATAGATTGACAGTGACAACGATTGATGCAGAAAATAATGCCTGTGTTTAACATAAGCCGAAGAGAGTTTCACGTTTTGAAGGAGGCTGGAAGAAACTCGCATTATGTCGGTGAGTGTTCAATTGCCTTGCCACAGTAATCACCAGTGATACTATGATACCATGATAAGCAATTGTCTGGATGGTCTGGTAAATACACGATCAACTGAAAATCATGTGGAATAAATCTTACAGCACTTTAGATAGAAAATTAACAATCCCTGATAGATAAAACAAAACCCGTTAAATGAAAAGAAAAAGTCTAAAATCACTCATTATGTTGGAGATATTGCATATATCTTTTATTTATATATAGTTTTATTTCATTTATGCTTACATATACACTACCGTTCAAAAGTTTGGGATCACATTGAAATGTCCATATTTTTGAAGGAAAAGCACTGTACTTTTCAATGAAGATAACTTTAAACTAGTCTTAACTTTAAAGAAATACACTCTATACATTGCTAATGTGGTAAATGACTATTCTAGCTCCAAATGTCTGGTTTTTGGTGCAATATCTACATAGGTGTATAGAGGCCCATTTCAAGCAACTATCACTCCAGTGTTCTAATGGTACAATGTGTTTGCTCATTGGCTCAGAAGGCTAATTGATGATTAGAAAACCCTTGTGCAATCATGTTCACACATCTGAAAACAGTTTAGCTCGTTACAGAAGCTACAAAACTGACCTTCCTTTGAGCAGATTGAGTTTCTGGAGCATCACATTTGTGGGGTCAATTAAACGCTCAAAATGGCCAGAAAAAGAGAACTTTCATCTGAAACTCGACAGTCTATTCTTGTTCTTAGAATTGAAGGCTATTCCATGCGAGAAATTGCTAAGAAATTGAAGATTTCCTACACCGGTGTGTACTACTCCCTTCAGAGGACAGCACAAACAGGCTCTAACCAGAGTAGAAAAAGAAGTGGGAGGCCGTGTTGCACAACTGAGCAAGAAGATAAGTACATTAGAGTCTCTAGTTTGAGAAACAGACGCCTCACAGGTCCCCAACTGGCATCTTCATTAAATAGTACCCGCAAAACACCAGTGTCAACATCTACAGTGAAGAGGCGGCTGCGGGATTCTGGGCTTCAGGGCAGAGTGGCAAAGAAAAAGCCATATCTGAGACTGACCAATAAAAGAAAAAGATTAAGATGGGCAAAAGAACACAGACATTGGACAGAGGAAGACTGGAAAAAAGTGTTGTGGACGGATGAATCCAAGTTTGAGGTGTTTGGATCACAAAGAAGAACGTTTGTGAGACGCAGAACAAATGAAAAGATGCTGGAAGAATGCCTGACGCCATCTGTTAAGCATGGTGGAGGTAATGTGATGGTCTGGGGTTGCTTTGGTGCTGGTAAGGTGGGAGATTTGTACAGGGTAAAAGGGATTCTGAATAAGGAAGGCTATCACTCCATTTTGCAACGCCATGCCATACCCAGTGGACAGCGCTTGATTGGAGCCAATTTCATCATACAACAGGACAATGACCCTAAACACACCTCCAAATTGTGCAAGAACTATTTAGAGCAGAAGCAGGCAGCTGGTATTCTATCGGTAATGGAGTGGCCAGCGCAGTCACCAGATCTGAACCCCATTGAGCTGTTGTGGGAGCAGCTTGACCGTATGGTACGCAAGAAGTGCCCATCCAACCAATCCAACTTGTGGGAGCTGCTTCTGGAAGCGTGGGGTGCAATTTCTCCAGATTACCTCAACAAATTAACAGCTAGAATGCCAAAGGTCTGCAATGCTGTAATTGCTGCAAATGGAGGATTCTTTGACGAAAGCAAAGTTTGATGTAAAAAAAAATCTTATTTCAAATACAAATCATTATTTCTAACCTTGTCAATGTCTTGACTCTATTTTCTATTCATTTCACAACATATGGTGGTGAATAAGTGTGACTTTTCATGGAAAACAGAAAATTGTTTGGGTGATCCCAAACTTTTGAACGGTAGTGTATATTATTGTTTTTATTTGTATTTTGTAGAAGGCAGGCTGTGATGGTGTGCTCAGTTTAGTTAAAAAACCCCAAACTAAACCACCCCTTCTTCTTCTTGGCCAAACATTTGAGCTCTTTCTCCTTCTTCTGCTCTTTCTCCTTTCTGTCCAAGAGCTTCTTCACTTCTTTCTCCCTCTTAAGCTCGTCCTTCCTCTTCTTTGCCAGCTCCTTCTGATTTTTCTTTTCCGCCTTAGATGTTAACGCCATTGAATAAATTGATGTTACTTTTTTCTCCTCCTTCTTACTCAAAAGAACTGCCCATCTCTGCTCCTCCTCCTCCTCTCTGCTCCTTTTCAGCAGCTGTATCTCCTCCTGAGCTTGAAGAAGGACAAGCTTGATCTCCTCATTGGTTTTGAGGGGACCAGCTTTCCCCTCCTGCCACTGGTCATGATGGGTCTTCAGTTTTTCCTCCGCCTGGTCGAGGGAGGCTGCAATCCTCTGTTCAGTTTCCTCCTTCCGCGAAGAGAACCAAGAGGTGAAGTGCTTCTCGGCCGCTGCCTCCTCCTCTTTCTCTGCTGCATGGCGTTCAAAAACCTTACACTCCCAGAGGACTTGGTCTTTTTTCAAGACCTCCACCTGCTGTAATAACAATAATAACTTTATCTATATAGCACTTTTCTATAACAATGTTACAAAGTGCTTTACAAAGAAATAAAACCAGACAAGGCAAAAATAAGAGTAAGACCAAATAAGTAAGAGTAAAACTAAAAACGGTATCAATAAATAAAAACAAATATCAAACATTTGTAAAAGCTTTCACAAAAAGAAAATTTTTAAGACAAGATTTAAAAGAAGCTACAATACCATACCTCCGCTCTCGGCACCCTGTCGTATGCTTTCTCTAAATCCACAGACACAATGTAACTCTTTCTGGTCTTCTCTATACTTCTCCACCAACACTCTCAAAGCAAACATCGCATCTGTAGTTCTCTTTTGTGGCATGAAACCAAACTGCTGCTCGCTGATCATCACCTCTCCTCTTAACCTAGCTTCTATTACTCTCTCCCATATCTTCATGCTGTGGCTGATCAACTTTATACCTCTGTAGTTGCTACAGTTCTGCACATCACCCTTATTCTTGAAAATCGGTACCAGTATGCTTCTTCTCTACTCCTCAAACATCCTCTCACTTTCCAAGATTGTGTTAAACAATCTAGTTAAAAACTCCACTGCCATCTCTCCTAAACATCTCCATGCCTCCACAGGTATGTCATCAGGACCAACTGCCTTTCCACTCTTCATCCTCTTCATAGCTGCCCTCACTTCCTCCTTGCTAATTTACCGCACTTCCTGATTCACTATCCCCTCATCATCCATCTCTCTCTCTCTCTCTCTCTCTCTCTCTCTCTCTCTCTCTCTCTCTCTCTCTCTCTCTCTCTCTCTCTCTCTCTCTCTCTCTCTCTCTCTCTCTCTCTCTCTCATTTTCTTCACTCATCAGCCCCTCAAAGTACTCCTTCCACCTTCTCAGCACGCTCTCCTCAATTGTCAGCACATTTCCATCTCTATCCATGATTGCCCTAACCTGCTGCACATCCTTCCCAGCTTGGATCCTCTGTCCAGCCAATCGGTACAAGTCCTTTTCTTCTTCCTTAGTGTCTAACCTCTCATACAACTCACCATACGCCTTTTCCTTTGTCACCTCTCTCTTCGCTTTACGCTTCATATCCTTGCACTCCTGTCTACGTTCTTCATCTCTCTGACTATCCCACTTCTTCTTTGCCAATCTCTTCCTCTGTATACTTTGCTGTACTTCCTCATCCCACCACCAAGTCTCCTTGTCTTCCTTCCTCTGCCCAGATGACACAACAAGTACCTTCCTAGCTTTCTCCCTCAGTATTTCTGCAGTGGTTGCCCAGCCATTCGGCAACTCTTCACTACCACCCAGTGCCTGTTTTAGCTCCTCCCTAAACTCCACACAACAGTCTTCCCTCTTCAACTTCCACCATTTGATCTTTGACTCTGCCTTCACTCACTTTCTCTTCTTGGTCTCCAAAGTCATCCCGCAGACCGCCATCCGATGCTGCCTAGCTATTGTAAACTACTAATAAGACACGTTAGCCCCTAGCTAACGGGTCTGACCCTTTAGCCGAGCGGTTAGTGATGTCGCCTTGTGGTGCAGTACACCCCGTATCGAATCCCGCACCGGGCAAGAAAATAACCGGTTACATTGGTGGCAGCGGTGGGATCCGGAAGTGTGCAGATCCTCAGAAGTCTCTTCGGAGCGCGGGAATAACAAAGCGCGAGGGTGCGCTTCCGGGGAGGGTGACGACTGTAAACTACTAATAAGACACGTTAGCCCCTAGCTAACGGGTCTGACACTGTAGCCGAGCGGTTAGTGATGTCGCCTTGTGGTGCAGTACACGCCGTATCGAATCCCGCACCGGGCAAGAATATAACCGCTTACACTATGTTTTCCCCTGTCACCACCTTGCAGTCTCCAATCCCTTTGAGATCGTGCCTCCTACATAAGATGTAGTCCACCTATGTGCACTTTCCTCCACTCTTGTATGACACTGTGTGTTCCTCCCTCTTCTTGAAATATGCATTCACCACAGCCATTTCCATCTTTTTCGCAAAATCCACCACCATCTGTCCTTCCACATTTCTCTCCTTGACACCATACCTCCTCATCACCTCTGTTCCCTTCACCAACATGCCCATTGAATTCCACTCCAATCACCCCTCTCTCCCCCTTGGGTACACTCTCCACCACTTTATCTAACTCACTCCAGAATTCTTCTTTCTCTTCCATCTCACACCCAACTTGGGGGGCATATGTGCTGACAACATTCATCAATACACCTTTGATTTCCAGCTTCATACTCATCACTCTGTCTGGCACTGTCTTCACCTCCAATACACACTTGACATACTCTTCCTTCAGAATGACCCCTACCCCATTTCTCCACCCAGTCGCACCATGATAGAAGCGTTTGAACCCACCTCTGATACTCCTGGCCTTACTCCCCTTCCACCTGGTCTCTTGCACACATGGTATACCTACCTTTCTTCTTTCCATCATATCAGCCAGTTCTCTCCCTGTACTGGTCATAGTGCCAACATTCAAAGTTCTGACTCTCACCTCCACACTCTTACCCTTCCTCCTCTCTCACTGCCTCTGGACATGCCTTCCCCCTCTCCTTCTCCTTTATCCAACATTAGCATAGTTTCCACTGGCACCCTGATGGCCAACAGTACCAGTGGTGGTCGTTGGTAACCCAGGCCTCGACTGATCCGGTATGGAAATCTTATTATGATCTGCATATTTGATCTGGTAAATATTTTACACCGGATGCCCTTCCTGACACAACCCTCCCCATTTATCTGGGTTTGGGGCCGGCATTAAGAATGCACTGGCTTGTGCATCCTCAATGGCTGGATTATAAACAGTGTTAGTATACAGTGATCAATGGTGTCAAAAGATGCACTGAGGCCCAGTAGTAGAAGCACAGAAGTGGAATCAGAGTCCATAGCAAGTAGAAGATCGTTCACCACTCTGGTCAGAGCATCAAAGAAGGTTGAATCAGTTCATCTGGATACGTTCATTGACAAATACGTTTCAATACTCAAGTAAGTGACATCTTCAGTCTAAACTGACTGCAGGTATCCCCACCGCGTTATTATGGATCCCACTGCTTTACTGGGCACTCTGTCTCTGATTGGCCAGTACTCGTTGCCTCCGTTGGTTGGGTTGGTTAAGGTTAGGGTTAGGGCGGGGTTAGGGTTAAGGTTAGCTAATCAGAGGCAGAGTAGGGGGGGTCTTCCTAGAATCCTACCGCCTGGATGCTATGCAGGGCGTGTCTTGCCCAGAAAAGCAGTGGGATCCATAATAACGCCGTTCCACCCCTTATAAACAATACAGTACAAAACAGTTGCATAACATCCGAAACCAATGACCAGTTTCATTTGCATATATGGGTGTGACCATTAATTAGAGCTTCAGAGGCCATGTGTACTGTTCACAGAGGACTAGGGAATGTTGCGATCACATATGGCTTGAGATGGCGACAAATGTACAAACCCCAATTCCAATGAAGTTTGGACGTTGTGTAAAACGTGAATAAAAACAGAATACAATGATTTGCAAATCCCTTTTGACCTATATTCAATTGAATACACTACAAAGACAAGATATTTAATGTTCAAACTGATAACCTTTATTGTTTTTTTTGCAAATATTCACTCATTTTGAATTTGATGCTTGCAACATGTTCCAAAAAAGCTGGGACGGGGGCAACAAAAGACTGGGAAAGTTGAGGAATGCTCAAAAAACACCTGTTTGGAACATTCCACAGGTGAACAGGTTAATTGGAAACAGGTGAGTGTCATGATTGGGTATAAAAGGAGCATCACCAAAAGGCTCAGTCGTTCACAAGCAAGGATGGGGTGAGGCTCATCACTTTGTGAACAACTGCGTGAGCAAATAGTCCAGCAGTTTAAGAACAACATTTCCCAATGTACAATTGCAAGGAATTTAGGGATTTCATCATCTACAGTCCATAATATCATCAAAAGATTCAGAGAGTCTGGAGAAATCTCTGCACTTAAGCGGTAAGGCCGAAAACCAACACTGAATGCCCGTGACCTTCGATCCCTCAGGCGGCACTGCATTAAAAACCGACATCATTCTGTAAAGGATATTACCACATGGGCTCAGGAACACTTCGGAAAACCATTGTCAGTTAACACAGTTCGTTGCTACATCTACAAGTGCAAGTTAAAACTCTACCATGCAAAGTGAAAGCCATATATCAACAACACCCAGAACGCCGCCGGCTTCTCTGGGCCTGAGCTCATCTGAGATGGACTGACGCAAAGTGGAAAAGTGTGCCGTGGTCTGACGAGTCCACATTTCAAATTGTTTTTGGAAATCATGGACATCGTGTCCTCCGGACTAAAGAGGAAAAGGACCATCCAGATTGTTATCAGTGCAAAATTCAAAAGCCAGCATCTGTGATGGTATGGGGGTGTGTTAGTACCCATGGTATGGTTAACTTGCACATCTGTGAAAGCACCATTAATGCTGAAAGGTACATACAGGTTTTGGAGAAACATATGCTGCCATCCAAGAGACATCTTTTTCAGGGACGTCCCTGCTTATTTCCACAAGACAATGCCAAACCACATTCTGCACGTGTTACAACAGCGGGGTTTCTTAGTAAAAGAGTACGGGTACTAGACTGGCCTGCCTGCAGTCCAGACCTGTCTCCCATTGAAATCGTGTGGCGCATTATGAAGCACAAAATACGACAACGGAGACCCCGGAATGTGGAGCAACTGAAGTCCTACATCAATCAAGAATGGGAAAGAATTCCACCTACAAAGCTTCAACAATTAGTGTCCTCAGTTCCCAAACGCTTATTGAGTGTTGTTAAAGGGAAAGGTGATGTAACACAGTGGTGAACATGCCCCTGTCCCAGCTTTTTTGGAACGTGTTGAAGGCATCAAATTCAAAATGAGTGAATATTTGCAAAAAAACAAAGTTTATCAGTTTGAACATTAAATATCTTGTCTTTGTAGTATGTTCAATTGAATATACATCGAAAAGGATTTGCAAATCATTGTATTTTGTTTTTATTTACGTTTTACACAACGTCCCAACTTCATTGGAATTGGGGTTTGTATAATGATCTAAACCAACGACCAGTTTCATATGCAAATATGGGTGTGACCATAAACTAAAGTTTCAATTTAGTATGCATCGGCAACAATTGGCTGCCTGGACAAATACATCCGGATACTGAGACTACTGCATGACAATATGTAGTACTCAGTGGCAGTGGAGATGAAACGGAACCCTTTAGGGTTCACACTGGAGTCAAGCAGGGCTGTGTCATTGCTCCTACCCTGTTCTCCATTTTCATTTCTGCTATCCTCCATCTTACGGGTAAACACCTGTCACAAGGAGTCAGAATCATGTACAGAACTGACGGACAACTCCTGAACAGCAGCAGATTCAGGGCTAAAGCAGAACCACCACCATATCCATCATTGAGCTACAGTATGCTGACGACACTGCCCTTGTGGGCCATTCAGAAGAGGACCTACAGTGCATTCTGGATGCTTTTGCCAAGGCATACAAGCAGCTTGGTCTGGTCCTTAATATAAAAAAGATCCAGATCCTCTACCAGCCACCACCCAACACAAATAACCCTGCTCCACCCCCAACTATTTCTGTTGACAAAACCAGACTGGAAAATGTGGACCACTTTACGTTTCTCGAAAGCCTCCTATCCTCCAAAGCTAACATTGATGAGGAAATACACCACCACCTCAGTTGTGCCAGTGGGGTTTTCTCAAGACTGAGAAAAGGGTCTTAACCGCAACCTCCAGACCAGGACGAAAATTCTGGTCTACAGAGCAATAGTGTTGCCCACCCTACTGTATCGATCAGAATCCTGGACCACATACAGCAGGCACCTGAAGGCACTAGAGGCACATCATCAGAGGTGCCTCCGAAAAATCCACAAGCTCACCTGGGAAGATAGAAACACCAACACCAGCATCCTGGAGGAGGCTAACATTCTCACTATCACTGCCACCATCACCCAACACCAGCTCAGATAGACTGGCCATGTCATCCGTATGCCTGACTCTTGCCTTCCAAAACAAGTCCTATACTCCCAGCTTCTCACAGGATAATGCAAACAGGGAGGTCAAAAGAAAAGGTATAAAGATAACATTTAAGCGAACATCAAAAAATGCCACATAGACCCTAAGACCTGGGAGGACACAGCAACCAACAGGGCGACCTGGAGAAAATTTGTCCGGGAAGGAGCTGCACTGTATAATAATGATCTCCGCTGTGCTGTAGAAGACAAGTGCAGACTCAGAAAGGAGGGAGTTTCCACCAAAAAGGCCCAAACCAATCTCACGGCTACCACCACCCACCCCTGCCCACACTGCACCAAAATATGGGGCTCCAGGATCGGCCTCTTTGCCCACCTGAAGATCCACAATGACCAAGAAGGAGGACAGTCATACTCGATCCCGATTGACTGCCGAGAGAGATGCATCAAGACATCTGGTCAGAGCAGTGTCAGTGGAGTGATAGGCCCTGAAAGCCGATTGAAAAGGTTCCAATAGATATGTCTTGATGCATGCTCAATAATCCAGGTAAGAAAAATCAAAGAAGGTTGAATCAGTTCATGTGGATACAATGTTTACTGACAGATACATCTCATCATGCATCTAAGTCATCTCTTTAGTCAAAAGTGAGTGCAGGTATCCCCACCCTGATAAACAACACAGTTGCATAATGACCTAAACCAAAACCAGTTTCATATGCAAATATGGGTGTGACCATTAACTACAGTTTCAGTGGCCATGTGTACTATTCACAGAGGATTTGGGAATGTTTGTAATCACAGCATTGTAAGATGGTGACAGATGTACTCTTAGCCCCCCTCAGTTCAGTGATGGTCATTCCCTCTTAACATAGATGGCCTCTTTGACTCGTTCAAACCAGCGTTCCTCCTATCAAGGATGTGCACGTCCTCATCTTTGAAAGAGTGGCCAGTGGCCTGTAGATGGGTAGACTGTGGAGTCCTGGCCTGACATGTTAGCTCTTCTGTGTTGTGCCATTCTCTTTGCCAGCGTCTGTTTGGTTTCCCCATGTACAAGTCACAGTAATCCTCCTGGCATTTAACAGCATACACTATATTGCTCTGTTTGTGCCGGGGAACCCGATCCTTGGGTTGGACCAACTTCTGGCACAACGTGTTTTGGGGTTTGAAAGCAACTGAGACGCAGTATTTGGAAAATACATGTCTCAGCTTTCCGACACTCCCGCCAAATAAGGAATCACCACTGGTTTACGCTTAGGCAGATGTTGTCCTTCTCTCTTCGATTGGCTGGTGCACTGTTTGGGCATCTTCCTGGCTTTGACAAACACACAGTTAGGATAAACACACTTTGGTTCATATAAATAGTTTCTTCTATATAGTAGGTCGAAAGTTGTTGATACACAACCCTCTCTAGTACAAGATTAAGCAATGGTCATTCGGTCTAAACAGTTCACTCCATGTGATTGGAAAGCATAATAATGTAAATTTAATGTAAATGTGAATATTGTGGAGTGGAAGAAACAGTAGAGCATGTACACATCAAGTTCACCAGGGAGGGTGTGAATAATGACAGGTAGCCTTCTTAGACTGTGAAATTGCAAATGGTGATGGGGACTTCTTTAGAAATTTTTTTGATATACTTTATTAATCCCCGTGGGGAAATTCTTTGCATTTTGCTCATCTTAGCTGTGGAGCTAGGAGAAGTGGGCAGCCACCATGAAACACCCAAGGACCAACTCCAGTTCTTCTTGCCATGTCTTGGTCAGGGGCACAGACAGGAGTATTAACTCTAACATGCATGTCTTTTTGATAGTGGGGGAAACCGGAGCTCCCAGAGAAAACCCACCGCAGACACGGGGAGAACATGCAAACTCCACCTGGAGGACGACCTGGGATGATCCCGAGGTTGGACAACCCCGGGATTCGAACCCAGGACCTTCTTGCTGTGAGGGGACAGCGCTAACAGCTGTACAACTGTGTTGCGAATTTTTCATTTCATTTTTATATATTAGTACGTTTTTATACATTAGTATGTTGTGACGAGTTGTCTCCATAATTTGCTCGCCAAAGACTATGTACCTGCATCTGGCAACTGGCGAGGGTCAGTTTTGGATGTTTTTCTTTGTATTCAGTAGTGTCTGTTGACTCACTTAACTCACTGTGCAGAAATTAAATTACATTTTTGATTATATCCAGTGTCCCCCATGAAATAGACCACAACCATTTGGTACAACTGTATTCAGTGTTGTATTTTCCCTTCATGGAATTGCAAACTTGAATAACTGGAATCTTTTCAGGTCCACTGAATAATTGTTCAAATTAAAAAGGTGACGCACAAAAAGTGAGGCACCTTAACTACACAGGCTTAAACCATTTGCCCATTGGTAAAGTTATAAATGTATATACAGATTTGCTTGCAGGACTTCTCCATACAAGAGGGTGGCTCAGGGTTTACAGCAGAAAGAAAAAAAGTATCTGAATAAAAAACATGTCATTAGCCAAAAAAAACCAAAAACAAAAAAAATGCTGTTTCTCAGTTGATATTTTTGTGTATAATTTTAAATGGTGGAGAAAACGTTTTTGAAAGTTGAACAAATTACATATACAGTGCATCCGGAAAGTATTCACACCCCTTCACCTTCCCCACATTTTGTTATGTTACAGCCTTATTCCAAAATGGATTAAAATCCTTTTTTTTCTTATTAATCTACACACAATACCCCATAAGGACAAAGTGAAAAAGGTTTTGTAGAAATTTTTGCAAATTTATTAAAAACACACCCTGGAGCTGGCTGACGGGACCAGGACAACGGGTGTTGCCACGAGAAGAGGAGACGCGGAGGTGATTCTGGAGGACACCAACGGCCGACGGGTGAAAGCGACGTTGAGGGGAGCGCTGCACATTCCCTCCTACCCACAGGACATCTTCTCAGTGAAGACAGCGACTGCAAACGGTGCCTCAGTGACCTTTCAACAAGGCAGAGACCAGCTCGTCCATAAGGACGGTACCAGGTTCGACATCAGCGAGCGCAACAGGCTCTACTACCTGAACACCTACGACAATGGTGAGCATGAACTCGAGAATGATGAAAATGATGAATGTCATGCATGCTATGATGTACAGACTTGGCACGAAATCCTTGGTCACTGCAATTATGATGATGTGTTAAAATTGGAAAGTGTCACTAAGGGAATGAGAGTTAAAGGCAAAACTAAGTGTAACTCGGTGCCATGTGAAATATGCATTCAAGGTAAATTTGCCCAAAGCAGAAATAGAGAGGCAGATGTAAAAGCTAAAGTCGCACTTGAACTGGTACACACAGATTTAGCTGGCCCTATAGAGCCAACAGCCAAAGATAGATTCAAGTACATTTTGGGGTTCACTGATGATTATTCAGCAGCAATGTTTACTTATTTTTTGAAATCCAAGAGCGACACAGTGAAGGGCACAGAAAAGTTCTTTGCTGACGTTGCACCTTATGGCAAAGTCAAATGTATCAGATCGGATAATGGTACAGAATTTATGTCGAGAGATTTTCAGTCACTGCTTAGCAAAAATGTCATTAGACACGAGACCTCGGCCCCTTACTCGCCTCATCAAAATAGGACATCTGAGAGAAGCTGGAGAACATTGCTTGAAATGTCTAGATGTATGTTGCTTGAGAGTGGCCTTCCGAAAGAACTGTGGACATATGCAGTTCAGACTGCTGCGGTTATCCGTAACAGATGTTATAATGAGCGTGTAGGGCAGACTCCATACTACATGTTGACTGGGAAGAAGCCTGATCTTTCCAAAATGTATATTTTTGGCTCTGCGTGCTATGCATACAAACAAAATAAGAAAAAGCTTGATCCCCGATGTGAAAAGGGTATTTTTGTTGGTTATGACAAGAACAGTCCTGCATACTTGGTATACTCTCCAGACACAGGGAAAGTGTTTAAGAACAGGTTGGTGAAGTTCATTACAAAGAGCGCTACTGAATGTCAGACTCAGACAGACCAGGAAACCAGTGAATGTGTTCTGCCTAGAGAGGGCGCTAAGACCCAACCACAAATCGAGATGACGAGTCAGAGTACACAAGATGTAGAGCAATGTGAGTCAGACACCAACATGAGTGGGGAAGGTAGTCGTCCAAGGAGAGACCGGAGACCTCCCCTGTATCTAGATGATTATGAGTGTGATGACCAGGTTTTAACCAGCATTGACTACTGTTACAGGGTTATTTGTGATGTACCCTGAAACAAGCCCTAGGCTCACCAGAGTCCTCACTATGGGCTAAAGCTATGCAGGATGAGATGAGTTCCCTGAGGGAAAATGATACTTTTACCCTAACAACATTGCCAGAAGGTAAACATGCAGTGGGGGGCAGATGGGTTTACAGCGTTAAGGAAAACCCAGTTGAAACCACATATAAAGCAAGATATGTAGCTAAAGGCTATAGTCAAATTGAAGGGATAGACTATAGTGAGACCTTTTCCCCAACCGCTGATATGACCTCTGTACGCAGTTTAATGCAGGTTGCTGCACAATATGGTTTGGAGCTGCACCAAATGGATGTAAAAGCTGCATATTTACATGCTCCCATTGACTGTGAGCTATACATGGAACAGCCAGACGGTTTGGAGGTTAAGTCTCAAACTGGTGAGAGACTAGTCTGTAGGCTCAACAAGTCACTCTATGGCCTGAAACAGTCAGGACGAAAATGGAATAAAATGCTGCATGATTTCCTTTGCCAAAATGGTTTTGTTCAGAACCCAGCTGACCACTGTGTTTACAGCAAACAAACTGGGAGTGAGAGAATCATTTTGATTATCTGGGTCGATGATCTTCTTATTGCAGCGAGTGACAGTCAAACCCTCAGGAATGTGAAAGAGCTATTGGGAGACCAATTCAAGATGAAAGATCTTGGTAAACTAAAACATTTCCTTGGTATCGCCTTTACACAGGGAGATGGTGAAATAAAGATGAACCAAAAGAGGTACATCACAAAAATCCTGGAGAGGTTTGACATGACTCACTGCAGACCAAGATCGACCCCATGTGAGAACAAACTGAAATTTGATGATGAAGGTAACCCTGTTGATTCGAGGAGGTACTGAGAAATGGTTGGCAGTTTGATCTATGTAATGACAAGTACTAGACCAGACCTTAGCTTCATTGTAAGTAAACTGTCACAACACCTGTCTGACCCAAGAGAGCAGCATTGGGTAGCTGCAAAGCATGTGCTCAGATATTTGAAGGGAACTGTTAACCATGAATTGTGTTACAAGAGAAGTGATGTGAACCTTAACCTTATTGCATTCAGTGATGCTGACTGGGCCGCAGAGCAGAATGACAGAAGAAGTATTACTGGTTATTGTTTTTTGCCTCTCTGAAACGGGTCCTGTTATCTCTTGGAAGTCTAAGAAACAACCCACTGCTGCTTTATCCACATGTGAAGCCGAGTACATGGCTTTGGCGGCTACTACACAGGAGAGTATGTATCTTGTTCAACTGTTGAATGGGATGGATATGGGGTGTGATTATACACCAGTGACTATCCATGAGGATAACCAGGGTGCCATTGCTCTGTCCAAGAATCCTGTATGTCGTCAAAGGTGTAAACATGTTGACATCAAATATCATTTTGTTCGGTCTGCACTTAGTGATGGAAGGATAACTATTGAGTATTGCCCCACATCAGACATGGTTGCAGATATTTTGACTAAACCTGTAACTAAAGCTCTGCTTGACAAGTTTGTTTCTTTTGTTTTTGGTATGTAAGATGTTTTTTTTTTGTTGCTAGATGTACCTGACAACTGCATACTGTAATCAGCCGAAGAGCAAGTGGGGGTGTTGAACACCGATGAACACTGTCTGTCTTGAATGGCCTTATGCTGACGTCACTGTGCAGAGGGGGGCGGGTGATTACTCTACAGGTGCTGCTAATTATGTTTTTCAATAAATAAACGGCCGGTTGCCCTTGTTTGGCATTCCGGTGAGACCAGAGATCCGACGGCTACCGTGTATCAGTTTGTCCCCGTTAATAGTGCTTTCTGCTAGCTATATGTTACCTACACAGTCCTGATGGCAGCTGCAACATAAACTCAAATGACTTGTGGCATTAAGACCATTAATGATCTTTACAGTAATATATTCATGTCTTTTACTGAACTCTCCACTCGGTTTGAACTACCCATATGTTTCGTTTTTTCTTTTTCCAAATCGGGCATTTTTTGATTCGAAAAACATTCCAACATTCCCTATTTCTCCGTGAAAAGTACACATTGCCATTGAAACTTTAATTAATGGTCACACACACATTTGCATATGAAACCGGTTGTTCGGTCGTTATGCAACTTTGAACTGTACTGTATTTGTATTTGTATTGTACTGTATTGTTTATAAGGGCGGGGATACCTGCAGTCAGTTTAGACTCAAGAGTCAGTTTAGACCAGGGGTCAGGAACCTTTTTGACTGGGAGAGCCATAAAAGCCAAATATTTCTAAATATATTTCATTGAGAGCCATATAGTATTTTTAACGTATAATAAATTAAATATGTCTTACTTTTAATGCGACTTCTGGTGCTGCATGGTTTTGCTGATGGCCTTGTAGTCTGGTTCATACGTGGTGAGGTTGAGCTTCATGCAGGCGTTGAGGCTTCCATCAGTTAAACGTGAGCGTAGGTTGGTCTTAATGTTCCTCATATGCGAGAATGACTGCTCACATGCATATGTAGAGCCAAACATGGTCAATACGGCAATACTCACACGCTGCATTGTGCGGTATGTCACAGGAAGCTCGTTCCAAGTTTTAAGAATCAGCTGGTCTTCAGGTTGAAGATTTTTCATTTCTGTCCACTTGTGTTCCCTCGCCAGCTCTGCTCGCTGTCGCGCAAGACTTTCCAACTCTCCATTAAGTGACTTGAACTTACTCATCCACATGTCTGATGCCTTCAGGTCAGCAACTTCCAGCTCAAAGTCTCCGATAGAGACCCCGGGGATGCATGTCAGGTCGATTTTGTCCACTGCACACTCATGTGGATGAGTGATGAAGTTGAAAAGACCAGTGCGCGCACGAAATTCTCCAAAACGTGCTTTAAATGACTGCAGGAGATTGGACGTAAAGCCAGCTAGCTGCTGGAGATCCAGATGTTGAGTGGAGTCACTTGCTAAGCATGCATCTCTAAATTGTTGCAGTCTTTCAAAGTGCAAAAGACGACCTGTTTCAATGTCCCTGAGAAAGACTTCCAGCTTGCTTTCAAATGCAAACACTGCTTGTTGAAGGGATGAGATTGTATTTCCAATACCTTGCATTTTCACATTGAGCTGGTTCAGATGGCCAGTTAGGTCCACGAGATAGTGAAACTGCAGGAGCCAGTCAGTGTTGTCTAGCTCAGGATGCTTGATGCCTTTCATTTCAAGAAAAGTCCGGATTTCACTCAGGCAAGCTACAAAACGGCTGAGCACCTCCCCCCTTGACAACCAACGCACGTTGCTGTGTAAAAGCAGACCGGGATAATGATTCCCAACTTCTTCTAACAGAGCTTTAAACTGGCAATCATTTAAAGCTCGGGCAACAATAAAGTTGACCACTCGAATGACCAGCGACATCACCTCACCAAGCTCCTGGCCACACGTCTGAGCGCAAAGCGCCTCCTGGTGCAGGATGCCATGAAAACTTAGGATGGCTCTCTTTTCATGTTCATGGAGAAGCGCTGCAAATCCTTTGTTCTTCCCCAACATACAGGGTGCACCATCAGTACAGACAGAAATAAGTTTATCCATCGGCAGTTTTTTTCTTTAGCAAACTCCATGAAAGACATGAATAAATCCTCTCCTCTTGTTGTCCCTTTCATTGGCAAAACAGCCAAGCTTTCCTCACGCAGTGTGTCACCTGCAGCACACCTGGCAATGATACTGCACTGAGATAGATGGCTAACGTCTGTTGACTCATCTAACGCGAGAGAAAAGTATGTCCCGGCGTTCATGTCCTTAATTTGTGTTTCCTCGACTTGATTTGCCATCATGATGCTACGATCGTGCACAGTTCTTGCTGACAGGGGCATGTCTTTTATTCGTTTGATTATCTTGTCTTTATTTGGGAAGTCATCAAACAGTTCATTGGCCACATCAAGCATGAATGTTTTGGCATACTCGCCATCTGTGAATGACTTTCCATTCCTTACTATTGCCAAAGCAGCCGCAAAGCTAGCGGAATTCCCGTCACCTTGCTTGGTCCACACACGTAGTTGCTGCTGACTCGTCTGCACTCTCCGCTGTAGCTCCTCGCGTGCCCTTTTCCTGCTGGCCCCCGCTGGAGATTTCCATGCAAATGAAGCATGGTGCGTATCGAAGTGCCGCTTTATATTTGACCGTTTCATCGATGTAATTTTATCATTGCATATTAGACATACCGCAGATCCTGCTCTCTCCACAAATGCAAATTCCTCTGTCCACGCAGCCTGGAATGCACGGTAATCATCGTCTTTTTTTCTTTTCACCATCTTTTCCGTTACAAGGGTTGAAGCGGATAAACTAGTTGGCTATCTGATAAAATTGATTTCTTCACCTTTACAATGACCCGGACATGCTCGCGAGCCATTGGTTCCCGACCCGACCCATGGGTGACCCGTGACCCGTGAAATTTATCTTCAAAACTAATTTCTGTTTACTTTAAAATGACACAGTATTATTAAGAAATATCACAAGTATTTTAAAATCAGTTTCAAACTGATTTTTTTTCAACTCAAAATTGTCTGGGAGCCATATGCCGTCACCGGAAGAGCCATATATGGCTCGCGAGCCATAGGTTCCCGACTGCTGGTTTAGACTGTCACTTAGATGAGCGATGACACGTATCTGTCAATAAACGTTGTATCCAGATGAACTGATTCAACCTTTGATTTTCTTGCCTGGATTGCTGAGCATGCATCAAGGCAAGTAGAGCATGTAATATTGTATTGCCAGAAATATGATTCGGAGCGAAACTTTCTACAGAATGCACTAAGAGACATTGGAGTGCAAAATCAGTAATCTAATAAAAATAAATCTTCAGGTTACAAGTCTCTCCTTCTAGAGTATTTAAGATCATCAGGACTAATGAATAGAGTTTGAGAAATTTTATTATTATCTATTTATTAATTTTATTTCCTTTTATTTATTCAGTTGTGTCTATTGTTTGATTGTATTTCTTTCTTTGTTAGAAATATTAGACAGTAAAGCTTTAGTCCACACTCCAGATCAGTGGGTGGGGGTAATGTACTCTAAAGCTGTTTGTCAACTGCCAAAAGAAGAAGAAGAAGCAGAAGAAGAGGAGCCTATTCAAGCAAGAAGCAATGAAGAGGGTGAAAGGGAGAGGTAATTGGACAGAGATAGTGGACAACAGATTAAACACAATACATCAGTCATCACTCCAATATATACAGATGGATCAAAGGAACCAAAAAAAGGAAACACAGGACTTGCTTATGTTATCCCAGCGTTAGATATACTTATCAAGGAAAGAACACCAGATCACTTAACAGTATATACAACCAAGATATTGGCTATTGCATTGGCGTTACAGTGGGTAGAGCAAAACAAGCTTAAAAATGTCATAGTGTGTTCAGATTCTTTGTCAGCTCTGGTATCATTACAGTCCATGTCATCCACTGATCTAAAAAAAAAAAGACTGGCTCGAGCAACTCGCGATATGAAGTGAAGCCGGCATGGGCGACTTGGCGGCCATTTTAGTTAGACCAGGAAGCGATCAAATTGCATTAGAATTGCCAGCTAAATGTTGAGTTGCGGCGCATACCAGTGCTCTAACCGCACAGGGTCGAAAAAAGTGGCAATTCAGATAATGTAACATTTCATAAGTACCCTTTTTTATTCGACTCTTGCATTTAAGATACCATAGCAACTGCTGTTTTAAGATGCCTTGATTTGTCAAAATGTTTTTCCCGAGCTGGCTCCTCAGACGAGTGCGTGAAAGGACACAGAGCGTGCCGCTCGCGAGGGAGAGAGCGGTGCGTCCTGGCTTCATCAGGCCGTTGCTCGCCATCGCGGCAACACACTAGCTCGCTACCTAAGAAAATGACAGTATACTAGGCTACTTTACGATCACCTATATGTGCAAGCAAGACTATTAAACTTTCCAATGAGTCTGTTGTTTGTAAACAACAGAGTCTCATATTCTCATGTTCTGCATCATGATCTTACATTTACATTTTAGAAGTTTTGTCAGCTGTTTTCGCAGCTTCTTGCCAGCTTTGCAGTGCATTCTTTGCCAAGATGATGCAGTCGTATCTTGCAATAATTACAAGATTACTTTTATTGTGGAGTTAGAAAACAACGAGACAGGAGACGTGAGAGTAGACGTAGTCGAGGTAGTTTACTAGCTCCAACTTTGCATGTCATACGTTCGACAACGACACTGAACTGACTGTGAACCGTAAGCGGAAGTGCATTATCTGACGCCTCGCCTCTTCCCTTAAAGGTACACCGTCCTCTTAGGTGAATGTCTCTCGATATATAGATGTGGGTCACCACACAGGCCCCCCCAGAATTCACGTAAACAAAACAATGCAAAACAGCAAAAGTGCAAGTCATGAACATAAAAATAGACTCTACAACAGAACAGTCAATGACATAGTGCAAAGTCACGGGGAAAACAGGTGACGAGTCGGAGGGCGGACCCTGCGGCCATAACGGCTGCGCTTCACAGGAGGGGAAACAGATGGGGCCGAAACCCGGGCCATAGGCGGGGCCGAAGCAGGAACAGAGGCAGGTGCCGGGGCCGACCTAGGAGGGCGCCCCCGCCGCGGGGGTAGGGCCAATTGCATTGGCTCCCCAATGTCCAAGTGAGCGGGCTTGAGACGGTCTATAGCGACCCGCTCCGGCCTGCCCCCCATGTCCACCACAAAGTTCTTATCCCCCGCCTCCAGGACGCGGAAGGGCCCGTCGTATGGGGGCTGCAGCGGGGACCGATGGCTGTCGTGCCTAATGAAGACATACCTCGCTGATGGCAGATCCTTGGGGACGTAGGACCGGGGGAGGCAGTGTTGAGACATCGGAACGGGAGCGAAGGCACCGGCAGCGCTCCGGGACGCACTGAGGTGAGAGGCGGCCGACCAGGGAGCCGTAGCATCCGGAAGAAACTCCCCCGGAACCCGCAGGGGCTGGCCATACACCAGCTCAGCGGAGGAGGTCTGGAGGTCTTCCTTCGGGGCCGAACGCAGGCCGAGCATGACCCACGGGAGCCGGTCCATCCAGTCGTAGCCAGTGAGGCTTGCCCGCAGAGCGGCTTTCATGTCCCGATGGAACCGCTCACAAAGTCCGTTGCTCTGCGGGTTGTACGCCGTAGTGCGGTGGATCTTCATCCCCAGGTGCTCAGCGACCGCCGTCCAGAGCTCCGAGGTAAACTGGGAGCCCCGGTCGCTCGTGATGTCACCAGGCGTGCCGAAACGGGCCACCCAGCAGCCGATGAACGCCCGCGCTACCTCTGCTGCCGTCATGGAGGACAAGGGAATAGCCTCTGGCCACCTGGTGGCCCTGTCCACAATAGTGAAGAGGAACGTATAACCACGGGAGGGGGGCAGGGGACCCACCAGGTCAACATTGACGTGGTCAAACCGCCTCTCTGGAACCACAAACGGCGCCAAAGGGGCCTTGGTATGGCGGTGCACCTTGGCGCGTTGGCACGCCACACACGAGCCGGCCCAGGCTCTAACATCCTTACGGAGCCCAGGCCAAACGAACTTGACGCTCACCAGCTTGGTCGAGGCCTTCACTCCCGGGTGGGAAAGGCCATGGACGGTGTCGAAAACTCGGCGCCGCCAGGAAGTAGGCACCAGGGGGCGCGGTTGACCGGTGGAGATGTCACAGAGGAGGGTGGTGTTGGCCGCGTCGAACGTCACTTCCTCCAGCCGTAGCGCCGTAGGGGTCGACCGGTAGTCTTGAACGGTCGCGTCCTTGGCTTGGTCCGCTGCCATAGCGGCGTAGTCGAGTCCCAAGTGAACGGCGTTAACAACTGCCCGTGAAAGGCAGTCGGCGACGAAGTTATCCTTGCCCGACACGTGTTGTATGTCCGTGGTAAACTCGGAAACCGCCGCGAGATGGCGCTGCTGACGCCCAGACCACGGTTCTGAGGTTTTGGCCATACAGAACGTCAGCGGTTTGTGGTCCACGAAAGCGGTGAACTGTCGGCCCTCCAATAGGAACCTAAAGTGTCTGGTTGCGAGGAAGAGACCCAGTAGTTCCCTATCAAAGGTGCTGTATTTGCGCTCGCTCTCACGGAGTTGTTTACTGAAGAACGCCAACGGCTGCCAGCCCCCCTCCACCCACTGCTCACACACGGCCCCCACGGCGTAGTCGGAGGCATCCGTTGTAAGGGCTATGGGGGCGGCAGGCGACGGGTGAGCTAGCAGCGCAGCGTTGGCCAGCGCGGTCTTGGCGGCCACAAAAGCCTCGTCCATCCCCGAAGACCAGTCCAGCTCGTCCTTAGACTTCTTACCCCGCAGGGCCTCATACAGGGGACGCATGATGTGGGCGGCACGGGGCAGGAAACGGTTATAAAAGTTCACCATGCCCAGGAATTCCTGCAGCGACTGTACAGTGCGGGGGCGGGGGAACATGGTGACAGCCTCAACCCTGGCAGGGAGGGGAACGGCCCCCTGTGGAGTGATGTGGTGCCCGAGGAAGGTGATGGACGACTCCCCGAACTGACACTTAGCTGGGTTGATGATGAGGCCGTGTTCGCTGAGCCTGTCGAACAGCTGTGTGAGGTGTGTCATGTGTTCCTCCGCCGACGCGCTGGCCACGAGGATGTCGTCTAAGTACACAAACAAAAATGGCATGTCGCGGAGCACAGAATCCATAAGGCGCTGAAACGTCTGCGCCGCCCCTTTAAGGCCGAAAGGCATACGTAAAAACTCAAAGAGCCCAAAGGGTGTGATGACAGCCGTTTTTGGGACATCCAGTGGGTGGACCGGCACTTGGTGATACCCCCGCACTAAGTCGATTTTGGAATAGATGGCAGCGCCCGCCAGATGGGTAGAGAAATCTTGTATGTGCGGTATGGGGTACCGGTCGGGGGTCGTGGCATTGTTTAGGCGACGGTAGTCCCCGCACGGGCGCCAACCCCCGTCGGCCTTAGTAACCATGTGAAGAGGGGAAGCCCACGGGCTGTCAGAACGGCGGACAATGCCGAGGCGCTCCATAGTCGAAAACTCCTCCCTGGCTATTGCGAGCTTGGCCGAGTCGAGGCGTCGGGCCCGGGCGTTAACTGGGGGGCCCACTGTGGTGATATGATGTTCCACGCCGTGCTTGGCCACCGCCGAGGAGAAGGTGGGTGTGGTGAGCTCGGGGAAATTTGCGAGCAGGCGTTGGTATGGATCCCCGGTGGAGAGTGTGTTAGCGAGGCACAGCGCTCCAGCGCCCCCAAGCGTGCAGGGGTATGACGCAAAAGAGACGGCATCAATCACGCGACAGTTTTTAACATCCACCAGCAGGTTGAAAGCACAGAGGAAATCCGCACCTAGGAGCGGGGTGGATACAGCAGCCATCACAAAGTCCCAGCCGAAACGTCGGCCGCCAAAACACACGTCTACATGTCTGATACCGTACGTCCGAATGGACGTGCCGTTGGCGGCGTCCATCTGGGGGCCGTGACTGTCGGTCATCGTGTCCACAGCTTGTGCTGGTAGTATGCTGCGTTGAGCGCCAGAGTCAACCAGCAGCCGCCGGCCCGACAAGGAGTCTCTGATGAACAACAGCTTGCAGTCACGGCCGGCGCCCATAGCCGTTAACGAGCGCCGGCCTTGGCGTTTCCCTGAACCCTGTAATAGCATGGTTTGCGACACCGTTTTGCTTTTGCCCCAAACCTGGCATGGTAATAACAGAGCCCGTCGTCAGGTTGGCGGCGGGCTGTCACCGCAGCCGCGGTGTCCATATAGTCGTACACAGGTGGTGGTGGGGCGGTCTGGTGGGGTAGCAGGGCATGCACAAACTGTTGCCGGTTGGCCAGGAAAACCCTGTCTGCTTCAGCAGCCAGAGAACGGTAGTCCTTGGAGGCGGCGAGAGGAGAACTGGCCAGTGCTGTGCGTACAGGTGCGGGGAGCTGCCTCAGAAAAATGTGTGTGAAAAGAAAGGCCGGATCAGCCGATCCCAGCACAGACAGCATTTTTTCCATTAACTCAGACGGTTTGCCGTCGCCGAGGCCATTCGGGGACAGTAAACGGTCTGCCTTCTCCAGCTCCGACAGTTCAAATAGTTTCAGGAGGAATGTCTTTATAGCATCGTACTTGCCAGCAGCTGGCGGAGCTTCCAACAGCGTCATTGCTCGCGCCGTTGTCGATGCGTCTAACGCCGCCACTACGTAGAAGTACTGCGTTGCATCCTGCGTTATCCCTCTCAGCTGGAACTGGGCTTCCACATGTTGAAACCACGGCCGTGGATTATGCTGCCAAAAGTCGGGTAGCTTCACAGTAGCGGTGTAAATGCTAGCGTTAGCAATAGCCATGTTGTTAGCACCGGCGTCGTCGTTGTCAGACATACTCGTATTAGTAGTTAGATCACGTCGGGGTCACCAATGTGGAGTTAGAAAACAACGAGACAGGAGACGTGAGAGTAGACGTAGTCGAGGTAGTTTACTAGCTCCAACTTTGCATGTCATACGTTCGACAACGACACTGAACTGACTGTGAACCGGAAGCGGAAGTGCATTATCTGACGCCTCGCCTCTTCCCTTAAAGGTACACCGTCCTCTTAGGTGAATGTCTCTCGATATATAGATGTGGGTCACCACATTATACGATTAAAAACATGATTATCCGTGACAGCAGTGTCGAACATGTGAGGAGCCAGCTCGGGAATTTTTTTTTTGACAAATCAAGGCATCTTAAATCAGCAGTTGCTATGGCATCTTGAATGCAAGAGTCAAATAAAAAAGGGTACTTACTTGTGAAATGTTATATTATCTGAATTGCCACTTTTTTTCGACCCTGTGCGGTTAGAGCACTTGTATGCGCCGCAACTCAGCATTTTAGATGGCAATTCTAATGCAATTTGATCGCTTTTTGGTCTACCCAAGATGTCGCCGATCAAGTTCAATTGGCCTTCATAAATTGGTGGCACGAAATTAAGGGTTGCGCGATCCAGTCTTTTTTTTTAGATCAGTGATGTCATCTCAGTGCAGACCAGATATCATCTACAAAATCTATGAGACACTATTCAAACTACATCAAGCAGAGACAGCAGTTGGGTTTATGTGGATTCCAGCTCATAGCGGCATCGAGGGGAATGACATAGCAGCCTCTGGCTAAACAAGCCCTGAAGCAGGATAGAGTCATGAAGGAGCCCTTCAGGAAAGCTGAAATTGAAACAATAATAAGGAGCATGGGATGAGGGAAACAATGGCCGTCATTTGTATGAAATAAAACCAAAAGTGTGTGTGTGTGGGGGGGTATCATTAGGGAAAAATTCTAGGGAACCAGCAGTCATTTCAAGATTGAGGTTAGAACACACAGGATTCAATGGAACAACGCACCTATTAGGGAAGCATCCATTGTGGTGGACACGTATTGGGGACAGAATTCAACCCAGGAACTAAGGGTTAAGTCATGGTTGCCCTGGCAGGTTAACGCAGGGTTAAGTTATGGTTGTCCAGCCAGTTTTCTGATTATTCTTGCCACCTCCGCTCAGTCGAGCTGTGGTTTGGTTGCTCTCTGATTTACCGTGGATTAAAGAAAGTTGCCTACACGGCTAAAGTGTGAACCTACGGTCTTCTCCGTTCCTTCGGCTCTACACTGGTGACCCCGACGTCGGTTTTCGGATAAGTTTTCTGAAACCACACACATTATGGCTACGAACGCCGTTGCAATTAAACTGCCGGAGTTTTGGGAGTCTTCCGCGGCTACATGGTTCGCGCAGGCTGAGGCACAGTTCGCGCTCAGAGACATAACAGCAGACGAGACCAGGTACTACTACGTATTGGCAGCGCTGGGGTGCGCTACGGCTTCCAGGATAAGCGGTTTCATAACCAACCCACCGGCCGATGGTAAATACGCCGCACTTAAACATCTCCTCCTTGAAACTTTTGAACTGTCAACAACGGAGAGAGCACGTCGCCTCTTCGCAATTCAGGGCTTGGGAGATGGCAAACCATCGGAGCTAATGAGCAGGATGTTAAACCTACTGGGTCAAGAAAAGCCATGTTTCCTGTTTATGGAGCTGTTTCTGCGCAACATGCCGCCCCACGTCCAGACTGCGCTCGCTAAGTCCACCATCACTGATCCCCGTGAGCTGGCAAAGGAGGCTGACCGATTCTTCGTCGCTACACAACGTTCCTCCCATGCCGGGCTGCTGGCTCCTACCTTCACTGGCCCCCCGCCGACATCGCGGGCGTGGCCCGACGGTGGCGCCACAGCATCAGACCGCTACAAGCCCTCTGGACTCTGTATGTACCACGCTCGATTTGGTGCGAAAGCTAAACGGTGCCGTTCCCCCTGCAACTACAGGCCGACGGGAAACGAGAGGGCCAACACTCAGTAGTGGCCATGAGTGTTGGCGATACGAGCAGGCTACTCTTCATCCTCGACACCATCTCCGGTCGGCGATTTCTTTGTGACACGGGCGCACAGAGAAGCGTGCTCCCTGCTACTGACGTCGACATCATGGGCGGGGAGCGGGGCCCCCAGTTGGCGACGGCTGACGGCAGCCCTATCCACACCTACGGCGTGCGGTCTGTAGAACTGTGTTTTGGTGGACAACGTTTCACGTGGGAGTTCGTCATGGCCAATGTAACGCTTCCCCTCCTCGGAGCTGATTTTTTGTGCGCTTACGGTTTGCTAGTGGACATTCAGAACAGCCGTCTGGTCGATGCCTTAACCTTCTCCTCCTTCGCATGTACGCGGAGGGAAGCGGCCTATGCAGGTCTAGCCAACTCTCTCTCAGAGGCAGACAAGTTCACCCGCCTCCTCGCTGAGTTCCCTGACCTCACCCAGGCTACCCTGCTAGCGCATCCTTCACCTACAGCGCCTATTTCCATAACCACGGATGCATCGGACTATGCTGTTGGTGCGGTTCACGAACAGTGGGTGGGGGGGGCTTGGCAGCCTTTGGCCTTTTTCAGTCGCCAGCTTACACCCCGAGAGCGCAAGTATAGTACTTTTGACAGGGAACTCCTCGGTCTCTGGCTCGCTGTCCGGCATTTCCGTTTCCTGCTAGAGGGCCGCGAGTTTACTGCGTACGTGGACCACAAGCCCCTCACGTTTGCCATGTCCAAGACGGCCGAGCCATGGTCCGCTCGCCAGCAGCGACAACTCTCCTACATTTCGGAATTCACTACCGACATCCAGCACGTCGCTGGTAAGTCTAACCAGGTAGCTGACTGCCTCTCTAGGGCAGTGATTGGAGCGGTCCACCTAGGCCTTGACTATGCACAGATGGCCGTTGACCAGGCCACGGACCCGAGCATCCTCCGTCTCCGGGCCTCCGACACGGGGCTCCGCCTGCAGGACGTTCCTTTCAGCGACACAGGTGCCACCCTCCTGTGTGACGTCTCCACAGGACAGCCCAGGCCCATCGTCCCGCACAGCTGGAGACGCCCCGTATTTGAAGCTGTGCACGGCCTCTCTCATCCAGGCGGTAAGCCATCCGTGCGCCTGACCTCTGCTAAGTTTGTGTGGGAGGGACTTAAGAGAGACGTGAAAGCGTGGGCCGACTCGTGTGTTGCCTGTCAGCGGGCTAAGATACACCGCCACATTAAGGCGCCCCTGGAACGCTTCGCAGTGCCGGAGAGACGATTTGACCATGTCCACGTCGACCTGGTTGGTCCCCTACCCCCCTCCCATGGGTTCACCTACCTCTTCACTGTGGTGGACAGGACTACGCGCTGGCCTGAAGCTGTTCCCCTGGCATCCACGACGTCTGCTGATGTGGCCCGGGCTTTTATTGGGTCGTGGGTCTCACGTTTCGGTACGCCTTCCGACCTTTCATCTGACCGCGGGCCACAGTTTACCTCAGAGCTATGGAGTGCTGTGGGTGAGGCTCTGGGCGTCAAGCTTCATCGCACTACCGCCTACCACCCTCAGGCGAACGGCCTATGTGAGCGCTTCCACCGGTCCATGAAGGCTGCGCTTCGGGCTACTCTCAAGGACTGCAACTGGGTCGACAAGCTCCCATGGGTCATGCTGGGCCTGCGGACCGCCCCGAAGGAAGACCTACAAGCCTCCTCTGCGGAGCTGGTGTACGGCACGCCGCTGCGAGTCCCAGGCGATTTCATGCCCAATGCAACGCGTCCCTGGTCAGCTGTGGACCAACGAGCCTCCTTGCTGGACGGGGTCAGAGCTTTCACACCCGTCCCTACCGCCCAACACGGCGCGCCGGTGTCCCAGGTGCCCCCAGGTCTGCAGTCAGCGGACTACGTGTTCATCCGTCACGACGCACACCGCCCCCCTCTGCAACCCCCTTATGACGGCCCCTTCCGCGTCCTGGAACGGGGAACTAAGCACCTGGTGGTGGATTTTGGGGGCACGGCCGAGCATGTTTCAGTGGACCGAGTTAAACCCGCACACCTGGACTTGACGCAGCCGTTGGAGTTAGCCCAACCTCCTCGTCGCGGTCGTCCCCCGGCTCCGCCTCCTCCCCCCGTGGAGGCCCGAGCTGCCTCTTCTGCTCCTCAGGCCGACCTCCACAGGCCCGCGTCAATGCCTCCCAGAGTCACTCCGGCCCCTGTTATCCGGAGCCGCCGCGGACGGCCTGTTGTCCCCCCGCGCCTGCCTGACTTCGATTACTAGGGCGAATTCTGGGGGGGCTCATGTGGTGGACACGTATTGGGGACAGAATTCAACCCAGGAACTAAGGGTTAAGTCATGGTTGCCCTGGCAGGTTAACGCAGGGTTAAGTTATGGTTGTCCAGCCAGTTTTCTGATTATTCTTGCCACCTCCGCTCAGTCGAGCTGTGGTTTGGTTGCTCTCTGATTTACCGTGGATTAAAGAAAGTTGCCTACACGGCTAAAGTGTGAACCTACGGTCTTCTCCGTTCCTTCGGCTCTACACCATCATGATTTTGTGAATGTGGATCAGAAGAAACTGTTGAGCATGTTATTTGTCACTGCCAGAAATACTCAACACATAGAGAAAAGCTGAAGAAGGAAGTCAAGACATTTGGGGTGGGAGTATTTAATCTTAAGAATTTGTTCAACATTGAGGGGGAGAAATATAAACCATTGTTGTGCATTTGAAAGTGGCATAATGAAGAGGATCTAGTGCTATTATCATTTATTATTATTAGTCCCCCCCCTCTTGCCTTTCATCCTTTAATTCTCTGAACCACACTCCAACATAGTAGGTGGCGGTAATGCACCATAAACGCTAGTTGCCACCCGACAGTAAATACAAGAAAAAGAAAAAGAAGAGGAGGAAGAAGAAGAGGAAGCAGCAGCATCAAAAGAAGGCGACGAAGGAGAAGGGTGAGTAAGAAGAGGAAAAAGAAAGAAGAAGAAAAAGAGGCAGAAGAAGAAGTGAAGGACTGGTGGAAGCGGGGGGCGGTGTGTACGGAACGAATCGGATCTACGTCGTTTTCTCTATTTCCCAACTCTGCCGCTGCGCCTCTCGCTTGAGCTGCCTTAGTCAAGCTAAGAACATATCTAAACACGGTAGATCATGCGCTGAATGTGTTTTGTTTATTTGTCTTTTTTTGACGGACCAACCACTGAGCGATGCTTGTGCTCGGCTCACAGCTCTTAGGCATCTGTTTGGTAAGACAGATATAGTGGAAGAAAATCTGCTTTAAACACAGGAAAAGAAAAGAGAAGAGGCTCCAGATCAGACAGTCGAGAGGCCACAGTTCCCCCTCACGATCACGCACACATCACCACGGCCTTGATGGTGATGCATGCAAGGAAACCAACGAGAGTCAGCGATGGGTAACTTGGATATCAAGAATAAACGTGTTGTTTTCTTTTATTGTATTCCATCCACGGTTTTTGGTTTTATCGTAGTTTAGATTGTTGGTGATTCGGTCATCGGTGTAAATGCAGTCGGCTGCTAGCAAAGTTAGCTATTTAGGTTTGGGGTAATTCCCGGAACCAAATCATTCTGACCTAGTTAAAGTTGGATATCTCGCAACTTCGCGTTATGTCGATTTCCACACACCCATGCGTTATCTTAACTTATCTGAAGGGTTTTATCTGAATTTCAGAAATTGTATTTTTGTTATAGAACACGATTGGTAAATCTTGCAACTAGCTTATGCAAAGGCTAGTAAAACGCTAGTTACTAAGCTAGCCTGAATTGCAGTTAGCGTTGAGCTGAGCTTATTTGTCAAATTAGCCAACCACGTTAGTTAAGCAAATTGTCTTTTCAGTGCTACCTAACACAGAAAAGTGTTATCTTTGTCTCTTTACAGGTGCAACGACCGAAGGGATTCACAATCCTATCAGGTAGGTTTGCCTGATCCTGTTCTGAAAATGGCGAAAAGCATAGATCGCTAGCCATCAACAGTACCCATGTAGGTCTCTGTCTATTTCAAGGTAACAGGTCACTGTTCCTTCGGAATGTAGGAGTTGAGTCAGGTTTGGCTTCCCAAAATTATACTGTGATGATAAATAAGATTTTCTCTGTAAATTCTGTTGGATTTTTTTTATGTATACAACAGGAAGTAGTTATGATATGCATTATCAGTCTTAATCTGTAGACTTAATTTTTCATGATTCATATGATCTAAAAAGGTCAAAAATCACCATCATGTGTTTGCAGAGCCCAATGTTATGTATTAAAGCTTTTTTTGTCTGATCATCATCTAGAAAATAACTTAATTAGGCTATTTGTTTTTACAGTATCTGCATTTGTGAAGGTGTAACCAGATTTTTTTTGTATTTTTAACTTCATAAATGATAGAATGACCAATCAATTATTAAAATCATAATTGACTAATTTTCTGTCAATAAAATAGTGTTTCTGCACTATTTTAATACCATGCGACATCAATTTCAGACCCATAAGTCTCAACCAAAAAGCCAGTCCAGCAGCCTTCTCCGTTATGACAAGGTGCGAGATGGGTCATCGGACCCCACACCCCCCTACAAGATTCTACGACGCTCAGACGAAAGTCCTGTCAACAGACATGGTGATGGTGCAGGACATGGCAAGGCCAAAACATCGTCTCACACACTTAGAGGAAAAAATGGTAGGAAACGAACTGGCAGCTTGGAGAATTAATACACATGCCTTAAATACACTTTTCTCAAACGAGACATGGCTTGGACCCATCTGGCAGCAGAATTTGTGCGCCTGACTTTTTTTTGCAAAAGTAGCATGACTTGTATGCATAATAGTTTCATTTAGTGCAGCCTTAATGATCTAGTGTGAGACCTGACAGGAGTAACATTTAGTGTCAATTTTTGACGTATTCTCACATTTAAAAGTCCATCTCTCAAAATGGAGTAAATGCCATCATCTGTAGGGCTCTTTTTGCCAGCCCACCAAAAAGCACTGGGTGGCAGCCACAAGACACAAATAGAATAAAAGGCTTTTCTGCTAAATTAAATTAATGTCACGCACAACTATATTGTTGGGGGCAATATCCCATCTACAGGCAACACAGTGTGGGCTACTGACAAGAGTTTTGTAGCATATGTATGTTAGTATGCTATGGTTTAATCAGTTCATTTGGACACAACATTTGAGAAACATTTCATCAGTCATCTAATGCCCCTTTTCCACTACATGGTACCAACCTGACTCGCTTCTGTGTCGTTTTCCATCACCATAATCCACAATGTCGATTTTCGGCTCTCCGTTTTTTTCAATTTCAAAATATACTTTTTAAGATAACTCCGCTTCCACCGTTTCGATATTTAAAAATGCCAGGTGATATCCCATACGTGCACTGATGACGCAGTGACGCAAAAGGACACAGTGATGTTTCTCTGACCAATCAGAGGTCTGCATTGGTTTTGTTACCTGCCCCAGTGTTTTTGGAACCTCGACAAAGGTGGTAACAGTTACCAAAATGCCAGTACTTTCCACTAATGGCAAACGAAAAAAGGGCGAGTCGAGTTGAGCCGGTACCATGTAGTGGAAAAGGGGCATAAGTGACCTCTTCAGTCTCAATTGACTGCAGGTACCCCCACCCTTATAAACAGTACAGTGGCATAACGACCGAAAAAGATCGGTTTCATATGCAAATTGCCATGAGCATTAACTGGAGTTTCAGTGGCATTGTGTACTATTCAGAGGATTTGGGAATGGTTGTAATCACAGAATTGTAAGATTGCAACAGATGTACTATGTCTGAGACTACTATTTCTGGTGCAGCGTGTTTTGGGGTTTGTAAACAACTGAGACATGATGTTTGGGAAAATATGCGCCTCAACTCTTCTGACACTGCCGCCACATACGGACTCACGACTGGTTTACGTTTAGGCAGCTGTTGACCTTCTCCCTTCAATCGGCTGATGCAGTGTTGGGGCATCTTCCTTGCTTTGACAAATACCCATTTAGGATAACTGCACTTAACCAGGGCCTTAATGTGGGACTTCTCCCCTTTCCTGGCCCCTGTGTTGGTGGGACGTTGTCAGCTTGTTGTTACAGCATCTTGATGTCTCCTGGTTTGTGCTCCAGTGGATGATGAGTCAAATCCTTAAGTACTGAGCAGTATGTGTTGGTATTTTCCAAACATTGGGTCTCAGTTGCTTTCAAACCCCAAAACACACTGCATCAAAAATTGGTCCACCCCAAGGATCAAGTTCCTTGGCACAAACGGCAATATAGTGTATACCTGTTAAGTGCCAGGAGGATTGTCGTGACTTGTACATTGGGGAAACCAAACAGCCGCTGGCCATGTATTGGAAAAGTTGAGACGTATATTTTCCAAACACCGCATCTCTGTTGCTTTCAAACCTCAAAACACGCTGCCCTAGAAATTGTTCCACCCCAAGGATCGGGTTCCCCAGCACAAACGGAACAAGGAAACCAAACAGACGTTGGCCAAGAGGATGGTCCAACACAGAAGAGCTCATGTGTCAAGCCAGGACCCCACAGTCTACATGCATCTACAGGCCAGTGGCGTGGCCATTCTTTCAAGGATGAGGAAGTGCACATCCTTAATAGGGAGGAACTCTGGTTTGAACAGGGAGTCAAAGAGACCATCTATGTGAAGAGGAAACGACCATCACTGAACTGGGGGGAGGCTAAGGGTATATCTGTTGCCATCTTAAAATGCTGTGATTACAGCCACTCCCAAAAATCCTCTGTGAATAGTACACATTGTCATTGAAAGTCCAGTTAAGCTCACAACAATTTGCATATGAAACTGATTGTTTTCGGTTGTTATGCCACTGTATTGTTTATAAGGGTTAGAATACTTGCAGTCAGTTGAGACTGAAGAGGTCACCTAAATGAGTGATGAAACTTTTCTCTCTACATAAATATTGTGTCCAGATGAACTGATTCAACCATCTGTGACTAGCTGAGAATCTTTAACAGAAATTTCTTGTTTGGTTGTGCTTTTTTATAATTTGCAGTTTGAGATTACAGCTCTGTTTTAAGACCTATGTCAACCAAGATGACCTGTAGCTTCAGAATGCAGAAGTAGGCCAAAATAGTGAATCGTAACTATGAAATTGTGGTGAAACTAGCAAATAGAATAAAACTATCCATCATTTGGCCGTTTGAATATACTGGACTTTTTAAAGACCTCATTTCTCAATTTGGAAAGCCATTTGTTCTTTCCTAACAGCTTTTAAAAATCTTCCTATAGTACAATTGCACATAGTAAAAAATGAGTTGTAAGAAGTGCTGAAGCTGGTGCCAGAAGGGCATGCACATGGTAGCTAAGCAGCATCTACTCAGCTAGTCTTTGAATATATAAGCCTAAATGGTGCTGAGTTAAAAATGGGCAAAGGGGTGATGATTTCTCACTAGCTGTACTGCATTGGTCGCTAACCTGTGAAGATCCCCATAATATGGTATTGATATCTAATGCCATGTTACTTTGTTGCAGGGACCACTGATTCTCCCCAAGAGAATTCTCACAACAGCAGCTCCCAACACAGCTCTGATTCACATTCCACTCAGAGCAAGCCCGCAGACAGGGTAAGATGCCACTTTATTATCTACCCTGCTTTTATCAGCATGGATACACACAGGCCATCTGGGTGACTCCGGGGTACAGTTAACTGGGCGTTGCTGCCCTTATTTCTTCGTGTCTGTTAGTATTTTGCACGCCTTTGGTGCGAAAGACCAGATATGTTAAAGTCAGTAAGGCTAATGTCATGACAGGCTAGCTAGACAGAAGTTTAGGCTATTAAAAAAAAAACATATAAATACATGGTTTGCAGGGGTCGCTTTTAAGGAACATTTCCAGTTGTAAATGGGGCAACCAAGAGCTCATTTTGAGGTCATCCCTCAAGGGTTGAGGTCGACCCAAATAAAACTGAGCTAAACCACCACTGAGGGCTTTATTATTGTATTTACTGTAGTAAACAGTGTTTTGAATAATTCTTGTGTTTTGTAATGGAATCATGCAACAAAGTAAAGGTCAATACTTTTGGCTATGCATAGCTAAAAGTATGTGGACACCCAAACATCACACTCAAATGTGCTTGTTGAACATCTCATTCCAAAACCATGGGTGTTAATATTGAGTTGGTCTCCCCTTTGCTGTTGTATCAGCCTCTACTCTTCTGGGAAAGTGCTCACTAGATTTTGGAACATGGCTGTGGGGATTCACTCTCATTCAGTCACAACAGCATTTGTGAGGTTGGGCGCTGATGTTAGGGAGAAGGCCTGACTTGTGTTCCAATTCATCCCGAAGTGGTTGGATGGGGTTGAGGTCATGGCTGCGTGCAGGCCAGTCAAGTTCTTCCACATCCAACTCTGCAAACCATGTCTTTATGAACCTTGTTTTATGCATGTGGTCATGCTGAAACTGGAAAACCTTCTCCAACCTTTTCCACAAAGTTTGGAACTCAGTGGTGAGTGATGCAAACGAGGACAAACAACTTTTACATGCTACGCACTTCAGCACTCGGTGGACCTGTTCTGTGAGCTTGTGGCCTACTGCTTCAGCTCTAAGCTGTTGTTGCTCCTAGATATTTCCACTTCACAATAACAGAACCAGAGTCAACTTTGTTGGCCAAGTGTGTTTATGCATACAAGAAATTTGACTCCGGTTTACAGCAGTACTTGCATATAACAGCACCTACAGTTGGCTGGGCCAGATCTAGCAGGGCAGAAATTGAAAAACTGACTAGTTGGGAAGGTGGCACCCTATGATAGTGCCATGGTGAAAGTCACTGAGCTCTTCAGTACGACCCATTCTACTGCCAATGTTTGTCCATGGAGACTGCATGGCTGTATGCTTGATTTTGTTTTTTGTTTTGTGTTTTTGTTTTTGTTTGTTTTTTGCACCTGTTGGCAATGGGTGTGGCTGAAATAGCCGAACCAACTAATTAGAAGGGGTGTCCACATACTTCCAGCCATGTAGTGTATTTGAAAAAGAAGTGTACAAATACAAACACCAGTTGAATGACTCTAATCAAATGATCAGTTGAACAATTGGAACCTAAGGCCACAAGGCTTTATTTTCAAATTCAGTTCAAAACCAGAGAAGATCACAAAGGTGATTTCCCAAATAGAACTAGAATGTGATTCCATACATTTTGTAGGTGAAGTGGCATGTTTTCTTGAACACTTAATAGGTGGTAAGTTTAGCTAGTTTCTCATCGGAGGATTGACTGAATTTATTATGACTTTGCTATGTCTTCATTCAACCAATAATCAAAGCTTGGGACATAATATGAAGCAAAAGTAATAGTCAATCAACTACTGCAACAGCATTCTATATGGCTCAGCATCCAAAGTCCTAACAAACTCCAGTACATCCAGAACTTGCCCGCTCACCTACTCCCATTCCTGTGACAACATCACTTCTGTCCTCCAGAACCGCCACTGGCTCCCCGTCCCACAATGGATCCAATTTAAAGTCTTTCTCCTCACTCACAAAGCCCTCCATAATCAGGCTCCCTCCTACCTCACGGACCTGTTCCACTACCATTCTCCTTCACACAACCTTCACTCCTCTGATGCCAACCTCCTGTCTCTACCCCCCCCCCTTTTCTCCCTAATTGTACCTGGCCAGTCATCCCCGCTCTTTGAGCTGTCCCGGTCACTGCTCCACCCCCTCTGCCGATCTGAGGAGGGCTGCAGATGACCCAATGCCTCCTCTGATGCATGTGGAGTCGCCAGCCACTTCTTTTCACCAGGGGGACGTAGTGCATGGGAGGCGCTAGTGCAGCGACCAGGACACATACCAACATCCGGCTTCCCACCTGTAGACATGGCCATTGTGTCTATAGGGACGCCCAAACAAGCCGGAAGTAACACAGGAATTCGAACAGGTGATCCCCGTGTTGGTAGGCAACGGAATATACCGCTATGCTGCCTGGATGCCCCTGTCTCCACCACACATGACCGAACACCGTACTTGGGGTGACAGAGCCTTCTCCATAGCAGCCCCTTCCCTCTTGAACTCCCTTCCCAAATACATCAGATACATCAAATCATTCATTAAAACTCACCTTTTCAGAATTGCTTTTAATGTATGATTAATGTTGTGTTACATTTTTGTCGTGTATTGCTGTATTTATTTATCTTATGTAAAACGTCTTTGTACCTTGAAAAGCGATATACACATAAAATATATTATTAAAATCTTATCGTTGAAAGCTGAGCAAACATGCTCGGTGAACAGTAAAATGTTCTCTTACAAGTGACAAGTTAACATTCATTTTTGAATAAATCAGATCTAATGCTGAATATAATTTTGCTCAAACTACTGTGTCAAAAGCTTTGTTTTTAGTTGTCTAAAGGATGCCTAAAGTGTTCCACCTTGGTTGCCCCATGACTGTAAAAGTCAAGCCTTTGTTTATGTTGGTAAGCGAAAGTGGGCAGTGGCTCTACATGGGTCATAAATGGCAAGAGAAAAGAGCCTTTACTGCATGGGATAGTTGAGCCCATACCCATAAATTTTTTTGTTGCTAAAAGTCACATTATGGTTATTAATTTTGCACCGTCTTTGTTTGAGGAGCCTGGGAGAGATTCTTTGATCTCTTAGCTTCTGCAAAATACAATTATCACTCATTAATGGGCTAGTTGTAATTTTTGTGGACAGATTCAACAGTTAAAGAGGAGCCCTGACTGATCAGTACAAGGCTATCGATCGAATGAAGCTGTCTATGGGCACCAAACAGAAGGCTGGTTGTATTGGGAACCTCCTAGGTGTGCGTACATGTTACTAGATCTGCTGCTAGGAATTTAGGGCCCTCTAACAAGATGTGATGCTGGCTACCATGCACTCATTTGGAAAACTTGGTACAGCAGTACACCCTCTGGCTTGGGTGTCTGAATGTACTCCACCCACTAATGCCGTCCCTTTGTATTCTATGAAGGCATGTTGCTGAAAGAGCGTAGTCTGTCATGACATGACTTTCCATGTATTAATACATATTGGAGAATACTTTAAAATAAGACTTTAACTATGATGGGATAAAAAGTATCAGGGAAATGCCTATCATCCAATGACGTGCTAAGTGTGTCTAAATGATGCTTTGTTATGCTAAAGGTTGCAGTAGCTGATGTGTTACTCTGATAAATGCTTACTTATATGATGTCTGTCTCAGCGCCAAGACCCAGCCGATGACTGGACAGAACACATCAGCTCATCTGGGAAGAGGTATTACTATAACTGTAGAACCGAGGTCTCCCAATGGGAAAAGCCTAAGGACTTGCTTGAAAGGTAGGTCTATTATCTGGCCACTCATAACTAATACATCTGTATCTGCATTTCTGATCACAGCAATGGGAAAATTGGAAGTTTTAAAGTTATCTCCGCCAGGCGGTAGGGGATTATGCATTTGGTTGTGGGTGAGTGTGTGTGTCTTTGTCCGCGGCTAATCTCGCAAACTACTAGATTTATCGGGCTAACATTTTTTGTGCAAAGTTATGACCGTGCTGAAGAACCTCTCGGGGTTGTGGTGATTTAAAAACCTTCGAAAAACATTTGTTCTCACTATTGCTGCTCCCTCTCGTCATTCGCTCTCTAGCACGCTCGACGAATGCTACTTTCCGTTGCTGCCTGCTCACTCTCCAAGTGTTTTAGTTTGTTGAATGATTTCTCAGAATTTGTCATCACCAAATTATAAAATCTTGATATAAGGCCTCAATTGTGTACATTTTCAAGTGCTTTTTTTTTCAGTAATTGACAATGGTGGTACGAGTATCTGTTTGTACTCCGATAATATGAAGCTCTTTAGTTGTATTTGAAAAAAAAAAGAGAAAAGTTTCCTAGGAATTTGATATCTTCTACATAATTGATCAAATGAAAGATAAGTCCTGTCTGCATAAAGATCTGAGAATTTTTTAATACCCCTGTTAGCCCATATCTGAATGCCAGATGGGGCAGCATTTAGATGGTGGTTCAGCTCACAAATACCCCCGCTGTTCCGCCGGTAATTACACCAGGGGCACAGAGATTGGTTGGCGCTTTTATTCGTATCGAATAAAAGTCGAAAAACCATAGGTGGACTGTTAACAGGCCAGCAATCCCATCACTACGCACATTAAGACAACTATTAATACCGTGCTGTGCAAAAAAAGAAAAGGAAAAAAAAGTTGTGACCAAATCATGTGCTAGTGCAACCAACTGAGAAAGTTGGTAGCTCTAGGAAAAGTTAGTCTGGATCCGTACTCTAGTCAACCCAGTAAGATGTCAGGTGGAAAAATGTATATAGTTAGTCAGTTCTGATCTTATGGTGGCTTTAAGGACATTCAAAGAAGGTTGAATCAGTTAATATGGATACGTTTATTGACAGATACGTATCATCATGCATCTATTTTATATTTCCACTTACCACTTGATTGCAAGGGATGTGCCGTGTCCGACCGGTCGAGGTCCTCTACCGTTACGTTCTCTGATGAAGACGCCGTGTCCGACATATCATCTCTTTCCCCCTCATTACATGAAGAAGACGAGGTTGATGGCGATGGCGTTTCTTCTCTGGCCTGTCCGGAGCTAGAGGAGAGCTGCACTGGATTGAGGAGAGCAGTGTGTCCGAAAATACTGTTGCACAGATCATAATACGGCCAGTCCACTCGCCCAACACTGCTCCGGTTTTTATTGTGGTCGTGGATCTGGGTGTATTGTTTCTTCAGTGCCTTCAGTTTGTTTGTGATCTGTTTTTGGGATCGCCGGACGCCTCTCTGGTGCAGCAGCCTTCTTAGGTTCGCGTACACAACGTTGTCCCTCACCGCCCCGGTCATCTGCCTGTTGATCTCTTCCTCACCACGCACAGCGAGGAGCTCCCGCACTTCGAAATCTTGCCATTTCTCCATGTTGCTTTAATCCATGTTCACCAACAATGTATTTGAAAAAACAATCCCGCCAGCGTCGCACCGTTTGTTTATGGACAACAGAAACCTATAATTGCGTCACTGCTGTGCGTCCCCATTCATAACCAATAGATTCATTTGTCCCACCCCGGTTGTTGGTGACCCGGGTGCTGCAATTTCACACCGAAGTCAACCCGTGTCCGACCCTGGTCCGACCCACCTCTCGACCCGGATCGCCAAGCGGGGTCGGACAACCCGGGTTATCCCTTTCATACACAAAATCAACCCTGGTCCGACCCGGGTCGGAGCTTGGTCTGAAAGGGATATAAGTAATCTCTTTAGTCAAAAGTGAGTGCAGGTATCCCCACCCTTATTAACAATACAGTTGCATAATGACCAAAACCAATGATCAGTTTCATATGCAAAGATGGGTGTGACCATTAACTACAGTCAGTTTCAATGGCCATGTATACTGTTCACAGAGGATTTGGGAATATTTGCAATCACAGCATTATAAAGGCCACGACACACCAGGTGGCCAATGCCAGGCCGTCGGTGAGCGTCTATAGCCCCAGTTTTTGCGGTGTGTCCCGCACTGTTGGCACAAGTTGGACCCCTGTCGGCAGCTTTTCGGCTGATTCAGCATGTTGAATTGATGGTGAAGCCCGTCGGTGAGAGAGATCACTGATTGGCTGTTCAGCTTAGTGAATCAGTGTACAAGAAGAGAGAAACGGAAGTTAAGAAAGCAAGCAAATGACCAAGTCAAGAGGCCATACACAGAAGGCTCTTCTAATTTTTCGTCTTCATCTCACCTTTCTGTCTTCTTCCACAACCAAAACACTAAGGGCTGACAATGCCAGTAACATTTGCAACTTTTTATCAGACGTATTCTCGATTAGAAGTAGCTATATTACGACACCGTCTGTAGTGAGTGAGAGTTGAGTGAAAATGGTAAGAAAATGCTGCTTTGTTTACGGTTTGTATATCTGCAGTCCTGGGTCTTCCGGTTTCACATTTTGAATGATGAATAGAGACTACCACCACCTGCTGATATGGAGAGTTATTTCCTGTCATGCAGGCGCAGAACATACATGCTAGTTGGCTGTTGGCTGTAGTCTTGCGATGTGTTCAAGTGTTACTTTTTGGCCTGGATGTAGGTGATGTGAGGTGATGCAACAGTCGGCCTTCGTTGCCGCTAGTTCTCTGATGTCGGTTTGGTGTGTCTGGGCTCTAAGATGGCGACAGATGTACTCTCAGCCCCCCCTTCGGTTCAGGGATGGTCATTCCCTCTTAACATAGATGGCCTCTTTGACTCCCTGTGCAAACCAGTGTTCCTCCCTATCAACGATGTGCGCATCCTCATCTGAAAGAGTGGCCACTGGCCTGTAGATGGGTGTAGACTGCAGAATCCTGGCCTGACGCATAAGCTCTCCTGTGTTGTGCTGTCCTCTTGGCCAGTGTCTGTTTAGTTTCCCCAATGTACAAGTCATGTCAATCCTCCTGGCACTTAAAAGTATACACTATATTGCTCTGTTTGTGCCAGGGGACCTGATCCTTTGGGGGGGTGAACCAACTTCTGGCGCAGCGTGTTTTGGGGTTTGAAAGCAACTTAGATGTGGTGTTTGGAAAATATCCGTCTCAACTTTTCCAGCACTCCCGCCACATAAGGAATCACCACTGCTTTATCCTTAAGCAGCTGTTTTCTTTCTCCTCTCTTCGATTGGCTGGTGCACTGTTTAGGCCTCTTCCTGGATTTGACAAACGCCCTGCTAGGATATCCACACTTAACCAGGGCCTGTTTAATGTGGGATTTCTCCCCTTCCCCAGTTGCTGTGTCAGTGGGGACGTTGTCAGCTTGGTGGTACAACGTCCTGATGACTCCTAGTTTGCACTTCAGTGGAAGATGAGAGTTAAACCTTAAGTACTGATCAGTATGTGCTGGTTTATGGTAAACATCAACAATCAAATGTCCCCTATCACCAGTTGCAATTTCACAGTCTAAGAAGGCTAACCTGTCATTTTTCACATCCTCCCTGGTGAACTTAATGTGGTTTTCCACAGAGTTAATGTGGTTGGTGAAATGTGGCAAATCCTGAGAATTAATTTTAGTCCAGGTGTCATCCACAAATCTAAACTAATGGCTAGGTGGTGTCCCTGGATAGGACATCAGAGTCCTCTTTTCCACTTCCTCCATGTACAAGTTGGCCACTACAGATGAGACTTGGGAACCCATAGCACACCAATGCCTCTGCCTATAGTACTGCCCCCTGTATGTGAAGTACGTGGACTGAAGACACAGTTTCAGGAGCAGACACACTTGGTCAGTGTTAAGGGTGGCCCTATTGCTAAGCGTGGGGTCGTTTTGTAATTTCATACGTACTACCTCCACTGCTTCATCAATAGGAATGCATGTGAAGAGAGACTTAACATCATCAAGAGACCATCCCTCGCCATAATGATGTCCCTCACCTTATCCACAAAATCCATAGTGTTCTGAAAGTGATGTTCATTACTGCCTACCAACGGGTTAAAAATACATGCAAGAAACATAGAGATGTTATAGGTTAATCATGAGTTAATAGGCAGTAGTGGCACATCCTATTTATGTATCTTAGGTAAACCATACAGACTAAGTGTAGCGTCCCCTGGGTATAATCAGTGGTACAGAATTCTGTCAATAGCATTGTGCTGTTCAGGTGCTCATAAGTATTCATGTCGCTAAGTAACATCATAACTTTCTCATGATAGTACGTCTGGTTTAATACAACAGTGCATCTGCCTTTGTCTGCCGAAAGGATGACAATCTGTCACCATTTTACAATGCTGTGATTGCAAACATTCCCAAATCCTCTGTGAATAGTACACATGGCCATTGAAACTGTAGTTAATGGTCATGCCGAGGGTTGGGAATCGTTTGAATTTTATCGATTCAGATTCTGCTTAACGATTCCGGTTCTTATCGATTCCCGAGTTTCAATTCCAATATGGTAAAAAAAGAGGTCAAATGTTTAGATAACAAAAATATCTTTATTTTTTTAAGCATTAACTGAATATTAACAATGTAAATACATACAAATAAACACATCATCCAAGACAAATACTGGTGTCCAAACAACACAATCATATTTGTAGATAATTAGTAGTGGAAAACGCTCTAATCTCGTATATTCCACCTGACAACAACACAGTGGAAAGCAGTAACAACGGAACCATTTGCTAACATCACTGAGCTCAGATATTTAAAATGTTAGACTTTTCCACCATGTACCATGCGGAAATCAGTGGATTGCTCAAACTATATCTGGAAGGAGGAGTGTATTTTGAATTTAGGGCCCTGTCATCTCCCTGCAAAGAAAAATTCAACATGACAGTAACTGTTACTGCACAAGTAACCTACCACCATCAAACTCTTTCTCCCATTTTTTTTTAAACCTTTCCTACCTAAATGAAGGGGATTCGACAGCTGAGAACAGGTGTAGCCCTTTCACCACAAAAGCTGTTACCGCTCTGTGGCACTCCTCGGTTTTCTCCTTGGTCATACTTCCTTTTATTGCCAAAGAGAACGGTGTCTCACAGCTTGTTGTCTTCCCGGGCTCTACTGGAGGTGCTTGCGATGTGCTGGCGCTGTCTTGAGTCTGACACACTCGCAGTCGGAGACTGCAGGACGTCAAACACTGTACATTCTTTCAAATTGATGCCGTGTTGCCTTAAGCATTTGGTCAGATTTGAGGTGCAACCTGCCTTGCAGCTAATAAACTTCCCACATTTACTGCACTCAGCTTTATTGTCGCATTCTTTGGCAAAGTACAGCCACACTTTGGACCATTTACCGTGGTCCATCTTTCAAACTGCTGCTGTGATGCTAGACAAACATGCTAACCGCTAGCTCGTATCAAAACAAATGGACACGGACACACAGGCGCGGTTGCATTGATGCGTAAAGTAGGCAGGTCCTGCCAGATATAATAATAATAATAATAATAATAAAAAAGCCGCCAAGTCCTTGGACACATATGTAGCTGTTATTTGCAATAATAAAGATTTATATCTCTTTTAGGAGCCAATAAGCAGAACCGAAATTCAACTTTTTTTAATGGGTACCTGGCATTTTTAATTGGTTCTAATTTGGAACCGAGTTTCTGTTCCCAACCCTAGTCATGCCCATATTTGCATCTGAAACTGGTTGTTGGTTTCAGTTGTTATGTAACCGTATTGTTTATTATGGTGGGGATGCCTGCAGTCAGTTTAGACTGAAGAGGTCAAGTATCTGTCAATAAACGTTGTGTCCAGATGAACTGATTCAACCTTCTTTGATTTTCTCACCTGGATTATTGAGCATGCATAAAGACTTTAAGGACATTGTTAGCAATTTTTGGTAAGTTTGCATTTCACGGAAGGAATTGGTAAATGCCTGCCTTGTTTTAGAACAACTATAATGTCCCTTAGCTGAAGGCAAATTAAAGACTGATCTATTTTATTAAGTATGCTGAGTCTGGAGCAAATTGAGAAGCAAACTGTGGCCTTTGGTTACATTTGTTTTTTTCAGGTTTTATAGCTTTTCTAACAGTAAATGTTCAATGTACACATTGCTATTGTTAATTCCTGCATTTATTCTGTCCTGTTCCAGAGAACGACAGAAGGATTCTGCTAAGATGGCGGCCAACAGCTTCCCCAAGGACATGGACTACAGACAAGAGGCCTTGCAGGACAAAGCTACATCAAGTATGGACCAACTGTAGATCAAGATTTGAACAAATAGTTTTACAAATAGCTAGTTTTGGCATCCTGTCCCTGACATAGTTGGTGGCTCCCTGCTGATCACTTAGTAGTTAATAGATAGACTCATGGTATACATAGAACTATAATTGGCTACATTCTTGTACATAAGAAGAAGAGCCAGATCTACAGTGTTTTAGAGCTCTTTAGTAGAGTAATGCTTTGTTACGTTGACATGAAGTTGGATTTCTTTATCAATGCTAGCCTTTTCTTTAACTGAAATCTCACTGCTCAAGTGGGAATGAACTGCTTATTTTTATATTTTCATTCGCCCAGTGTGGTGAGGAATGACCAGATCTTCATGCAGGTGTTTTTACCGAAGGCAGGAGGTTTTCATGATGTCTTTCTTTCTTGTTTCTGCAGAGAGCACTTCAGGAGATCAGTCCACAGCATCCAACTCCAGCCATTCCATCTCTTCCTCTTCTGTCTCTCAGAGCCTGAACTCTGTCTCTGGTGCTTCAGGCTCCACTCCTTCCATCACTTCCTCTTCCTCTGTGCTTGTGCCGCCAGCTGCCCAATCCCAGGCCACAGCCCTGCTCCAGGATCCTGCCCTCCTCCATCAGCTCCTCCCAGCGTTGCAGGCTACTCTGCAGATGAACAACGGCAGCATGGACATGGCCAAGATTAATGAGGGTGAGGATCAAGATAGGCATTGTGCACTGAACAAACAAGACTGTGTGTCAACATTGCTGGGGTTTAGAATTTTGATTCTCTTGGATTCTGGGGCTAGTCATGCAAAACAAAATTAGTTGTAAGGTAGTTTGAATAATTATGTCCACCGGTTTTCAGGTTTATTTGTTTATTTATATAATCCTAAACCACAGTTCGTCTTTATATTCACACAATGAGAATCGGGTACCTACAGTGAACCAGTGGTTTTCAGTTTTGTCCTCATAGGGTTACTATACTGTTGGCTTTTTATTCTGCCACGTAGTAAATAACATTCACCTGTTGTGCCAGGTCTAAAAACTTGTTTGGTTGCTCAGAATGACTGACATGGTGAGTGTAATTATCTACTTGGCAGAAGAGAAAACCAGGAGTACAATAAGGCTTAAAATTCTCCAGCAACGTGCCAGATTTGTGGCATAAGGTAATTTTAAAGTCACTACATAATCTCTCCATTTGAAGCTCATTCCCAAAATGGAAACAAACGTTCCATGTGGTTTTCTCCAATTATTCATGACCGTACAGTGCAATATTTCTCAATGTTCAATGTTATGCGAGTATGGGAGTTTCTCGTCCAGTCAGGAATGACTACCTCGGTGAGTTATGCAGCATGCATGAGATAAAAAATATCCGCTGAAATACAGTCAAAAGTTTTATTTAAAGAGAGAAAAGATAAGTGCTTACGATATGAGAAGATATGAGCTTAAAGATATGAGAAGTGTGAAAAATAGGTATTGGCATGGTTAGAGGAAACTGTTGGAGTTTGTTTGGCATTTGGTGTCAAATTGAGAGAGCCCGATGCTTGTTTCTGCACTGTGTGCTTGATTATATTATTGTATGGCAGTAGTGGCTAGAAAATGTTCTTTTGCGAAGAGACTGATCCCAGTCACCGGACTGCTCTATGTGCATTTCAATACACCAGCTACCGTAGTCACTTAAGCAGTCGTGCCAGTGTGGGTGATCTGAAAATAGATGTGTGTACATTCATAGTGGAATATGACCTACAGAAGTAACAGTGCAATAACCATATAAAGCAATACCAGAAACTAGTTATTGTTTAAGGATGCACAATATTGACATTGTTGCAATATCCAGTAACTGATAATTTCCATGGTAAATTGGGTCAATAACTGATACCAATATTTTTTTTCCCAATGCAATATAATAATGATAATCATTACATTTATATAGCACTTTTCTAGACACCCAAAGTGCTTCAAATTGAAGTAACTCACTTCAACCACCACCAATGTGTAGCACCCACCTGGGGTGATGGATGGCAGCCATTTTGCACCAGAACACTCACCACACATCAGCTTGAGGTGGAGAGGGAGGAATCATTGAGCCAAGAGCCAAGTTGGGAATTTTGCCAGGACACAGGGGAAACCCCCTACACTTTGCGATAAGTGCCATGGGCTCTTTAATGACCACATTGAGTCAGGACCTCAGTTTAACGTCTCATCCGAAGGACGGCATCTCCTACATTACGGTGTCCCCGTCACTGCACTGGAGCATTGGGATTTGGTCTACTACTACTATTTCTACAACTATTGGCTGCTCCCGTTAGGAGTCACCACAGCGGATTATCTGTTTCCATTTCTTCCTGTCCTCTGCATCCTCCTCAGTCACACCAGCCACCTGCATGTCCTCTCTCACCACATCCATAAACCTCTTCTTTGGCCTTCCTCTTTTCTTCTTCTCTGGCAGCTCCATATTCAGCATCCTTCTTCCAATATACCCAGCATCTCTCCTCCACACGTCCAAGCCATCTCAAGCTTGCCTCTCTTGCTTTGTCTCCAAACTGTCCAACCTGAGCTGTCCCTGTAATGTACTTGTTCCTAATCCTGTCCTTCTTCGTCACTCCCAATGAAAATCTTAGCATCTTCAACTCTGCCACCTCCAGCTCCGCGTCCTGTCTTTTCATCAGTGCCACTGTCTCCAAACCATATAATATAGCTGGTCTCACAACCATCTTGTAAACCTTCCCTTTAACTCTTGCTGATACACTTCTGATACACTTTAACCTAGCTTCTTTTACGCTTTCCCATATCTTCATTCTGTGGCTGATCAACTTTATACCTCTGTAGTTGCTACAGTCTGCACATCGCCCTTATTCTTGAAAAGTGTGGGTGATCTGAAAATAGATGTGTGTACATTCATAGTGGAATATGACCTACAGAAGTAACAGTGCAATAACCATATAAAGCAATACCAGAAACTAGTTATTGTTTAAGGATGCACAATATTGACATTGTTGCAATATCCAGTAACTGATAATTTCCATGGTAAATTGGGTCAATAACTGATACCAATATTTTTTTTCCCAATGCAATATAATAATGATAATCATTACATTTATATAGCACTTTTCTAGACACCCAAAGTGCTTCAAATTGAAGTAACTCACTTCAACCACCACCAATGTGTAGCACCCACCTGGGGTGATGGATGGCAGCCATTTTGCACCAGAACACTCACCACACATCAGCTTGAGGTGGAGAGGGAGGAATCATTGAGCCAAGAGCCAAGTTGGGAATTTTGCCAGGACACAGGGGAAACCCCCTACACTTTGCGATAAGTGCCATGGGCTCTTTAATGACCACATTGAGTCAGGACCTCAGTTTAACGTCTCATCCGAAGGACGGCATCTCCTACATTACGGTGTCCCCGTCACTGCACTGGAGCATTGGGATTTGGTCTACTACTACTATTTCTACAACTATTGGCTGCTCCCGTTAGGAGTCACCACAGCGGATTATCTGTTTCCATTTCTTCCTGTCCTCTGCATCCTCCTCAGTCACACCAGCCACCTGCATGTCCTCTCTCACCACATCCATAAACCTCTTCTTTGGCCTTCCTCTTTTCTTCTTCTCTGGCAGCTCCATATTCAGCATCCTTCTTCCAATATACCCAGCATCTCTCCTCCACACGTCCAAGCCATCTCAAGCTTGCCTCTCTTGCTTTGTCTCCAAACTGTCCAACCTGAGCTGTCCCTGTAATGTACTTGTTCCTAATCCTGTCCTTCTTCGTCACTCCCAATGAAAATCTTAGCATCTTCAACTCTGCCACCTCCAGCTCCGCGTCCTGTCTTTTCATCAGTGCCACTGTCTCCAAACCATATAATATAGCTGGTCTCACAACCATCTTGTAAACCTTCCCTTTAACTCTTGCTGATACACTTCTGATACACTTTAACCTAGCTTCTTTTACGCTTTCCCATATCTTCATTCTGTGGCTGATCAACTTTATACCTCTGTAGTTGCTACAGTCTGCACATCGCCCTTATTCTTGAAAATTGGTAACAGTAAGCTTCTTCTCCACTCCTCAAACATCCTCTCACTTTCTAAGATTGTGTTAAATAATCTAGTTAAAAACAACACTGCCATCTCTCCTAAACATCTCCATGCCTCTACAAGTATGTCATCTGTATCAGCCGCATTTCCACTCTTCATCCTCTTCATAGCTGCCCTCACTTTCTCCTTGCTAATCCACCGCACTTCCTGATTCACTGTCCCCACATCATCCAACCTTCTCTCTCTCTCTCTCTCTCTCTCTCTCTCTCTCTCTCTCTCTCTCTCTCTCTCTCTCTCTCTCTCTCATTTTCTTCATTCATCAGCTCCTCAAAGTACTTCTTCCACCTTCTCAACAGACTCTCTTCACTTGTCAGCACACTTCCATCTCTATCCTTGATTGCCCTAACTTGCTGCACATCTTTCCCAGCTCAGTCACTCTGTCTAGCCAGTCGGTGCAAGTCCTTTTCTCCTTCCTTAGTGTCTAACCTTTCATACAACTCACCGTATGCCTTTTCCTTTGCCACCTCTCTCTTCGCTTTACGCTGCATCTCCTTGTACTCTTTACTACTTTTTTCATCTCTGACTATCCCACTTCTTCTTTGCCAGCCTCTTCCTCTGTGTACTTTGCTGTACTTCCTCATTCCATCACCAAGTCTCCTTGTCTTCCTTCCTCTGTGCTGATGACACACCAAGTACCTTCCCTAGCTGTCTCCCTCACTATTTCTGCAATGGTGGCCCAGCCATCCAGATCCAGTAACTCTTCACTACCATCCAGTGCTTGTTTTAACTCCTCCCTTAACGCCACACAACAGTCTTCCTTCTTCAACTTCTCCAATTGTGCTGAAAACATTCATCAATAATACCTTCGATTTCCAGCTTCATACCGAAAACTCTGTCTGACAGTCTTCACCTACAACACACTTGACATACTCTTCCTTCAGAATTACCTCTACCCCATTTTTCCTCCCATTCGCATCATGTAGAAGAGTTTGAACCCACCTCCAATGCTCCTGGCCTTACTCCCCTTCCACCCAGTCTCTTGCACACACAGTATACCTACCTTTCTTCTTTCCATCATATCAGCCAGATCTCTCCATTTACGAGTCATAATGCCAACCAACATTCAAAGTTCCGACTCTACCTCCACGCTCCTACCCTTCCTCCTCTCCCGCTGCCTCTGGTCTTGCCTTCCCCCTCTCCTCCTTCACCCAACAGTAGCATAGTTTCCACCAGCACCCTGCTGACCAGCAATACAGGTGGCGGTCGTTGGTAACCCGGGCCTTGACCGATCTGGTATGGAAATCTGTTTTATGATTTGCATATTTGATTTGGCAAAGATTTTACACCAGATGCCCTTCCTGACGCAACCCTGCCCATTTATCTGGGCTTGGGATCGGCCCTAAGAATGCACAGGCTTGTGTATTCTCAGTGGCTGGGTTGGGGCGTTGGGATTAAGTATTTGTTGTTTTTATTAGGACCAGAGGAAATTCTGCTGCCTACTGGCCCACCAACACCACTTCCGGCAGTTACTCAGTTTTCCCGGGAGGTCAGTCCTGCACATCGGCTTGGAGGAATTTTAGCCCATTTCTCTGTACAAAACATCTTCAACTCTGGGATGTTGGTGGGTTTCCTCACACGAACTGCTCGCTTCAGGTCCTTCCACAGCATTTCGGTTGGATTAAGGTCAGGACTTTGACTTGGCCATTCCAAAACATTAACTTTATTCTTTGGTAGAATGACTTGTGTGCTTAGGGTCGTTGTCGTGATGACCCACGTTCTTTGGAGATTCAGTTCACGACAGATGTCCTGACATTTTCCTTAAGAATTCACTGGTATAATTCAGAATTCATTGTTCCATCAATGATGGCAAGCCATCCTGGCCCAGACGCAGCAAAACAGACCCAAACGATGATACTACCACCACCATGTTTCACAGATGGGGTAAGGGTCTTACACTGAAATGCAGTGTTTTCCTTTCTGTAAATGTAACGCTTCTCATTTAAACCAAAAAGTTCTATTTTGGTCTCATCCACCTACAAAACACTTCTCCAATAGCCTTCTAGCTGTCCATGTGATCTTTAGCAAACTGCAAACAGGCAGCAATGTTCTTTTCGGAGAGCAGTGGCTTTCTCCTTGCAATCCTGCAATGCACACACTTGTTGTTCAGTGTTCTCCTGATGGTGGACTCATCAACATTAACATTAGCCAATGTGAGAGAGGCCTTTAGTTGCTTAGAAGCTACCCTGGGTTCCTTTGTGACCTGGCCGACTATTACATGCCTTGCTCTTGGAGTGATCTTTGATGGTCGACCACTCCTGGGGAGGCTATCAATGGTCTTGAATTTCCTCCATTTGTACACAATCTGTCTGACTGGATTGGTGGAGTCCAAACTCTTTACAGATGGTTTTGTAACCTTTTCCAGCCTGATGAGCATCAACAATGCTTTTTCTGAGGTCCTCCGAAATCTCCTTTGTTCTTGCCATGATACACTTATGGCATGAAACAGGCTTGTACTGTCTCATAAAGAATTTTCTTGACGCACTGGATTAATTTGCTCCTTATTTGTTGAGCACTTTCCCTACCGTTGAGTGTTTCGTTTAACAAAAAAAAAAGATATATATATATATATATATAACTTTGACAGCTGATGATTGCTTATGGCATGAATAGGCTTGTACTGTCTCATAAAGAATTTACTTGACTCCCTGGATTAGCGGTTTGGATAATGGATGGATATATATTAGGGATGTCCCGATCCGATCTCAAGGATTGGGATTGGGGCCGATCCAAGCATTTTTCAAGAGATCGGATCGGATTGAGCAGAAAATAAGTCCGATCTTTTGTTTTGTTTTGCGACACCTCCGCTCAGTCCACTGTCACGCAGCTGTCGTAAACAGGAAGCACAATTTGCGGCAGAATCAGGCATGACCAGGACGCAGCTAAAATGTCTGAAGTGTGGTGTTATTTTAAAATAGAAACTGAAAATAGCCCAACAGCCACGTGCAATGCTTGCAATGCAAGCATTTCGCGGGGCAGTTTTTGTAGAGCTGCGTACAATACCACTAACTTGATTAGGCACCTAAAAAGACACGAAACGGAATTTAACGAGTTCACTCAGCTAACCAAGGCGAAGGCTGCACTGAAGCAACTCACACTGGAGGGTACTTTTAAAAAGAGAGAGAAATTTCCTCCCGGCAGCGACAAGACCAGAAAGATAACTGAAAAAGTAGCTGAATTTATCGTTTTTGATGACTAGCCCATCGCTGTGGTAGAGGACACTGGTTTTCGCCGTCTTTTGGAGCTGTTGGAGCTGTCATAGTAAATTTGTTCCGCCAGGGAAAAAGTTCCGGATGACGCGACAATGGAACTTTAATAATTTGCACTCCTGCGCTCGCGCTAATAACCATTCCAGCCCTATCACAGGACACTGGAATGAGTAAAGACATTAGAAATACATTAAAAATACGGTATTTTCTAAATATTTTGGATGATCTACTCCATGTTATGTTATAGCCTGTAATAAGGGTCATAGCGCTCTTGCAAAACCAATGGATGCACATAATTCCGCCATTAATGAAGTTAGAATAGGCTACCCATTGCCTATTGTTAGCAGTCTGTTACGTAGTATTGTATTTACTTACACACACCATGCTTCAAAACGCAAAAATGAATGGCTATGCTTTGAAGTATCTAGCTGCTAGCAAGCTAATGTCTGACTATAGCTAACGCGATTGGTAGAGACTAGCTAACTGTTAAGTTTACAGACACCAAAGTATTAAAAAGCAACATTGATTTAAATCGCTTGTCAATAATATAAATAACAGTAGAACTGATGAGGATTACGTCCACAAAAGCAATGCAATGGTCTTTGAAAACAGCAAATATAGCCAGCGGTGGGAGATATATGTCTGTCCAACTCGCGAGCTCTTGTAGTCTGAGGTGAAATGACGTCTCGTGACAAGTAAAAAACCTCACGTTAATGCACGAGCGCTCACCAGCCACCTTTCATAGTAACCGCCCTAGCAATGCTGCCACTGAAAATTCTAACCCATACCGAACGCTACCGAACAGCTGATTAGAACGCCATTGTCGCGTCATCCGGAACTTTTCCCCCCGGCCGGAACAAATTTACTGTGACAGAGCCACATTATGTCCTACCTTCCCGACACTACATGCCATGCACAGCCCTGCTGGAGCTGTACAACAAGGTTCGTGACCACCTACTTGGTCTTTTATCAGGTGTGAAGGCTATTGCATTTACCACAGACATTTGGAGTTCTGATATTAGCCCTATGTCACTGCTTAGCCTCACTGGCACATCAGTTTCGCGAGTCTTATACAGCAGAGCATGTCGAACAGGCAATCGAGGAGATGTTGAACATGTGGGAAATAGACAAGCAGTGGGTCCATGTGATACTGTGTGACAATGCAAGAAATATGAAAAAGGCAATAGATGAGATGGAGGTACCAAGGCATATTTATACTGTTTATTTTGAAAATAAATAAAACCCCATTAAGGAACAGCTTGTATGCAGGCATTTTCTTTCTTAATGCATTGCAGAGCTATTCAATTGTCAAGCATATACATTGGATTAGTTATTCTAGGTAAATGTATCGGATCGGTATTGGCAGATAGCAATATTAAATGATCGGAATTGGACCGGGGCCCAAAAAACTTGATCGGGACATCCCTAATATATATATAAAGTAACTTTGATGCTTGGTGCAGATGTATTCAAGTAAAAAACACTGCTTTCTTAGTACCTGTCCTGATTAATTGGGAAATATTGCACTGTTTGTAAGTGACGGCATTCACTGAAGGGGATGAGCACAAATTACTTCAACTTAAATGAAGAAAATGTATAACATAAATTTTGGCATAACATTTTCAAATATCTTTGCTCTTGCATGTGTTCTGCAATGGGTTGATCCTTGAAATCTTACCTGTAAAATGCTGTCACACTTTTGCCCCAGGTGAAAACATTTTTTTGTAAATATTTAAAGGCCCTACATTTCTTTTTAGGCTGTAGCGTAACCTGTCTTTCCATCATTGCCTGCTGTTGACATGTAATTTATGCGTCATCATATCGGAGCAATTTATTAGACATTATTTTGATATCTATTCCCATCCTGATAACACATTTGTAAGCAATGATTGAATGGTACCAATAAGCTGACCGATATATCAGCACCCCTATTTATTGTTCTTAAAAGTGATTAACAATGAACAACATCCTCAGAGAAGTGGAAGGTAATCCTGAGTTAGGTACCTCCCACCCACCCCCGGTGGACCATTTTCAAGCTTTTTATTTTATTTGTATATATATAATTTTTTTCCCCCCTTAAAGGCTCAATGAGTAGGATTTGTTGGTTGTGGTTTTTAACACAAGATTCAAAGTTGGCCCCTCCTCCCCAGCTTAATGACACCAGAAGGGCATGCCCCTGACTGAAGTTGCCAGAACACATCCCAGTGTACAGGGCAACTCTGCGTCACTCTTCATTCCAATCCTCCCCTTCAGTGCTTGCCAGCAGGTGAAAGCCAATCCAGAATTCACATTCGTTTTGGAACGAGCTTCCTTCATTGGGCATTTTGCCTCGCTAGATTTGCGTTTTTTCAGTGCTGTGTCTGCCATTGTCATAGCTTCCTCCTGTATGTGTGCTTACAATTTGGTACCTGGTAGCTATGTTTTTATAGAGTTCTGCCCTCACACTCTGCATGCTGTTGTTACCTTGGGGCAACACACCCACTGCCCAACGCCAAGAAACGTCCTGTACTCAGCAAAATAAGAAAATACAGGCAGAGGACAGGGTTCAAGATACAGGCACCGCCACACATGTCTAGTGGATCATAAGTGATGATTGAGGGGGGATTATTTTTGCATGAGTCTGTACATTGATTTTTAGGAAAACCCTACTCATTCTGCCTTAAGAACTGCCAAGGCGATTGCCTAAGGACGAGATTTAAAACCACTGTTGTAAATGACAATGGAGGACCCTCAATTTTGATGAGAAAATATTCAAAAGAAAAAACTTTTTCAGGAAATAAATGAGAATCCTCAGGAAGAGCATCTGAGGAGAGGGATCCCTCTTACAGGACAGATAGGCATTTTCAGATAAGCATTTACCTTCCCTAATAGGTACTGATTTGGCAAGGCAGACAGTATGGTAACAGATTTAAAATAAAACACTTAGTGACTTCATGTTGTGACAACAAGAAGGTACAAAAAAAAGTCTGATTAAAAGCAACACCAAGATATTTAAATGAGGAACTTTGGGAAATCAGTGACCATGATCTGTCACTACTTTTTAAACGGATGCCCATGTCTTGCTGGGCAAATTACCAGAATCTATGTTTTATCTAATGACATTAGCACTGTGTTGGATTTGCATGTCTTTTTGTACCCTTCCTTGCCTTGTGTGTGCATTGTGCATCCTGCCATTAATTGGTGATACTCTTCTGCTGCTCCTCACCAGAGGGTATACTGCACTTTTGTCTTGTATTATGGACTTCCTGACTGATTTTTGTGTGTCGGTCATATTTTGACCTCTTAAATTCACCTATGTGTGTGTATGTGTGTGCAGCTACTAACTTACCTGGGGGGCTAAGAGACAAAATATTAGTCAGTTACACCCCATCTTAAAGCAAGTCACATGATGCAGTCACAAACATTGTCAGCTGTTGTCGTTGTAAAATTTTTAACTTCGTCACTGCTGCTAGTTGTTATAAATCTTCCACTTGTCAACTATGTAGCCCTCTTGAATCAATTTCCATATTGTGATTTAACTGGATCACCTTTTTTCAAAATGCTAGACCCAATCTCATGAAAGATTGATTGACTCACAAGATGTTATGCCATGCAAAGCTAAAAAAAAATCTAGTGGACTTGTAAAATAGCATTTCAGTTTTGCCGTCGGTCAGAATTAATTGGTTTCCTTTCACATAAAGTGTGTTCCCACATGTGGGATTCTTTTGCGTGTCCTCACCCGTATGTGTGTCTGTGCTCACTTAACTGTGTACCTTCCTTTGTGAGTGCATTTCCTCTTTCCTCCCTCCAGTCCTGGCGGCTGCTGTCACCCAAGCTTCCTTGCGGTCTATGCTTCATAAGCTCCTCACTGCTGGACCATCTGCTTTCAACATCACTGCTCTGCTCTCCCAAGCTGCTCAGCACTCCAACCAAGGTATGGCCTTCTCGCTGTCTCTCACCACCGTCTCCACCTTGCCCAACCCTCCTCTACTGTTAAATGGCCTTATCCTTCACTCCCTAAAATTGGTTTAAAAAAAATAAACAAGTCCTAAATTACATTATCTACCCAAAGCCATAACTGCATCTAGCAAGTCATTAATGTCACATGTTGTCACACTTCATTCCATGACCATGTTCTTTTGATGGAATTGTGTGGGATGCTTGTTTGTTGTATTTAGTCAGTCATATTCTTTCATGTTTTTTTTTAAACTGCTGATTGGTTGGTTCACCTGTCCAATTGACATCTTAAAACTCCTGTAGTATGTCAGTTTTTATAAGGCTATTTGTGGCAGTATGGATTATTTCCATTATATCCATTAGCCCCATCAGTCTGAATACTTGAATATGTTAAAAGATAGGCATTGCTTTGGAATGTAACTAGATGCTTTCTTTTTCTCCATGCTGGGCTTGTGCCAATGCACAAAGCCATTGACAATGTTTACAGGGCATCATTTGTGATCCTAACTGGAGGCAGAACGAGCTAGCATTACACAATGCTAGTGATACTTAACGTGTGTTGTGTTGTTGATTGAATTACCAATGCTATGAAAGCAAACTTCGTCTTGACTTATGTACAGGTATAATTTTCAAATGATGAAGAATTGAGCAAAGTTTAGTTGGCATTTGCATTCATCAGGTATGTAACCTGTACCTGACAGAATATCACAGACATAAACTCAGATACAAGTTGGCTGCTTTAAGATGATGTTTAAGTTTGTAGTATCTTGGTTTGTGTAGTTAGCAGTTTTTGCAGATATGGGCATGACCATTAACTAGCATTTCATGCCCGTATTTGCATATGAAACTGGTTGTTGGTTTCAGCCATTATTCAGCTATTATTGTTTATAAGGGTGGGGACACCTGCAGTCAGTTTAGAATGAAGAGGTCACTTAGATCAATCCATCAATCAAGTTGCATTTTATATAATGCTTTTCTAGCTGTAAGTGATGAGACGTATCTGTCAATAAATATGTATCCAGATGAACTGATTCAACCTTCTTTGATTTTCTTACTTGGATTATTGAGCATGTATCAAGACATTCTACATTTAGTGCACAAAATGATAGTATCGGGCATCAGTGATCTCGCAAGTCAGACAGTCTCACATGGTGATGATCCGACAATGTGAATATGGATAACATCCCCCAAGCCTACAGTGATTTCCTGTCTTTTTGACATGTTTTTGTACCTTTTGTCTTCTCTAGCAGCCCAGCAGTCCAGCCAGTCCCCAGTGTCTCTGACTTCAGATGCCTCACCAAGGCCCTATGTCTCACCACGGAATGGCACTCCACAAACCAGCTTGATGAGCCAGAAGTCCTTGCAAGGCATGACCCCTGGTATCATCGGGTCTTCCCAAACCAGGGTGAGAACCAGATATTTTCGAAAACACGTTTGCCCTCTGACACCCATATATGCAACTTATTGTCAAATCTGCTATGGCGACCCTTGAAAAACTGGGAACAAGCCGAAAGAAGATTGTCAACTACTCTTTCTCCCACCCTGACCCCTTCTCTGCTTCATTAACCTTTACCTGTCCTGTATTATAATCCATCTTTTTTTTTTTTATCTTGCCACCCCTCCTGCTTTCCAGGGCAATGTGTCTTCAGGTAAACCAGGACCAATCCTCCTGTCTCAGATTTCTGTAGAGAAACGTCCGGAGGACCCTAGAACTCACCAACAGAGAAGGTAGTGTCTTTAATATTCCTGGTGACTGATTCAGATTCAGGGGAAAGTGGCTTTTACTCATATTGGTAATGCTAAACATTTAATTAGTTTTTCAGTTGAAATGCATTTTTTGGGGGGGTATTTTACCCTTTGACAGGACAGTATAGATAGACATGACACAAGAGATGATGAGACAGTAAGAGAAGACATACAAGGGTCTCGTGGCTGGATTCGAACCTGGGACACCACTGTCAGACCAAAACCTACATGGTACATGCTTAGCTGGATGAGTCAATTTTTTTGAATTTGCACAGTGTATTGTCTGTGAATGTTCTCATTCATCCAGGTCATGGTTATCCAAAGGAGTTGAATCAAGTGCAACTGGACTTGATATATAGCCGTGAAGACGTTTTGCCTCTCATCCAAGAGGCTTCCTCAGTTCGTGCCTATCTGACTAGACCAAGCTAGTCTGACTGGCTGGTGATGAGACTCAGAATTTACCCTCTAGGAGTCGTTGTCAGAGCTATTGATATGCGTGGCTCTTTGTGATCCGATGTTTACCAACGCCTGTTGCTAACAGAGCCATAGATATGGCTCTGTATATCAATAGCTCTGACAACGACTCCTAGAGGATAAATTCTAAGTCTCATCACCAGCCAGTCAGACTAGCTTGGTCTGGTCAGATAGACACGAACTGAGGAAGCCTCTTGGATGAGAAGCGAAACGTCTTCACGGATATATACCAAGTCCAGTTGCACTTGATTGGGTGCACAGTGTATTCAAAGCTGCTATGAGTTCGTCATTCTCAATTAAATTTTCATGCCTCTATATGACCAACATAAACAAATGAGACCACCAGCAAGATGATTAGATATTGCCGCACGATACCAAATGGGCTTTTCTGTGTAATCTGACTAAATGATTTATGGCACACAGACGGAATATATAGCCACAATCAGAGATACATTATCTCATGGCTGTATATCATGCAAACACCTATTTTTTCCGAAAACACCACTATATCGCTTAATGCACAAACTGCCAGAGGGTGAATGTAGGTCTTTGCAACATTCTCAAAATGAAGTCGTTCTACAAAACACTACCATTTTTGTCCACAGGAGTGCACATAGTCAACAAAATTTTAATATTCCATGTAGTGGAGTGGCCTATGTCACTATGTCAGCTTAAGTTGTTTGTTGTGATGGGATTTTTTTTTTTGTTGCTCAAAGCATATGTCAGTACAGTGAATAGAACAAGTCTACACACTGTTAAAGTGGCAGGTTTTTGTGATGTAAAAAGAAGAAGAAAAGAAACTAAGATAAGTCATGTCAGAACTTTTTCCACCCTCAATGGGAAATTAAAACCTATAAAAATAAAGTGAAATTCAACCAGAAACATTTTAATGGGAAGAAATAAAAATACAAAACTTACAATAACGTGGTTGCACAAGTGTGCACACTCTTGTACAACTGGGGATATGGCTGTGTTCAGAATTAACCAATCATGTTCAAACTCTTGTTAAATAGTCGTTAGTATACACCGACCTCAGTTAAAGTTACTAACCCAAAGTGATTAACCCCAAATAAAGTTAAGCTGTTCCTGTGAGATTATCCTGACATCTTCTTGGTTGCATCCAACTGCAAAAGCCATGGTCCATGAAGAGCTTACAAAGCATGAACGGGATCTCGTTGTTGAAAGGTATCGATCAGGAAGGAGGTATAAGAGAATTTTCAAGGTATAACATTTACCATGGAACATAGTGCAGACAATCACTAACAAGTAGAGAAAATATGGCGCAACAGTGACATTACCAAGAACAGGACGACCCTCCAAAATTGATGAGAAGACGAGGAGAAAACTGGTCAGGGAGGCTGCGAAGCGACCCACGGCAAAATTAAAGGAGCTGCAGGAATTTCTGGGAAGTACTGGTTGCTCCCTACATGTGAAAACAATTTCCCGTATTCTTCATATGTCTGGGCTATGGGGTAGGGTGGCAAGACAGTGTGGCCTTTTATTTTTTTTAAATTTTTCTCCCCAGTTGTACCCGTCCAATTACCCCACTCTTCCGAGCCGTCCCGGTCGCTGCACCACCCCCTCTGCCGATCCGGGGAGGGCTGCAGACTACCACGTCTCCTCCGATACATGTGGAGTCACCAGCTGCTTCTTTTCACCTGACAGTGAGGGGTTTCACCAGGGGACGTAGCACATGGGAGGATCACACTATTCCCCCCAGTTCCCCCTCCACCCAGAACAGGCGACCCGACCGACCAGAGGAGGCGCTAGTGTAGTGGCCAAGACACATACCCACATCTGGCTTCCCACCCGCAGACACGGCCAATTGTGTCTGTAGGGACGCCCGACCAAGCCGGAGGTAATACGGGAATTGGAACCAGCGATCCCCATGTTGGTAGGCAACGGACTAGACCACCACGCTACCCGGACGCCCCCAGTGTGGCCTTTTCACATGAAAAAAAAGCATCCAAGCCCAGCTAAATTTTGCTGAAAGATACATCCAGTCCATGTGGAACCATGTGGAAAAATGTGTTGTGATCTGATGAGACCAAGGTTGAACTTTTTGGCTCTCATTCCAAAAGGTATGTTTGGCACAAAAACAACACTGCACATCACCAAAAGAACACCATGCCCACAGTGAAGCATGGTGGGGACAGCATCATGCTTTGAGGCTGCTTTTCTTCTGCTGAAACAGGGGCTTTAGTCAAGGTGGAGGGAATCATGAACGGCTCCAAATACCCGTCGATTTTGGCGCAGAACCTTCAGGCGTCTTCTAGAAAGCTGAAGATGAAGAGGAATTTCGCCTTTCAGCACAACAACGACCAGAAGCATACATCCAAATCAACAAGGGAATAGCTTCACAACGTTTTTGAAAGGCCCAGCCAGAGCCCAGACGTGAAAAAGTTCTGACACGATTTACCTTGGTTTCATTGTTTTACAACACAAAAACCTGCCATTTAACGGTGGTGTGTAGACTTTTTATGTCCACGGTATGTGTGTATCCAGTCTATGTGTCAATGTCTTGGACACAAGAACATGAATGTCCCTGATACTTAAGGTTCAATGCTTACTTATCACACCAGATAAAATGTAATGTCTCATATTAATGGATTTTAATCTACTCATTATGATGGCTTTGATCTATGAGGGCTTGATAGTTGTAAAAAAAAAATCAATGTCAAAACTTTTCCAATACTTCAGATTTCATACTGAATTTAAAATAATGCTTTTCAGTGCCCTTCTACTTGTGAAATATTATAGTTGTTCACAAAAAGATGCCTTTTTACAAAAGATACCTGGTATTTAACTAATTAATTTTCCTCTGTACAGATGCCCATAAAAGATTTGACAATGTGAATTCTCATTGTAATATCCAGAAATTTGAAATATATTACCCATTTTGATACCTTGAGATAAATAGCACTACTTAAATTTGCATCATACTGAGGCATCTTTTTATTGGAACCTTACCCAAATAAAATGAAAAAGAGTTTCTACCCCGAGGTTAATCTGATGTCTTGCTCTGGCAGCCAGGAGATCCCATCACCAGGACAAAACCACATATCTGGGGCCGGTGGGGCTGGGCTACCCGCCTCCTCCAGCACCACCAACCAAAGCCAGGCAGGTACGCCGGGCTCCTTCACTCCCTCCCTGGCTGCTCACTTTGATGAGAACCTCATCAGGCACGTTCAAGGTTGGCCGGGAGAACACACAGAGAAACAGGTAAAGTCTTTTCACTGAAACGAGGACGACTAAGCATTAATACTCAGAAATGGCTAGTTGATGACACTAGAGCAGGGGTGGGCAGTCTTATCCAGAAAGGGCTAGTGTGGGTGAAGGTTTTTGTTCCAACCAAGCAATTACACACCTGTGTTTCCTAATCAAGTTCCTCAGCAAAGACTCTACTGGTTGATTAGTGGGATCAAGTGTGCCCACCCCTGCACTAGAGTATGGTTCATTGAGTGAATAGACTCTTATTTACTTCCTTCTGTTGAATAAACTTATTAACTTCCTTTTCTTGAATACATTTTTAATGACACTGCCTCACCATTGACAGTGTCATACAGAACTGAGTTCTCTGTTGGGAGTAGTAGATCTGCATGAACATAATGGAATTGGATAAGAGATCGTAAGTTGTTTAATCATATCCAGGTGTCTGATAGTGGCCTATAAACAAGGCTCAGCGTTTTTGGTTTTTATTTTTCAAAGCCATCCAGCATGCCGAATATTGCCACAAGAGGACACTGTTACATAACCTCACACGAACAGGAACAACTTCTAGATCTGTGGAAACATAAACTCTGGGTGAAAATCAGTTTAGAAATCTGGGTATTTTTCGGTGAAAATCTATAAAAACCGAAAACGCTGAGCCTTGCCTATAAATCTGCTGATACACAAGCCAAGATCTATGACAGGTTTACATGGTTAAACCTAAATGCGACTTCAGCAAGTGGATCATAATTGTGAACGCAGTGAAGCTGTGTGAATATTGAGGTCTGAATTTTGACTACAGTACATTTTGAATGAAGTTCTTAACATGACACGAAGCCAATGCTTTCTCTCAGGCGGCGCGGTTGCGTGAGGATCTTCACAACATGGGCAACTTGTACATGTCTGAGATCTGCACAGAGCTGAAGAACCTGCGCTCCCTTGTCAGAGTGTGTGAAATTCAGGCCACACTGAGGGAACAGAGGTGAGAGCAAATGAAATGTGTAGACAGATGAAGACACACTCTTCTTCTTAGTCTTCTCTTTTTCCCATCTTGGCCTTTATCACTGTAACTGTTGCCCTAAACTGATATCAATAAGATTGTTTTAATTATGTTTTGTCAAACACATGTCATTCTGTTTCCATGTTGTCATTTTTCGAATGCAAGTTTCCTCTTTGACTTTTAGTGACTGTCCACCTCTTGGAGAATGATGCTGATTAGTTGTTTAGCTGATCAAACATGCTCACGAGGGGGATCGGTGGTGGCTATAAATGTATAACCCCGTGGTCTTGCATTCCAAAGATCATCGAAAGGATGGAGTTATTATAACCCATACTTGATCATTAATAAAGATTGCCTTTACAATTGGAGAATCTGAACTCCACTTGCAGATTAACTGTTGCGAGGACACAAATTGGCATACAAATTTCCTGTGTTGTATGCCAAGCCTGCCGACAGCACAGGTTTAAAAAAAAAAGATGGAGACACGCATAAACCTGTAAATACAGCTGCCTGTATTGACTGCATATAAACTGCTTGGTAACAAATGTCCTAAATCACAATTTTATCTCCCCTCCAGAATCCTGTTTCTGAGGCAACAGAGCAAAGAGCTGGACAAGTTGAAGAATCAGAACTCGTACATGGTTTGAAAGCATGACTGCAGAATATAGATGGTTGGATGAGAACGTAACAGAGGAATAGCAACAGACAAGGGCAGCCAGCACCTGGAGGCTGCACTAATAGCGTGCTATGTTCTCTCTACAAGGCTCAGAGAGAGAGAGGCCTGGGAGCAGGAAACTGGATATGGCTTAAGGCAGAGCGTGGCTCTAAACATGAAGCTCTACCATCCTGAAAATGTCTGTCTACTTTTCTCCACCCTGTGATTTGTCCTCGATTTCCAGAATGGACCGAAGGTGATGGTTCACGAAGTAGGACACTTCTATAAGTGAACAGTGACAACTTTAGGGATGGGGCCTTGGCTTTTTGACATGGGAGACTTTTCAAATGGCACCTTTTAGACTTGTGAACTCTTGGATTATGTTTATTGTTCTGGATTACCTTGTTTCTGATGTTCTGATGTATAGTGGTAAGGAAAGTTATTAATTCCATTCCCCAGAAAATGAATTTCATAAAAAAGTGACTCAAATCACAAGTCAAACGGGTGCTGAAACCATGTCTGTGGGCCGAACACACATTCCCTTCAAACTCATCAAATGGACTCGATAGTAATGACTCATTGACTCATTTGGATGGATTCAGATGTAGTGACATTTACCATTTTGCTTTTTACTCACAATGTACTAATTGATAATATTCCCTATGCCAGTGTGTGTTGGAGCTTATTGTTCCAACATATAAGAATATGAGATTAGCCCAAAGGCCAGATAGCTTTGAAACGGGGAACGTGTGCTTGATTTATCCTCTCTAAAGGTTAGGAGCTGATGTTAAGGTTACAGTGTCAGTGAGGTGCAGCTAGGTATATCAGAAACACCTCTTATGTTTCAAAGCTTGTTTAAAAACATATAGTTTTGGACCTAATTGGGCTCTAGACTCACATCAGGTTAGCCCAGACTGCTTGTTTTCTGGTCCCCACTTTCAGCAGTCTATCTTTTTGTATTGTCGTTAATGTTATGTTTCTATCACAAGTGGGCAAGTGTTTTTCTTTTGTGCAGCTTCACAAGATGGTGTTGAAGAATAGATAGAAAAAAAATGTAAAGGTTCTGATTTTTACAGTCATGTAAACTAAATTATTGTTGCACATTATTGATTACGTCCTTATAGTGATAATGAAGAAGATGGAAATACATTTTTTTTTCTCTCGACCAATTCATCATCTTGTCTTGGTTCGGCTATCAAGGCTGGTGTCACTGGTTTAAATTGACTCTAGCCGTATTCGGCTAGCTTTTTTTTTTTATAGAGTTCATTCATTATGAGCTGGTGTACTTTTTTTATATAAATAAGAGATTTCACGTGAAACTGCGATCATACTCTACATCCACACAACTAGCTCTCAGATCTGTAGGTTACTCTGTACCCTGTCCTTTCAGAAAAGGAAGGACTGGAGGTAGTTGTTCCATCAGTTGTGACTCTGGTGGGCAGGTTTTGTCTGATGCACACACTTGTTTTGGCTGTAGGGCAGGGGAAGGACATTTCTGTGGGGTAGAGAAGCTTTGTATATTATTCCATAAAGTATAAGAAAATAAAATATTCTACCACACTCCCATGTTTTACATTGTTTTGTTTTTTTTTTAACTTAAAATTGACATGGCCAGCTCTTTGTTTTAGTGTGCTGTATGTCTTAACAGAATGCCCCACTTAATATTCCCATTACAAGTCCAGTAATCTTGCACCCAGTCAGAAACACAAAAATAAAAAATAATTTCTGGACACGATGGTGACATAGAGCAAGTAATCACATCTGAAGTCTAGTGTTGACCGTTCACATAGATATTGCTGGTTATGTGCACATCTAAGTTATTACTGTGTCACATGTAACTATAAAATGTAGCCTACACGCTTGCTGAAATTTGGATAGCAACAGAATGGAGGTGACCTATTACATGAGTCGACCAAAATCTCAACAGTTTCATGACTGATGAAGGTTCAGAGCCATATATACCTTGAGGTGTGTAGATATTTTGATTTTTGTGTCATAATGAAGAGAAAGAATGAAAGGCAGTTTGTATTCATAAAAAGAATTGTATCTTTACAATGGAATTTGTCTTCTGCATTTAACCCATCCTATTGTATAGGAGCAGTGGGCAGCTGCAGCGCCCAGGGACCAACTTAACTCCAGTTCTTCTTTCCATTGCATTGCTCAGGGGCACAGACAGGAATATTAATCCTAACATGCATGTCTTATTCATGGTGGGAGGAAACCCACGCAGACATGGAGAGAACATGCAAACTCCACACAGAAAGGACCTGGGATGGCCTGGGGTTCGAACCCAGGACCTTCTTGCTATGAGGCAACAGTGCTAACCACTGGGCCACCGTGCCACTCAAAGTAATTCACATTATTTTGAAACTACAGGAAAGAACATGGTAAAATAAATGCTGCAAGTGGTGAACTAGAGATGTCAGGAGCTTTGCCAGACAGAGTAAGATGTTCTTGTCAGACATTGACCATGGCCTTCCACATTGAAACTCCTTAGACTATATTTAGCTTATCCTACCTGCAAAGACCCACAGGTTGCTTGTTCTCTCTTTCTTTACTGACCGTTTGCTAAATAGGCGTTTGGTGAATTTGGTTTTACAAAGGTTGTCCTTTAGTCCTACTTCTTTATAAGCTACCAGGTACATGATAGTTTTTATTATTCATTGATTTTAACAATCCCAGTGGAATAAATGATTAATTGCAGAAATGCAATACGAGTTTACGTTGAAAAGTTATCGCCAATGTTAGTTATGTTAAGATGTCTGCTAGATTTTTAAATGGTGTCTTATGTAAGGTGTCTTGTAAGACCGTTTTGTACATTTTGTAATACAGAGAAACCAAAATATTTCCACAAACTACAAGTATGACTACATTAAAATTCTTGTTTTACTGGAGGGCATGTCTATTGTTGTCATCAGATGTAACCTAAGTTTTATAGTGCCATAAGTAATAGCTTTTGGCAAAGAGGAAGAAGGATGAGTGTTTCACCTTGATCTTCCATAAAACTTAGTCTTTATGAATGAAGTGCATATTTTTTGGCTTCATCTATGACAAGGTTATCATGCTCTTTGCTCGGCGGGTCCAGGCTGTGTTTTATGTCCTACAAGTCATTTGGAGCCTAGTTTGGTTTCACTTCTTAATTTTAGTGTGGTAGGCTCATCAGACTGTTGCCAATTTGAAGACACTGTACAGAGGTCACCATTTCACTCTGCACTGAAGCCAAATGACACGCTGTCGGGGACGGCTGGTATAAATGGGCTAACAGTGCCATGCCTTACCTATCTTTTACAATAAAGATGAGAAAATTATTAATAAAAAACCTTTGAACAGATTATTTTACATTTTGGTAGAACCTAAGAGCAGCAACAAAACTAAATAGTCACAAGAAAAACACAAACTACATCCTAATGGGCTATTTTTTTTACAGCCCAAACACAATTGCATCAGCTTCCATTCGTCTTCGTGTTACGTGAGTGACAGGCGTGTTGGCACGCCCCCTTGATTTGCTGATCATTTGGGCTAAATTCAATCAGTCTACAGGCCACTGACTTTTGACCAATGACTGCACAGACAGTACATACAGCGAGTGCTACTTGTGTGAGAGTGGCAATGGCGGCCGCGGGCGTTAGCATGAACGAGGTGGATTATTTACTTTCTCATCCATTTTCTTCAATGTCTTTGAAGGAAAAATTGGATGGAAAGAGACTGGGGACACATCCTCCAAACGATGTTCAAATAACACGAAAGGACAAACGACAAAATCGTAAGTTATGTGTTACGTGGTTTCATTGAAAGGACTGGCTATAACGGCAAATGTAGCTAAGAATTCACTTTTCTGTTGCCCATGCTTGCTTTTTGGGGGAGACGCAGCTTGGACCCAATAAGGAATTGTGGATTTGAAACATTTATCCGACAAAATGAGGGAACATGAATCCAGCACAAGTCACATTGGAAGTAGCGTAAAGCTAGCAATGCTGGGTAAAGTTAACATCGCCTGTCAACTTGATGAGGGCCACCGCATTTCTATACAGACACACAACGAGCTGGTAAAGAAAAACAGGCATTCATTATCACGGATTGTGGACCGTATTACATTTTGTGGGGCACGTGAGCTAGCTCTGCGGGGGTCCGACGCATCTCCGACTTCACTCCAGCGGGGCGTGTTTCTGGACCTCGTTGACCAGTTCTCTTTTTTGGATAGCCAGTTAGTTAGCCGATCACCTGTCAAACACACAGGTTGCCAAGTACACGTCTAAGACAAGCCAAAACGAGTTGCTTGATTGTATGTTTGCTGTTTATGGACAAAAATTGGCTGATGAAATATCGCAGGCACCATTTGTGGCTGTGCAACCCAGTATCACCACCAGCCGTCACTGCACGTTGTACTCCCAGAGATCACTGCTAGAGATTAGTAATGTGCATGCTCCCATTACAAACATACCTTCAGTAATGTCCTGTTTCTGTTTCAGCTTCATCATAGTAGTAGTTTATATCAGGACGATGGGGTCTTTGGTGTGGCTGGCAATCTGTGACCCATATCTGCTTGGAGGTCGTGATTGTTGTGAAGCACAGATGGTTTTAGGATTGCTCTGGACTTAGATTATGTCAATATAATTATGTGTCTGACCAGGAGGTACACCAAACCAGAATTACACAACTCCAAACAGATCAGTGTTGCTGCTGACACTTCAGAAAGGAAGAAAGCCAATTTATTTTGTCATTGTAGGTTACAATGAAATTTGTTCTCTGCATTTAACCCATCCTATTGTATAGGAGCAGTGGGCAGCTGCAGCGCCCGGGGACCAATTCCAGTTCTTCTTTCCATTGCCTTGCTCAGGGGCACAGGCAGGAGTATTAGCCCTATAATGCATGTCTTTTTTTTCTTCTTTATTACGATGTCTTGGTATGTATAGTACCTCATAAGGGCTAAGATTTCCTCAAAGTATCTGAGCAAATGACTGGGTTTGCTGATTTTTTTAATTTTCCTAAACTCATTGGCAAGTATGCCTTGGAGCATGTACTGCAAAGATGGCAAATATGTGCTGAATCATATTGATTTGATTTGAATGAAGCATCATTGTATGAGTGGAATAGCTGCTCAGATTGAGAAGTTGTGTAAGGCCACATGAATGAGACACCAAGTTTCCTGTGTGACGTCTCAAACCTGCAAACACCGTCTCATGACTGCTGAAGAAAATTGAACAAAGACAGAGGGTGCTCACATATTGCATCGTGCACATAAAAAATGCTGTATTGCAGCATTTTTTTTCTTTATGAACAAAGGAGTTTGTTCACGAATTGATTTAGAAATGACTGCCACAAAAATATAGATAGCAGTCCAAAAGAGGCACCACAACAGAAACTCATCCAAGTCTCTTCCCTTGCACACTTTCTACATCAGTGGATTTGGAACTGGGACCTGGGGGGAATAAGGTGATCCTCCCATGCGCTACGTACCCCCGGTGAAACTTCTCACTGTCAGGTGAAAAGAAGCGGCTGGTGACTGTACAGAGGAGACATGTGGTAGTCTGCAGCCCTCCCTGGATGGTGAATATTTTTTCCTAGAATTAATCTGGGAAGTTCCTGCCCTCAAGCGCTAGGATTGGCCAGGTCAGCCTGCCAGGAGTCCCACCCTCAATTTCACATTCAATTCATTCTTCAACTCACTACATCATCAGGCTGCGGCTGACCGTACACATGGCCTATCATTATCCATCCATCCATTATCCGAACCGCTTATTCTGCTCTCAGGGTCACGGGGATGCTGGAGCCTATCCCAGCATCCCCGTGACCCTAAAAAGGAATGATGCCTAAGTTCTATAGTGAGTTATTGGAGCTGGAATATTTTGATATGTCTAAAATCAAAGTCGGAGGCGAGGTCGAATTGGACACGGAGCTGATAGACCATATGTGGGATGGGCCACCAGATCGGCTCCATTCCTCCGCGTCCTGCACATATGCAGGGCTCGTCCAATTCAAAGTATTACTGTCAGGTGGACAGCTGGAGGTTTTGCAACAGATGTACTTTCTCACAAACTAATGGACATATTTTTTATGGTCCTGTCTTCAACTTAACTTTTATTGTTGTCTGTCTTTGAGACTGCTCTCTCAGGGGTCCTTTGAATCAATATACAAGCCTGTCCTCTAGGAACCTTCAGTGGTGAGTAGAAACTAGTCTGACATTATTGCTTTTACACAGTAGAGTCCTACTGGTTTTGGAAATCTCCCACTTCCACATCTGTTGGAGCCAGGTAACGTGATGTTATGTTCTTTCTCAATGTGGAAGAAATGAAATTGCAATAAGAGGGTTGATCAGACAGTTTTACATAAAATGGGAACCATTTAAAACATATTTGGAGAGCCTTGATTTTCTACCTGATAATGGAGACACCCCACCTTTATTCATTCATTCATTCATCCATTCTACCTATCTATGTACCCCAGTGTTTACCTCAGTTGAATGGGTGTCTCAGGATTTGCTTTTGTGTACATCTGTCGCCATCTTACAATGCTGTGATTGCAAACATTCCCACGCGTGGCCTACACATGGCCATTGAAACTCTAGTTAATGGTCACGCCCATATTTGCATATGAAACTGGTTGTTGGTTTCGGTCGTTATGCCACTGTATTGTTTATAAGGGGTGGGGATACCTGCAGTCAGTTTAGACTGAAGATAGATGAGTGATGAAACGTATCTGTCAATAAATGTTGTATCCAGATGAACTGGTTCAACTTTCTTTGATACTTAATGTGAACTTTTGTACTACTTCACTTTTCCCCACTTTTCCCCAGTATGAGAAAAAGAAGAATGCATTCTTAAAACTTAGTCTGTGATACTCAACAGCACAGACAAGCTAGGTAGCCTCTTTGGTTGCCAACTGACCTGGCACCCCTAGAACTTTTTTCTTCAACCAAGCTGCCCTGAAGGTGAGCACAGTTTTGCAGGTTGGTTGAGGCAACTTGCCTCAAGCATTATACAAAGCATCACAAGCTCGACCCCACCCACCAAAATACTGTCTATAGCTGGCCACACGCGCGCGGGGACCTGTGGCAAGATGGTCCAGTGGGTAGCACCGTTGCCTCACAGCCAGAAGGTCCTGGTTTCGAATCCCAGGCCATCGCAGGTCCTTTCTATGTGGAGTTTGCCTGTCCTCTCCGTGTCTGCGTGGGTTTCCTCCAGGTGCTCCAGTTTCCTCCCACTGTCAAAAAGACATGCATGTTAGGGTTCATACTCCTGCCTGTGCCCCTGACCAAGGCAATGGAAAGAAGAACTGGAGTTGGTCCCTGGGCGCTGTATGACGGCTGCCTACTGCTCCTATACAATAGGATGGGATAAATGCAGCAGACAAATTCACTGTAAGAATACAATGACAAAAGAAAGTGGCTTTAAAAAAAGTTATTCTGAGTGATCACCTTTATCCGATGATGAAACATTTTTATCCTGATGGGGGTGGTCTCTTCCAGGATGACAATGCCCCCATCCACAGGGCACAAGGGGTCACTGAATGGTTCGAAGAGGATGAAAATAATGTAAATCATATGCTATGGCCTTCACAGTCACCAGATCTCAACCCAGTGAACACCTATGGGAGATGTTGGACTGACGTGTTAGACAGCGTGCTCGACCACCATCATCAAAACGCCAAATGAGGGAATATCTTTTGGAAGAATGGTGTCCATCCCTCCAGTAGAGTTCAAAGACTTGTAGAATCTATGACAAGTATCATTGAAGCTGTTCTGGAGGCTCCTGGTGGACCAACACCTCACTAAGACACTTTATGTTGGGTTTTCCTTTCATTTGTCACCCATCTTAAACACATTCTGTGGGTTCGTTGGTGTTAGGTTTTAATTCCCAATAATTAAAAAGGGGAGTGACATACAGCGGTAGATTTTCTAGATTTATCCAAGGACACTAGTGCCAGGATCACTACAACTGGAAGTATATTGCATCGCTTTTTAATTTGTCAGATTACATTTTCTATGAAAACCAAAGTGTCTTGAGACAGCAGTGGTCCATTCTACTCAGCCATTGCACCATGAAAGGGTCTCCCACCGTACCGTGGATGGGAACTTTCCCCTGTCTCAGGGCCTGCTAGATGGCTTAACTGTTGTTTGTTTTTTTTTCACTGGACCCTCCTCAATAAGAGGGGCATCTTCTTCCACCATCTTAAGCACTTCAGCTGCTTTTACATCTTCATCTCTTCCAACAGCCACCTCTTTCTCCTCCTCTTCCATCTCCTGAGCTACAACCAGTGTTCGAATTACCCCGAGGCTTTCAGGGGTGCCCACCTATGTAGTGTTTTGTGTGCGTGTGTGTGTGTGTGTGTGTGTGTGTGCAGTATGACGTCATCAACACAAACGGTTCCACTATGCTTTTTGGGAGTCCCCAGTTCTACATTATTTGTAAAAAGTGTGCATTAATTTATAGGGTGACGCTGGGTGACCATGGGGCATATACAGTATACAGTATATTACACAATAAGAAATACAAATACCACAATACACCTTTTAACAATGTATTAGCCCTCTTTTTTATTTTCTAACATTCTACAAATCATCCCATTTTAAGACATACAAATACCATTGCCATATGCCTTTTTAAAATTATTATTTCATTTTTACCATTTTACAAATCACCCCATTTCAAGCTGTCTGTCCCATTCATATCTAAGGTGTGCCAAAGCCATCATCGACTCACCACCTATTGGATGTAGTCCCAAAGTGGCCTTTTTTCCTTTCTCTTGACATCTGTCCCCGGTTTCCATGAAGTGGAAAGACGATGGCCGGCCTTCAGCTATGACCTCATGAAAGGTTTTGGGTTGAAATATTTCAATGGGGGTCCATTAATGTCCAAAAACAGAAGTGTGCTTAAACTCTGTTCCTGTAGACAGTTCTGCATCTCGCGATCAGTGTCATTGAGTGCAGAGAAACCTCTTTCGCACTCTGCAGAGCTGGGTAGCAAAGTTTTGGTTCAATACCAGGTCTCCTCAGCATGCCCCCTTCAATCCCCTGCAATTTCCAGTCTCTGTACTCCTCCACAGCCTCCCTCGATGGCTCCTCAAGCAGCTTGGCTAGTTTGCGGCCTTCTCGTTCACCAAACCGAACCAGCTCGCCACAATCAGCCGGCCAGCAGCTTTTGTCCAGCGGTTTGAGTAGTTGTACAAGATTGGAGTCGTGTAGACATTTCACTAGATTGTCTACTACAGACTGGTGAAACTGCAGTCTGTTGATGTTCTCTTTGCCATCGACCAGTTGCACTCCATGAAATGTGGCCGTTGCAATGCGCTCCTTGGCTACGTGGAATGATTTGCCACCCGTTTCTTTCATTGCTGTTAACACTTCGATAGTTTGTGTGATGTCACGGCTTGACTGATTGAGAGTTGTATCTCTATTCTGCAGTTTTAGAGAGAGGGGTTGGAGCTCGCGTAGAACGTCCTTCATACATGCAAGATCAGCAACAAAGCCTTTGCTTATGAGCTGATTATGAAGGCCACTGAACTGCCGCCTCTTGGCATCCATGTGCTTTGGATCCTCACTAGCTTCCTTCAGCTGTTTCGCTACAGCAGGAAAGTCTTGCCACACAACCTTGACAGTTTTAAAACTACTGGCAAGCCAGGGTACCATGAAGAGTTTGCCTATCTTTAAGAGTTTAGTTTCCAGCGCCAGCGCAGCTTCTTTCAGAAGTCTGGTGTTTTGGGGGGGATTGATGGTAGATTGCATATAACGTTGAAATAAAAATGTCAAAATAGTTGGTTCCCGTAACTGCTTTAAGTGAATCGTGGACGGCTAGTTTGAGCTTGTGTGCCAAACAATGCACTGCCTGAACATTGGGGAAATCTGTTTTATGTCGAGCAATAAGTCCAGATACCTTTCTGGTTAGAACGGAGGCCCCATCTGTTGCAATACTAATTAAATGCTTGCACAACCACTCATCGTCCAACCCAGCATCACGTAGACTTTCTCTCAAGGAGTAGAATGATGCAGCATCCGTGCCCTGTTTTAGCTCAACCAAGTCCAAGAAGATATTTTCTAAATCACCACTGCCACTGATGTCAGACCTAAGGTAGATGATTAGGTAAGTGATCCCATACACTGAGCTTTCATCTATTGAGATGCTAATCGGCGAGTTTGCTTTTTTCAGATTGGATATTATTGTGCGTTTCCAGTAATTGTCAGTTAAACAATAACCGTTCCCCCTTGTGTGTGCACATGTTCAGTACTATACTGTACTGTACTGTACATTACATCCAACTATAAGTGGATGTAATGTAGCCTACAGGCACACCACTAGGGGGTGGCGGTGACACATAGAAATGGGGCACTCCTGAACTTTGTACATAGGTATGCCATGGCCAGAACTAGGTATGCCGGGCACTCCGGGCACCAGCGTAATTCGAACCCAGGCTACCCCCGCATTATGTCCTTGTTCAAAATTGGTATTCTTTCATTCTGGGGAAATTTAAGATGCGCTAAAACTGACAAAAGCAGTTTGTAAGTCAGTATAGCTGAACATGAAATAGTCATTTCATTTCACCCCTCTATCATCATCTTTGTGCAATTGTGTCTTAACTTTTGAAAGTGTCTTTTTATCCTTTTGCACTATAAAGGTGAATCGGTGCTGATGACATCTCCAGTGTCGGCAGTTGACTAAAATAAAATTCTGACAAAGGTAACGGCGGCCCCTGGGAAAGATATTACTCCATTTGCCTCTGGGGCACTTTCTAAACACTGCACTTCATATCATTCTTTTATCTCCTATAGGCTTGATCGCTGTCACCTTATGTAACTACTATTACTATTTCTCCCCCACCAGATGACTGATAGGTCCTGTCACTAGTGCTTTTAATCCTGCTCTCCTGCTTTTATAGGTCAAGGGTCATCTTCATCAATCCTTACCTTGTCTACGTGCAGCGTGTGCCCCCTGTGAGATTTGGTCATGTCTCTTCAAAGAATGGACCCCAATCAGTCATTCGTCAGTCAGCGTACGTGTGTGTGTGTGTGTGTGTGTGTGTGTGTGTGTGTGTGTGTGTGTACATGTACAAGAGAGACGTAGGGCAGCCTCGGTGTCTAATGGCCCCTCTCACCAGCGGTGTCCTTGGGGGACGTAGGTAACTGTACTGATTGCTTGTCATGCTATATTTATCACCATCGCAAGTTTATTTATGGGTCCCACTAATCCAAGTAAGCGGTGCTGGGGACTCCACCATGAGCCCTCTTACTCTTACCCTCTCGTGCTATTCAATGCTCATCCCCATCTTGTACTGTTGTATTGTCCTCCCCGCACCTCCCCCCTTTTGCAATTATGCATGTTCCCTTTCCACACTAAACTCCACCTTTCTCACCTTCTCTCCTCCTGCTACTGGGGGCTTTCTCCTCATCCTCAACCCCCTCAGTCACTCTCTCGTTCTTTTTTTCCCAAAAAAGACCTTGCATCCCGCTGTCCTCCTTGCCTGCCTCAGCACTCCACCATCCATACCCGTCCCCTACACACCAGACTCCCTACTAGGCCAGTGGCTCTGTCACAGAGAGAGGGGGTGGGGGTAGATTAGTGACCGATTTCTCCTCAAACTGTGAAATTAATGTTGGCATGTGTTTGCTTTAGGTGACCTTGTGAAACTTTTGATGAAAGGCAGGTATGATGGCCAGTGCTTTTTAAAGTTCACATTGTCTGAACTGTCATTGAGGATAAGCGAGATGTTGTTGGGATGTGTGGCATTGTGCTGGAGGCGTGGATTATCTCCAACTACACCAGAGGATGTGTTATCAAGATTTCACTACAGAGCATTTCTTTCAAAATCATGATATTATCAAAGAAGTAAATAATGGATTGATGACCGGGACATTGGTTGGTAATCTTGTTGTGAATCTGGTGGCAATATGATCAGATTAAATTTAGTGCAGCAACAAAGCTTGGGGCAGCCCTAACAACGAGGGAGCAAAGGTGGCCCATCAAAAGGAGCAAAATCTCTTACATGAGAAGGTTATTTTCTGTGTTCACATAAACCTGTCGCTCTCATTAACCTTATGGTCTGACTTGAAATCTCAGAATACTGGATGATCCAGGGTGTGGATGTATAGGTAACTCAATGACAAAAGTACACAAATGATGAAATTTAAGACATGGACTGAAGAAGGGGGATGTACTGTTAAAGTGATGAAGATAGGAACCTCAAACTACACACACACACACATCATCACCATCATCATCATCATCTGCAGTCACTCGGGGTCGAGTATGACTGTCCTCCTTCTAAGTCCTTGTCGGTCTTCAGGTGGGATCCTTGCAGGAGGACGCCTGTGCATAACAGCTTTTTACGTGGAGTGGCTGATGTGCCTGCAGCCACCACACGGTCCTTGGCAGGGGGTGGCCAGAGTCTAATGGCATGGAGAACCAAGGCGACTGGGGATGACCCTCTCTTGCAGCCTTCATCTGCCTTCACTGGCTTTGTGACCTGAAGATGTCTTCCGCCAGTTCTACCATTGAGGTCTTTGTTGGATTGTGCTTCATGTGGAACCTTCCCCTTGACCTATCTGCCATGTGTGACCCTATGAGGAGCCAAGCTCCGGACGGCATAGCTCTTGGGATCATTAGTACATGCAGGCTTCTCCACCATGACAAGGCGGTGATTCAGGAGAAGAAACACACACACACACACATACGCACACACTTGCTTGCTGCTTGCTGGTAGTCCGATGATGACATCCCTCCTCATTAACGGTGTGTTCTTTGATGATGATTGGACTGTAGAGTCCAATTCTTGATCCACAAGTTTTATTGCACATTGGGCATATGAAGTCTGAGTTAATAATAATAATAATAATAAATCAATATTATGTAGCGCTTTTCTAACACTCAAAGTCGCTTTACAATAAACAGGGTGAAACAAGACAACAGATAAACATAACACAGACATACAGGGGTGGATGGAAAGGAGGGCTACAAGGTGGAGAAGCGGCAGCCACACATGACACCAGCAGTACTCTCCGACCTAAACAGATACGAAAGGGCAACATACACAAAAAACAACAGCACTGTAGATGTTGATTTTCTGTAGGGGCTTACTCCCGTAGCCTATTCCTCCCCTGAGGTATCCACTAGGCAGTGGAACTATTTAACCCATAGCTGGGGGCTGGTTCGTGGGCATCAGGGAATATCCACACACCGGTGGGCCTGTGTACAGCACGTCTAGGGGCCAGACCTCCTCTAAGTCCCTTGTAGTTCAGCCAGGGTCCAAGGTGTACCCAGTTACTGTGTGTCGCCACGGGAGGCACTACATAGGGCTTGCTGTTGGAGAGGCTATGTGCTGGCAGGGAGAGTCTTACATGCTTGGCTCTCCTGTTCGCATTTCTGCTAGCCAGCGGTGAAGGTTGAGAGTGAGATGTGACAGGCACAGAACACTACACCAACACACTAGACCAGTAGCATAGCCAGAAATTTGCTGGTGGGTGGGCGTACATGAAACTAGGTGGGCAAATTAAGTTTTTCTAATAGGCCTATGTGTGTATATACATAATAACTACAATGTAGCCTTTGTGGAAGTACATAGTTGTTATATCCAGGGGACACTTTTATGACTCTGCTCATAAACCAATAAATCACTCAGACACAGAGCTACAATCAACGTCGGTCTTTACTCGGAGCCTTCAATGAACTTTTTTAAAACGAACATCCGGGTTCCCAGCGTGCATTGCTCATACACCTACGGCAAGTATTGCAGGACAAAAACATAACAATAGTTACATGATATTACCACATGTATTTTGTGATCGCCAGTTTTGTAATTACTCAAGCCAATGTTTAGTACAATATGAATTATATATGTATATACTTGTATAGTTACAATAGCGTTACTATGTTTATACACAGGTATTAGACACAAGTAGACTACATAAGAACAAGAACATATTATTGCCTACCATTGTTGTCAAAATCACAGCACAAGACGACGTGGCTTTGTGTTGAACATTGAAATAATTACATCATAATCCAATGATGATCAGTTTTCTTTCGAATGAGAGCAGTGTCAAATTGTTCAGACGGCCTGTGAGCACTGATGCCCTGTTGCTCGTTTTGATCTGATTGACAGTCGAGAAAAGACGTTCTACTGTGCAGCTCGTAATGGGCAGAGTGATGATGGCTCGAAGGAGACTGTTCATGTTGGGAAATATGTCTTTAGGACAGCTGTCAAGAACCTCGATGAGGGATGGATAGGAACGACCCTTGCTTACTTTTCGGTTAAGCTGGTGGAAAAAAAAAACAGTTCTGCATCCTCCACAGAAATACCATAATGTTTGCAGGGTGGCTGTATCGCTGTAGTTTGACCAAATGAGTCTGAGCGGGGCAGACAGGCAGCGGAGGCCTTCATTATCCATATGAGTCGTTCTGAAAATGGCTGTTGAGCTCTTGAAGTTGTCGGTCCAATAGCTCGTTCCATAATGCCCATAGATCAGAGTCGCTCCTCATAGATGCTGCTCTCCCCAGTGTAGATGTAACGTGCGCATCCCCAAACCTGGCTGGCAGTTTTCTGTTTCGGGAAATGGTGACATCCCAGTTGTAGATTTCATGTTTGGCCATTAACTCCTCAGTAAGCTTGATGACTTTATCAAAATCACCGGTAGAACTGTGAAAGCACTGAAACTGTCTTTAAGGCCTTCGATAAGATCAATGCAATCTGTGATTGACAGAGAGGGAGACTGTCATCCTTTGGTAGGAAAATCACTGGCGTCAAATAACTTGGGAAAACGTGACTAATAAGAACATGAATTTTTTGGTTTGCATTTGCTGTAGGAGAGACTCTGCGTCAACTTTAGTCTGACCTGTGCTATCAGCGAATTCAGCGAGAGTTTCCAATCTTGCATCAAACAGAGTTAAAACTTCATGCACTGAGCCAGACTTTGCACTCCATCTGGTGTCAGTGGACCTCTCCAGTTCGAGACACAGTCTGTGTGGGTGCAGTTGCTTTTGAATTTCTAAAAATCTGGCGTGCCGGTTCGTTCCAGTCATGAAATGATACAGACTGTTCAACATTTAAAAAAAAAGTGGCCACGCTAGGAGATGCCTTCGACGCCGTACAAAGCACAAGGTTTAAGCGGTGTGAGTTACAATGTACATAGATTGCTATGGGGAAAGTTTCCTTCAAAATTGTCTGAACCCTACCTCGACTACCAGACATAACTGCGGCCCCATCAAAACTGAGTCCAACACACAAGGCAGGGTCTAGTTCTAGTGCTGTCAACACCTCCAAAATCTTTTCAGAGATCCCATTTGCCGTCATGTCCCCAGTTGCAACAAACCCGACTGCTCTCTCCTTCAATGCACCCTTGTAAAGATATCTTACGCAAACAGCAACTAGTTCTCGTTTAGACAAATCTTTACATTCGTCCGCCAATATGGCAAAATATGTGTCTGGTTGTTCGTGTAGCTCTGCTTTAATCTTTCTGAGAAGGAGCGACGCAGCCATTTCCAGCAGTTCATTCTGGATATCAGGGCTCATGAGAGTCGCATTTTTTGGGAGCTCGTCTAGTAGTCGCTTTTTAATCTTGGGATCATAACTGCATATGAATTTGAAAATTTCAAGAAAGTTGCCCTTATTAAGAGTTTCCTCGTTCTCGCGGTGACCATGTAATGGTATGTCCTGCTTGGCACACAAAAGCACAATGTCCATTATTACTTTGATGTGTGCTCGATTCCTTTCAATAAAGGACACATTGGCTGCATGTGCATCCCTATTGAGCTGATTAAGGATATTTCCTCGTCCTGACTGGTGGCTTTCTCTAAAGGCCTTGGCTTTTACCACTGCAGAAGAATGTGCTTTGCTAGCTTCATGTTTAGAGCATAACTGGCTCATGTATTTCCAGTCATTGAAACCAGTCTTAATGAACGATCCTCCATGCCCGCGTCGGGGAAATGGCGGCATGGTTGGCAAAACACAACATTTCTCGATATGCTATACTCCATCCATTTAAATCTTTCATATCATCGACAGGAAAAACTTCTGTCCTAGTTGTCCGTTCTTTTAGCAGGTAATGGTCACAGCCTAGGCTGAGAAGCTGGCTCATCTACCGCTGATAGGTCTGTGGGGGCGAGTGGAGCAGTGGCACCTGTGTCGGTAAATTCCGGTGCGTGGGCTGGGGCCATGACTGCTGGTAGTGGAGGGGGAGAATGCACGGTTGTTCTGGATTCGGTGGCAGAAGCATGCTTGACGACTTGAGGCGTGTCCTCCTCTTCTAAAGTATGTCGTGTTCTTTCGAAAAAATTGAATAGAGAGCTTTGTTTGGCCATTTTAATGTAGGCTATTCTACTTAAGCTAGTTAGTTAGCTAGCTAGCTAGCTAGCAAATTATACTCACGCACATACAGCACTTCAGCAGCACTTCGGGATCTCGCAGCTAAGCAGACACAAGCATATGCCTTGCAACGTGATAAGATGATTGGGTGGGAGTGGGGTCATAAAATACCTAATTAAATATTGATATATTTATGAAATATATGGAGGCTGGTGAATAATATTAATATAAAAGTATTTTTTTGTTTTTTTTTATTACATTAGAAAAGAAACTGATTGAAACTGACCAAACTGATTGGGTGGGCGGTGGTTCCAAGTGGGTGGCGGCCGCCCACCCATGCCCACCTGTGGCTACGCGGCTGCACTAGACGCTTCACAACAACCCCACTTCTTACACAAGAATGTCAGAGATAGTGGGGTCAGGCATGGTTGTGTGTCTCCTTAGTCTTTCTGTTTTTTTTTTTTTTTCACATTCCTCTCCATTTCCAGCTGTTCTATACCTCTATGGCAGATCTCATGCCAGTTGGAACGGTTGATGGCAGCTTGCTCCAGTCTCAAGGGGTCAATACAACACTTCTTCAGCAATGTTTTTAGCTGGTCTTTGTAATGCTTCTTTTGACCACCTGTGGACTGGCGACCCAAATGAAGCTGTCCATACAGGACTTGATGTGGCAGGTGTTCTTGAGGCATCCTGATGACATGCCCAAGCCTGCGCAGTTGGTGTTCAGTGACCATGGCTTCTTTGCTCTTGCAGTTTGTCCTAGTAGAAATCTCAGCATGAGGAACACGATCACGCCACATGATCTCCATGATTCGCTGCAGACACCTTATGTGGAACCGCTTCAGCAACTTTAGGTGGCGGCTGTATGTGACCCAGGCTTCACAGCTGTGTTGGAGCATTGTGATGCAGACGGCTTTGTAAATGGCAATTTTTGGTGTGGAGGGTTTTTTTTTTTTGGAAGACCTTACGTCGGAGTTTGCTGAAGGCTACAGAGGCTTGTTTGATTCTAATATGAGTTTCATAATAAGTGTTGCAGCCCTCATAAAGGATGCTGCTGAACTATTTGAAAGATGGAGCAACTGAGAGTGGTTGGTGTTCTATAGTGAAGACAGGCATAGTGGGTGGGGGGCTGGGGGCTGTTGCAGCAGATGGACTTGTCACCCCTATTTTTGTACAGGGTGACAATTTTAGCATGCCTCCATTGTTGAGGGACATTCTCCTGGTCCCAGACCTGCATTATGTACTGATAGATAATTTTGGTGCACAAGTATCCTCCTTGTTTTAGGAGTTCTGCTGAGATACTATCACTGCCAGGGGACTTTTTGTTCTTGAGGGAGTTGATGGCTTCACTGGGATGGCATCTAGTGCTTTACATGTGCCCCCGTCCATAGGGTTATTGGTTGTGTCAGGAAAGGCATCCGATGTAAAATTTTGCCAAATCAGCATCCAGATTGACAAGACCATACTGGATCGGTCAAGGCCCCGGGTTAACAATGGCTGCCATTGATGCTGTACCCTCACAGGGCACCAATGGAAACTAAAAATCTGCTGTGGTGACCCCTGAAAAACAAGGAACAAGCTGAAAGAAGAAGAAGACTGTCAGTGTGCATCAGTCTGAGAGCTTGGTCTATATACTATATACCTATATACTGTTGTGTGTGCATGTCCATAAAAGCCCCTTTCTGTTCACTTGATCCATGTTTTGCCGAGATACTTATTTGAGAATTCCAAGTGTATTTAGGGAAATACATTTCCCTGGGGCAAAGGTTTAAGAACACAATCTCAAACAGCATATATTTCAAGTTTGAGATAAACCAAGTGGCTAAACTTAATAATAATAGCATTTATATTTAATTTTTATATTTATAATACACTTTTCATAGTGAACAAATCTCAAAGAACTACAAGTTCAAAGGAGTGGAAAAGCACATATAAAACTGCAGGAGTGTTGGAACTGTTTCCCTCCAGATGGAAAGATCTCCCTAACTTTGTCACATTTGATGTTAATGTTATTGGCTCTGTCCACCATATTATGATTAAATTAAAATTTATGCAGGCAAGAAGGCAAATGTTAACTTTTCTCTGTAAGCCAGCAGGCTGTGTAAGCATTTTATCATATATCACTGTCACCCTGACTGCTATATAAGCATTAGTAAGGAGGAAAGCTTGCTGCAGGGGTGTGTAGCATAAAAATATCAGGGTTGCTCTGAATACTGTCCACTTCTTTAGGATAGAGGTCCGTTTCAGATGGCCCAACACAGGACTTGGATATGTATCGTTAGGCTAGACGATTCTGGGTTTTACCATAAAATTACATTGATTGTTTTGTTAAATTTGCTTGGAGCTTTAAAGGGAGAATATTATGAATGAATGTGATATCACTGCAAGATACGAGCAATATGTCACCTTTCTACTGAAACTTTAACATGGGCAAAATCACAGAAAGTTAAACCAGTTCATCTGGACACAATGTTTAGTGGGAGAAACTTTTCATCACTTATCTAAGTGACTTCCTCAGTCTCTGAGGAAGAGAATGAAGAAGAGACTAAATAACTCTTAGATGAGTGATGAAATGGTTCTTCCGCTAAACGTTGTGTCCAGATGAACTGATTTAACTTTCTGTGATTTCCTTACCTGGATTATTGAGCATGAATAAGATATGGGCAAACGTTTCCTTACCTGGGGGTGTTCAGGTGGTGTAGCGGTCTATTCCGTTGCCTACCAACACTGCTTCGAATCCCCATGTTGCTTACAGACACAATTTGTGTCTGTAGGCATCCCTACTGATGCAATTGGCTGTGTCTACGGGTGGGAAGCCCAATGTGGGGATGTATCTTGGTCGCTGCACTAGCGCCTCCTCTGGTCCATGAGAGGCACCTGTTCAGGGGGGAGGGGGAACTGGGGGGAATAGCATGATCCTCCCACGTGCTACTTTCCCCTGGCGAAACTCCTCACTGTCAGGTGAAAAGAAGCGGCTGGCGACTCCACATTTATAGGAGGAGGCATGTGGTAGTCTGCAGCCCTCCCCGGATCAGCAGAGGGGCTGGAGCAGCAACCAGGACGGCTCGGAAGAGTGGGGTAATTGGCCAAGTACAATTGGGGAGAAAAAGGGGAAAAAAATCCCCCCCCCCTCCAAAAAAAGTTTCCTAACCCAAACTAACTAAATAGTGAGGGGAGCTGGTATGCCTCACTCTCATTGTAATATCCAACTGTAACCCTGCCTTTACTGTACAGGACTGAGGCACAAATATGACAGTTATCTTTGTGTTTGTGTCTGTGTGTTTTCATATCTTGGCCTACAAAGTGTTTTTGCTGCCAAATGTTTGTGGATATCTTGTGGTACTGCTGAAATAGAGGAAAACATAAACACATTATGCACAGCGACAAGTGCCAACACAGCCTCTCTGGCCCAGAAATATGCACAAAACAATCATCATCAATTGACTTACTCTGCCTTTCCTATACACACACACGTGGCTGCATATGAGTCCAGACAACACAATAAATGCTGAGACACTTTGATTTAAAACCAAAAACATCATCTGGATTTTTGCCTGGAGCGTCTTGCACAATCTTTTTAGCATATCCCTTTCTCATTATTGGTCAGTACTGGTCAACTAACTAAATATCTGTATATAACTTGGAAAAGAGACTGTAATTGAAAATCTTTAAATTATGTAACATTTTCCATTTAACCATTCTTCATCTGACAGTTCTTTTGCTTTATTTCAGCTGAATTACAGTATGTCTTGTATACACGAAGAAATACATTTAACCTAGAGATACCAGTTTATGTTGTTCTAACAATAATTGCATTGGACCTGTCTCCTCTTTGCTCCGATGTCAGAAAAGATATTTGACATCACTTTCATCTATAATAATCATTGTTTCTTTGCTTTTGAAAGATAAGCACAAATGCCAAATAAAATGAGGAGATATACTCCAGCACAGAAAGCATTTTATGGAGGACCAGCAGACCTCCATTAGGCTGCCCAGGTCCTATTCACTTTTCAAATGCCTCCCGTGTCCATGCTTAATGCAAGGTCATATCAACCCATGACTTCGAACAAAACATATTTGGACCCATTCATACATAGAAAAACACATTTCATATCATTGAATGTCCATCTCTCAAATATCAGAGCAGTTTTGACTTTCACCAGTTCCAACACTGTCTCATACACATTTCAAATCACAGCTCTACTCCTTTGGAGCAATAACGTTTCTAAAATTTTAATAAATGCAAATACATTTTGAATAGCCTGTATGTAAGTGTCTGTCTGCTTGTTTCATTTGTTTTTTTATTAATTTCCCAGACTAATCTAGGTGTTCCAGCCTGGGGACTACTGAATCTGTTCATCTAAATAGTGATAGTTCATCTTTTGAACAGATCGTGATGAAGTAACAAACTTTAATTTGTTTACCCAAATGCCTCGACAGAAAAGTACAGGTGAATACCTAAGGGCATGAGATTAACTTTGTAAAATAGTAACTTTGTGACCAAAACTGAAACTGTTTTTCCTTGCATAAATCAGACATAGACCCACTCACACAATATAGGATTGATTTGTAACAACAATGAGGAAATAAGGAGTACATGGACAGACATTTGCTCCTGTTCTTTCCTCCATGAATAAGATCTCTGGTTATAGGGGAATCTAATTAATCCTTTATTGATCCAGAAGACGATTGATTCTATCCACCACTTTATCGTCTCTACTTTAACTGCAGCTTTACAGAGTCACCACAGGGGGGTGGTCTTAGTCAGTGGTCAGAGGCGCACTACCCAGGTCTCATAGCAAAGTCTGAGTTCTAATATATATCCATGAGCAAATCATTGACTTGCTTGCTTGCTTCCAGAAGGAGGATTACTGCTTATAAGCATGTTAAACTTTTAAAGAACAAGGTGCTTTTAGGACAGTAATGGGATGCTTTCGTCTTGCTTGGCAGAATGCGGTGGGCTTCTAAACCCGAACTAAAGACACACCTGAGCGAGTAGGGGGGAAAAAACCTTGCTTGGGTTCAAATACCGTAAATTATCTTATTTCTTCCTTAGCCTCTGACATTAATATTAAAAGAACCAGAGGGGCGATGAATTTGACATGAACCCAGACAGTCATTAAGTCACAGTTCAGTCGTGTTTACAAGCAGTCGAGGGGGAACATCAGTGTTAGGAAGCTGGGGTATGTTCCCTGGAAGCTGTGCACCATAGATTTGTGCTCATGCACGGCCAGTTGGCGCATGGTTAGAGGATCATTGTCAGGACTTACTACAGCCCAGTTGGGCACCATCCCAGACAGCTGAAAAGTGCATATGGTAACTCTGGCTGAGAGTAGAGGTCATAAGTTCAGTCCGTGATAAAAATTCCATGCAAAACAGTCCAAAAATAAAAGGGATTTTTTTTTTGTATCATGTAATGACATATCTACCATAGAAGAGTTGACTCACACATGGTGTTGAGCTGCTTGTGTATTTTGTTTTTACTTGGTTAAAGCTACAATCCTGAAGATTTACATCAAAAAAGTTATTTTACATACTTAGATACACTACCACTGGTTTATCTAAAACAATCACTGATCCTGAAAAATCCAAATCATGAACACTTTTATGCTAAAACATCAAATAGGTACGACCCAAAGTTAAAGGATGTTTTTTGGTTTGGTGGTGGGCACGGTGCCGACACAACAGCATGGTGGTGACTTGGTTTCATTTCAAACAGATCTCTGGGATTTGGATCGCTCTAAACACCGATGCAATTATCTGGATCGCTGTAGAGTTCAGCAAATTGTATATGAATATGATCTGGCAGAAGCACTACAGAAGCTGTTTCATTTCACAAGGGTCTGCCAGTCAGTTTCACAAAAGTCGGTATGCCACAAAAAAACAAAACATACATACATACATACATACATACATACATACATACATACATACACACACACATATGAGAAAATTGATTAATTTATAGACTGTATGAGATATTTACTCACTTGTCTTGGTGGATAAATATGTACATTTATAAGCTGCTATAGCAATGTTTAAATTTCAATGAGGGGAGGAAGAAATTGGGATATGCATCGTCGCCCCCAGGCCACAAGTGATGCTCTTCGTATTTTCATGGCTCTTAGAAGAGATGATGATGGATCTGTTTGGAAATCAAAAATCAGAATCCTGTCTGAATTCAAGAGTCACTAGGTACATAAATACATTGCAAGTCAGTGTGAGGACTGAGTTAAATGTACAGAGATTCAAACCAGCGTTTACCTGAGTAGAGTGAGATTGTTTCTGTGTGACGTCTTCTAATGAAGGTCACTTTGGACCACTTCACCACAATATTGCTGTTGTGACTTAATCATAAGTGAAATATGTGGCATTTCCTTAACCTTTTAAAGGGCTGTTGATATAAGGTCACATACTTCAGGCGAAATGAATGGAAATTTATTGACTAAAACTCGGGTGCATTCCAACAGTCTGTCCCATTCATTTTGGCTTGGCTCCTAGTAGCAGGGCTAGCTAAACTACCTTTGTACTGTTGTTACACAAACAATTTCTCAGGTTCTGGCTATTTTGTATTTGCATTGTATTGTTTTATCAGTAATATTGCACCACTGTTGCTGATATTGATGTTCTGTCGTTGCTTCACAAAGTAAGAAAAACAAAAACATATGAAAAAAGGGGTCTTGTTTACCTTCTGTCATGTTTATCATGAGAAATCCTGCTACGGGAAGTCAGCCCCTTTGACTAGAACTTATCCCAATTCTGAGACGTTCTTTCGCTATCAAGAATATTATTAGCTAAATTGAGAACACACACAGATAAGTACTGGCACTAAAGCAGGAGGCATAAAATCGTATCTGTTTTTGCTAGCTGCCCATGTAACACTGAGAAGAAATGAACTCATCTCACACCTTGGAGCTAAAGTCATTTTAAAAAAGCCTCAGTGGCCAACACAAAACAGAGGGGCATTAACAGAAATGAAAATGCCACAACATTCTACCAAAAAGATAGTTTGTAAATGTTAATGGCTAATAACAATAAACAGCAGAAAACATCCTCACACAGCTTGGAGCACCAGTGGACCAATTAGCCATATGAGAACAATGCTCAATCAGCTGGGGGATAATTGCGCGACAAAACTTTTATCATTTTGAATAGTTACAGCACTGGTGTTAAGCTCATAAGTCTCTTAATTGCTTGGTTCATAATCGAGTGTTACCAAAATACTTCAACAACATGGAGTATGGTCCTGGCCCAGGGATGACCTCTCCTCAGAGAAGAGTCACTGTTACATATACATATCCCAATACATATATACAGTGCCTTGTATATGTATTGGGATGTATTAAAAGTAAGTATAATTTCCAAACAAGGATATCTGATTGTGATTTTAAAAAAAAGAAGATGATTTATGCAATGTACTGTTACTTCAGCAAGTGATCTCCCACTCTATGGCATCTAGGTAACCCACCAAATTTTACATGATTGAAGGGCAACAGCTTTGGTTGAGGCTCTCACTGTCATTGATTAGGACATGATGTAAGACATTATAAAAATGAATGATAGTTAAACAGAAAAGAGAATGCTTTAGGGGCACCCGATCAATAAAGGACGGAATTAAAATGGCCCCAACTTTCCTCTGTGGCTGTTTTGTTTGACTTTAAAGTGACTTCTACGCTCCTTACTCCCGAACTCGCCTTGATTCTTCCTCTCCTCCTCCATCTATCATTCTGGTCAAAGAATGGCTCTTCCTCCTGCAATTATCTGTATCACATAAATATTATATATATATAAAACTTTGTTAAAAGGAACACTCAACGTAGGGATAGTGCTCAACAAATAAGGAGCAAAATAATACAATAATCCTGTGATTCAAGTCACTGTCTCATAGAGAATTTACTTGACTCAGATAAGTGTCATATTTACTTGACTCACTATATATATATATGTGTGTGTGTGTGTGTGTATATATATATATAAATCTGTGAGGCAACCGCACTAACCGTAGTTGTTAGCCCGATCACTGCACAGCAAGAAGGTCCTGGGTTTGAGCCCCGGGGTTGTCCACTGTGTGGAGTTTGCATGTTCTCCCCATGTCTGCATGGGTTTCCTCCGGGTGTTCCGGTTTCCTCCCACAGTACAAAGACATGTAGGTCAGGTGAATTGGCAGTACTAAATTGTTCCTAGGTGTGAATGTGTGTGTGTGTGTTGGCCCTGTGATGGTCTGGCGGCCTGTCCAGGGTGTCTCCCCGCCTGCCTGCCGCCCAATGACTGCTGGGATAGGCTCCAGCATCCCCACGACCCTGAGAGCAGGATAAGCAGTTCAGATAATGGATGGAATGGATATACAGTGGCTTGCAAAAGTATTCATACCCCTTGAACTTTTCCACATTTTGTCACGTTTCGACCACAAACATAAATATATTTTATTGGAATTTTATGTGAAAGACCAACACAAAGTGGCACACAATTGTGAAGAACAAAGAAAATTATACATGATTTTGATTTTTTTTTACAAATAAAAAACTGAAAAGTGCGGTGTGCAAAAGTATTCAGCCCCCTTGAGTCAATACTTTGTGGAACCGGCTTTTGCTGCAACTACAGCTGCAAGTCTTTTGGGGTATGTCTCTACCAGCTTTGCACATCTAGAGACTGAAATTTTTGCCCATTCTTCTTTGCAAAACAGCTCAAGCTCAGTCAGATTAGATGGAGAGCGTTTGTGAACGGCAGTTTTCAGATCTTGCCACAGATTCTCAATTGGATTTAGGTCTGGACTTTGACTGGGCCATTCTAACACATGAGTATGTTTTGTTTTAAACCATTCCATTGTAGCCCTGGCTTTATGTTTAAGATCGTTGTCCTGCTGGAAGGTGAACCTCCGCCCCAGTCTCAAGTCTTTTGCAGACTCAAACAGGTCTTCTTCCAAGATTGCCCTGTATTTGGCTCCATCCATCTTCCCATCAACTCTGACCATCTTCCCTGTCCCTGCTGAAGAGAAGCACCCCCAGAGCATGATGCTGCCACCACCATGTTTGACAGTGGGGATGATGGTGTGTTCAGAGTGATGTGCAGTGTTAGTTTTCCGCCACACATAGCGTTTTGCATTTTGGCTAAAAAGTTAAATTTTGGTCTCATCTGAGCAGAGCACCTTCTTCCACATGTTTGCTGTGTCCCCCACATGGCTTCTGGCAAACTGCAAACGGGACTTCTTATGGTTTTCTTTTAATAATGGCTTTCTTCTTGCCACTAACCCAGCCACTGAGGATGCACAAGCCAGTGCATCCTTAGTGCCGGTCCCAAGCCCGGACAAATGGGGAGGGTTGTGTCAGGAAGGGCATCCGGCGTAAAATCTTTGCCAAATCAAATATGCGGATCATAAATAAGACTTACATACCGGATCGGTCGAGGCCCGGGTTACCAACGACCGCCACCGGTACTGTTAACCAGCAGGGTGTCGGTGGAAACTATGCTACTGTTGGGCGAAGGAGAAGGAGAGGGGGAAAGCATGTCCAGAGGCAGCTAGAGAGGAGGAAGGGTAGGCATGTGGAGGTGAGAGTTGGAACTTTGAATGTTGGCACTATGACTGGTAAAGGGAGAGAGCTGGCTGACATGATGGAAAGAAGAAAGGTAGGCATACTGTGTGTGCAAGAGACCAGGTGGAAGGGGAGTAAGGCCAGGAGTATCGGAGGTGGGTTCAAACTCTTCTACCATGGTGTGAATGGGAGGAGTAATGGGGTAGGGGTAATTCTGAAGGAAGAGTATGTCAAGAGCGTGCTGGAGGTGAAGAGAGTGTCAGACAGAGTGATGAGTATGAAGCTGGAAATTGAAGGTTTATTGCTGAATGTTATCAGCGCATATGCCCCGTAAGTTGGGTGTGAGATGGATGAAAAAGAAGAATTCTGGAGCTAGTTGGACGACATGGTGGAGAGGGTACCCAAGGAGGAGAGAGTGGTGATTGGAGCGGACTTCAATGGACATGTTGGTGAAGGGAACAGAGGTGATGAGGAGGCAATGGGAAGGTATGGGGTCAAGAAGAGAAATGTGGAAGGACAGATGGTGGTCGATTTTGCGAAAAGGATGGAAATGGCTGTGGTGAATACATATTTCAAGAAGAGGGAGGAACACAGGGTGATGTACAAGAGTGGAGGAAAGTGCACACAGGTGGACTATATCTTATGTAGAAGGCGCCATCTAAAAGGGATTGGAGACTGCAAGGTGGTGACAGGGGAGAACGTAGCTAGGCAGCATCGGATGGTGGTCTGTAGGATGACTTTAGAGACCAAGAAGAGGAAGCGAGTGAAGACACAGCCGAAGATCAAATGGTGGAAGTTGAAGAAGGAAGACTGTTGTGTGGAGTTCAGGCAGGAGTTAAGGCAGGCACTGGGTGGTAGTGAAGAGTTGCCAGATGGCTGGAAAACCACTGCAGAAATAGTGAGGGAGACAGCTAGGAAGGTACTTGGTGTGTCATCAGGACAGAGGAAAGAAGACAAGGAGACTTGGTGGTGGAATGAGGAAGTACAGCAAATTATACAGAGGAAAAGGTTGGCAAAGAAGAAGTGGGATAGTAATAGAGATGAAGAAAGTAGACAGGAGTACAAGGAGATGCAGCGTAAAGCAAAGAGAGAGGTGGCAAAGGCAAAGGAAAAGGCGTATGGTGAGTTGTATGACAGATTAGACACTAAGGAAGGAGAAAAGGACTTGTACCGATTGGCTAGACAGAGGGACCAAGCTGCAAAGGATGTGCAGCAAGTTAGGGCGATCAAGGATAGAGATGGAAATGTGCTGAAAAGCGAGGAGAGTGTGCTAAGAAGGTGGAAGGAATACTTTGAGGGGCTGATGAATGAAGAAAATGAGAGAGAGAGAAGGTTGGATGATGTAGGGATAGTGAATCAGGAAGTTCAGCGGATTAGCAAGGAGGAAGTGAGGGCAGCTATGAAGAGGATGAAGAGTGGAAAGGCAGTTGGTCCTGATGACATACCTGTGGAGGCATGGAGATGTTTAGGAGAGATGGCAGTGGAGTTTTTAACTAGATTGTTTAACACAATCCTGGAAAGTGAGAGGATGCCGGAGGAGTGGAGAAGAAGCATACTGGTACCGATTTTCAAGAACAAGGGTGATGTGCAGAACTGTAACAACTACAGAGGTATAAAGTTGATCAGCCACAGCATGAAGATTTGGGAAAGAGTAATAGAAGCTAGGTTAAGAGGAGAGGTGACGATCAGCGAGCAGCAGTATGGTTTCATGCCACGAAAGAGCACCACAGATGCGATGTTTGCTTTGAGAATGTTAATTGAGAAGTATAGAGAAGGCCAGAAAGAGTTGCATTGTGTCTTTGTAGATTTAGAGAAAGCTTATGACAGAGTGCCGAGAGAGGAGGTGTGGTATTGTATGAGGAAGTCAGGAGTTGCAGAGAAGTATGTAGGAGTGGTGCAGGATACGTATGAGGGAAGTGTGACAATGGTGAGGTGTGCGGTTGGAATGACAGATGGGTTCAAGGTGGAGGTGGGCTTACATCAAGGATCGGCTCTTAGCCCTTTCTTGTTTGCAATGGTGATGGACAGGTTGACGGACAAGATCAGGCAGGAGTCTCCATGGATGATGATGTTCGCGGATGACATTGTGATCTGTAGCGAGAGTAGGGTGCAGGTTGAGGAGAGCCTGGAGAGGTGGAGGTATGCACTGGAGAGAAGAGGAATGAAAGTCAGTAGGAGCAAGACGGAATACCTATGCGTGAATGAGAGAGAGGACAGTGGAATGGTCAGGATGCAAGGAGTGGAGGTGACAAAGGCATTTGAGTTTAAATACTTGGGGTCAACTGTCCAAAGTAACGGGGAGTGCAGTAGAGAGGTGAAAAAGAGAGTGCAGGCAGGTTGGAGTGGGTGGAGAAGTGTGTCAGGAGTGATTTGCGACAGAAGGGTATCAGCAAGAGTTAAAGGGAAGGTTTACAAGATGGTTGTGAGACCAGCTATATTATATGGTTTGGAGATAGTGGCACTGATGAAAAGACAGGAGGCGGAGCTGGAGGTGGCAGAGTTGAAGATGCTAAGATTTTCACTGGGAGTAACGATGAAGGACAGGATTAGGAACGATTATATTAGAGGGACCGCTCAGGTTGGACGGTTTGGAGACAAAGCAAGAGAGGCAAGATTGAGATGGCTTGGACATGTGTGGAGGAGAGATGCTGAGTATATTGGGAGAATGATGCTGAATATGGAGCTGCCAGGGAAGAGGAGAAGAGGAAGGCCAAAGAGGAGGTTTATGGATGTGGTGAGGGAAGACATGCAGGTGGCTGGTGTGACAGAGGAAGACGCAGAAGACAGGAAGAAATGGAAACGGATGATCCGCTGTGGCGACCCCTAACGGGAGCAGCCGAAAGTAGTAGTATATATATATATATATATATATATATATATACAATTAGTTGGTCAAGTAAATTTTCTTTGAGACAGTACAAGCCTGTTTCATGCTATCAGCAATCATCAGTTGTCAATGAAAGTACTTGAAGGACATACCAACTACTGCATCGTCTTGCACATCACGTGCACATTGTCCAATGGGGAAGGGAGATGTCTAACGTACAAAAATGTCAAAAACACATGATCGCTAACGGTCAACCCAGTTATATATATATATATATATATATATATATATATATATATATATATATATAATTGGGTGGCTGTGGCTTAGTGGTTAGCGCTGTCGCCTCACAGCAGGAAGGTCCTGGGTTTGAACCGCGGGGTTGCCCAACCTTGGGGGTCATCCCAGGTGGTCCTCTGTGTGGAGTTTGCATGTTCTCCCCATGTCTGTGGTGGGTTTTCTCTGGGTGCTCTGGTTTACCCTACCATCAAAAAGACATGCATGTTATGGTTAATACTCCTGTCTGTGCCCCTGACCGAGGCATGGCAAGACGAACTGGAGTTGGTCCCCGTATGCTGCACGGTGGCTGCCCTCAGCTTCTAGCTACACAACTAGGATGGATTAAATGCAGAGAAGAATTTCCCTGTAGGGATTAATAAAAGTATATCAACATCAAATTAAAAAAAATATCTGAAAGAAAACAAAAAAGATGTAACAGCAGATGTGGCCTCTGGAGTTGGTATTGGGTCTTTCTTATATTTAGATGGTGCATTGCACTAGAATATGACTGTATCCCCTTTGATTTCTATTGGAGCTTGATTTGTACTTGTGATTCCTCATCGAGACCATGAGTAGCTGTTGGAAGAAACAGTTAAAAGAATATCTGTTTTTTTGTTTTAGCTGATTTCAAGTACTACTTCCTGACATTTTTGGAAAATACATTTAAAATGCTCACTCATTTTCCTACAACCAGGAGCCGGCACCACTAGTTTACTTAGACCCTGATGTCCTACTATAGGCATGTACTGTTATTGTCTGATGAGAGCCATTTGGTTATCAGAAACACGTCGCAAAACAAATAACAAAACACTTACCCCAGTGTGACCACTTCTGAATCACTTGTGGGACTTTTGATGAGGTAACTTAGGGTGACCTGAGGGAAAAAGTGACGTTTTGAGATTTCTGCTGAGGATGTGAAGGATAAAAGGGACTTTGAATAAAAAAGAAGACGACAGACTCTGTTTTTGTTGTTTGTTTTGGTGACTGATTTGACTCAAAGCATGCGAAGCAGGACTGTGTTCTGCCAGTCTTTTCTCTGGAAGTCACTTTTGCAGTAAACCCTCTTTGTGGGATTCTCTATTGACTCGTGAATAGACTCTGGGGTCGAACCAGCAAAGTAAAAGGCTTTATGGACAACAGTAAATGGATTGCATTTACATGGCACTTTTCTAGCTGTGACAGCCACTCAAAGCGCTTCACAATAAATGAATACCTCACATTTCACCCACCTCGACCATGCAAGGTAACAAGCAGCTCACCGGGAGCAGTTAGTTGTCTTACGCAAGGACACCTTGACATTTCTGCAAGAAGGAGCTGGGAATCGAACCGACAACCTTCCAATGACCAGACAACCTGTTCTACCTCCGAGGTGCCACCAACAGTCTTCTTTGTTGGTGTGTAAATACTTGACAGTTGGAGTGCTGATGAAAGATTAGATTAGCACTTTATTGCATTATTAGATATTTGTTATATCGACTGGTATGGTCTCTCAAGTTCATGGTTTCTGCTGGAGTGGTGTCAGGTTCATTGCCGTGGGCAGTGCAACTGGGAGTGATGGGATGTTGATAAAGGTTAAGGTAGAAACCACAACAACACTGATCCTGCAACCAACTGACAATTCCTAGTCACTTGCTAGTATGTTGCATCATTTTCTCTACGTGAAATATATAACCGCTACCAGATAGTGGAAAAACACCACATATTTTTCTCTTCTACTGCGGGGCTGAGACAAATAGATAGACAAATAAAAAGTCAGTAAAGAAAGAAAGGAAGGAAGGATGAAAGAAAGGAAGAATTTCCTGGTTAACACAAGACAATTTAACCAGGCTTGTGTTTGCCAGAGGACTGAATAACGATGAGGGGCATATTACCATAGGTTATCAAATGAAGTTTGTACTATTAAAGATGGCTGAATGCTCCACTAAATTAAGTATCGATCTCCCCTGAGTTCTGAGCCTTGGATGGAGAACAAATGTTCATGTGAAGAAGGAGGTGAAGCGTGCACGAGAGAAGAATGAGTGGTGAAGTGGCATCCTCTGTCCCCAGTGTGTTTGCTTGCTTTCTCCTCTGTTTGCCCTCGTTCATCCCATCCCTCTCTTGTCCACTTCATCACTTCGCTGATGCAAGCTAAGCTGAATGAACAGAGAGGTGGCAAGGAAAAGCTGAATCTGAAATTTCCTTTCTGCTGTAATTGTCTCAATAATCCATTTTGATGACACAAATGAAACATCAGTGTTTCTCTCACTTGAAAAATTAGTGTAGATTACGTTGTAAATCAGGCCCTAGCACCTGGACCAAACAGATTTAATTTTGTATTCGACTCGGGTCAGGAACAAAAAAAAACAAAACAAATAATAAGAAAAAATAATGGATTGGGTGCTCAAGGTAAGCCCTAGTAGATGGATATTCAAGTAAATCTACTGTAAAGGCTGAGGGCGTGAGCAACTCATGAAAACATATCCAGATGCTCAATGGCAGCGCTCAGTCAAGATCCCATCTTTTCCTGGCTGCAGATGTCAAGCCCTCTGACCTTCTCTCTGCACTTGACAGAATTGCTAATAAAGAAAGCAGGGGGTAAGATGGATGTCTCCGAGTCTGTTCTGTTAATCAAAGTATTAATTCAATATCCTCTCCCCCCTAACCTGCTGTGATGCAGCATAAACCACATTTTCATTAGAGATCGAGAGCGGTCATAGGAAATGTATGACTAAGGCCGAGGATTTGTACGAAAGAGGAAGGAGCGCTGCGCTAAACAGCCTGCACTCATCCCTTACACCTGACAGAAAGTGGATTTTTTTTTTAACTTGGAATCCACTCAGAGAAATATGTCTCATGTCTTCCTCTTCACTGCTGCCGTGCTGAATTATTAAAAAGGGCATCGCAGTGAGGAATGGATTGACTCTGTCCACTACTCTAATTTTTTCCTACAGGTTCTCATTAAAAGTAATCTTGTCACTCTCTGGGCAGGGAAGACGATCCTATTTGTGTTTGACTTAATTGCACGGAGGCCTGTGTCTGTGTCTTCCTGCCAAATATACATCAATATATGTGAAATAAATGCAGGTCTCGCATGGAAAAGCCTTTCCGCTATGTGTAACGCATCCGGGCGAGGAATGAGAGTATTTGATTAGTTCCCTATGACACCGGTGTCTGAGAGAAGGCTCTGTAGCCCCTCCCTAGAGCATTATGGGAGAGACATCCTCTCTTAGCATCTCTTTATTTGCTTTCTCACCTGGTTGACATAAACTGTTAAAGTGTAACTAATTCCCTAGGTCTGGGCCTAACTCCACCCACTGCATAAGTTTGAAAAAAGGCTACAAAGTGGGCAAGGGGCTGGGGGGGGGGGTCGTGGATGTGTGAGACAACAGGAGTAACTGGGAAGATCCGCAAGAAGGGCCCGGCGCTTTGCCGGCTCTCCGCTGCACCCAGTCCCCTCCACTGGTCCGTGGAGATGCCCCGACCGCCACGACACGGATGTGCCGCAGAGGCAAGGGGGTGGCACCGTGAGATGGGCCGCGGCTTTCCTGCGATGGAGAGAGGCGGGCGACTGCTTCCCCAGCCAATGTGAGAGCCCAGCCCGACCAACCCAGTTGTCCAGTGGTGCTTCTACAGCCATCAAAAACACAAGTCTGAACCATCCACCCATCCATCCATCCATTATCCGAATCGCTTATCCTGCTCTCAGGGTCACAGGGATGCTGGAGCCTAACTCAGCAGTCATTGGGCGGCAGGCGGGGAGACACCCTGGACAGGCCGCCAGGCCATCACACAGGGCCAACACACACACACACACACACACACACACACACACACACACACACACACACACACACATTCATACCTAAGGACAATTTAGTAATGCTGATTCACCTGACCTACATGTCTTTGGACTGTGGGAGGAAACCGGAGCACACGGAGGAAACCCATGCAGACACGGGGAGAACATGCAAACTCCACACAGAGGACAACCTGGGACGACCTCGAAGGTTGGACTACCCCGGGGCTTGAACCCAGGACCTTCTTGATGTGAGGGGGCCGCACTAACCACCATGCCGCCTGTGCCCCCGTGCCACCATTGCGCTAAAATTGAAATTGATGAAATAATACAACTAAAACTAACTGTAAATTGAGAGAAAGTCAAAAGTTTGGTAGAAAAGGTAATAAAAGTGCAATGTTGGCAAGTAAACTCCTGTGAATGTCGAGTCTCGATCAGCATATATTTGAAAATGAGCCCGGTTTCAGTCTCACACGAAAGGGCGGGGACCATTAGAGGGCGCTAACATTCTTTTTATGTAAATTTAATCACGTAATAGGTCTCCGATGTCACAAATCGGCAACGTTGGCCTTGCAAGGCTCAAGGCTGATTTAAAGCAGTAGATGGCGTCTTGAGCCATTTTCACCCCATGAAATGCCGATTTCTTGAAATTTGGTAAGAAATGTAATATTGACACCAGCATTGATGTGTTTCATCACCGGGCAGCCATATCACTTTGTTTAGAGCTAAAAAAACAAACAAACAAACAAAAAACAAACACGTATAAGTGTTTAGTGCCTCTTTAAAGTCAAATTCAGCATAAAGTACAACTCTATTTGAAAAGTGGCTCATCATATGTTTATTTAAAAAGGATACCAGACTGACTGATGCCATTGCAGTCTAGTTCAACAGAAGGGTATCAAATTCAATTTCAAATTTCACTTTATTGTAATATACATATAAAAGCACAATATACCTTCCAATGCAATGAACTGCATATGCCCTGGCCCTGTCGGCCCTTAAATCTATATACAAACCCCAATTCCAATGAAATTGGGACGTTGTGTAAAACGTAAATAAAAACAGAATACAATGATTTGCAAATCCTTTTCGACCTATATTCAGTTGAATACACTACAAAGACAAGATATTTAATGTTCAAACTGATAAACTTTGTTTTTTTGTTGTTGCAAATATTCACTCATTTTGCATTTGATGCCTGCAACATGTTCCAAAAAAGCTGGGACAGGGGCATGTTCACCACTGTGTTACATCACCTTTCCTTTTAACAACACTCAATAAGCGTTTGGGAACTGAGGACACTAATTGTTGAAGCTTTGTAGGTGGAATTCTTCCCCATTCTTGCTTGATGTACGACTTCAGTTGCTCCACAGTCCGGGGTCTCCGTTGTCGTATTTTGCGCTTCATAATGCACCACACATTTTCAATGGGAGACAGGTCTGGACTGCAGGCAGGCCAGTCTAGTACCCGCACTTTTTTTACTACGAAGCCATGCTGTTGTAACACGTGCAGAATGTGGCTTGGCATTGTCTTGCTGAAATAAGCAGGGACGTCCCTGAAAAAGACGTCGCTTGGATGTCAGCATATGTTGCTCCAAAACCTATATGTACCTTTCAGCATTAATGGTGCCTTCACAGATGTGCAAGTTACCCATGATGCCATGGGCACTAACACACCCCCATACCATCACAGATGCTGGCTTTTGAACCTTGCGCTGATAATCTGGATGGTCCTTTTCCTCTTTAGCCCAGAGGACACGACGTCCATGATTTCCAAAAACAATTTGAAATGTGGACTCGTCAGACCACGGCACACTTTTCCACTTTGCGTCAGTCCGTCTCAGATGAGCTCAGGCCCAGAGAAGCCGGCGGCGGTTCTGGGTGTTGTTGATATATGGCTTTCACTTTGCATGGTAGAGTTTTAATTTGCACTTGTAGATGTAGCAACGAACTGTGTTAACTGACAATGGTTTTCCCAAGTGTTCCTTAGCCCACGTGGTAATATCCTTTACAGAATGATGTCGGTTTTTAATGCAGTGCCGCCTTAGGGATCGAAGGTCATGGGCATTCAGTGTTGGTTTTCGGCCTTGCCGCTTACGTGCAGAGATTTCTCCGGATTCTCTGAATCTTTCGATGATGTTATGGACTGTAGATGACGAAATCCCTAAATTCCTTGCAATTGTACGTTGAGAAACGTTGTTCTTAAACTGTTGGATTATTTGCTCACACAGTTGTTCACAAAGTGGTGAACCTCACCCCATTCTTGCTTTTGAACGACTGAGCCTTTCGGGGGGGGGGGGTTCTCCTTTTATACCCAATCATGACACTCACCTGTTTCCAATTAACCTGTTCACCTGTGGAATGTTCCAAACAGGTGTTTTTTGAGCATTCCTCAACTTTCCCAGTCTTTTGTTGCCCCTGTCCCAGCTTCTTTGAAACGTGTTGCCGGCATCAAATTCAAAATGAGTGAATATTTGCAAAAAACAATAAAGTTGATCAGTTTGAAAATTAAATATCTTGTCTTTGTAGTGTATTCAATTGAATATAGGTGGAAAAGGATTTGCAAATCATTGTATTCTGTTTTTATTCACGTTTTACACAACGTCCCAACTTCATTGGAATTGGGGTTTGTATAAGGAAATAATAGATAATAACAAAAATAATAAACAAGAAATCATAAATCCCACAAAATAGATTACTGAAGTTGTGTAAGGTGCCCACTGTTAATTATTCTGACCAGCTGAGGGTAAAGACTGTCTTTAAGGCGGCTGGTCAGAGCTCTGATGCTCTGTAAGCATCCTGAGGGAAGGAGTGAGAACAGACCATGTGCTGGGTGGCTGGTGTCCTCCATGGTACTTCCTTTTGCAGTGGGTGGTGTAAATGTCCTGAAACTGTAGCAGTGCTGTTCCTGTGATGTTTCAAGCCATTTTCACTATCCTTCTCAGTTGTTTGTGGTCCTGTTAAGTCAGGTTGCCCAAACCACACCAGTATGCTTCCAGCAAGGATGCTCTCTATGGTAGTCTGATAGAAACTGACCAGGTTTTTTTTGTGGACAATCTGAATTTTTTAAGACATCTCAGAAAATATAATCTCTGCTGTGCCTTCTTAATGACACAACTGGTGTTTTAGAGACCAGGAGAGGGCGTCTGAGATCTGAATGGCTAAAAAGCTGAAGTTCTTTACAATTTCAACAAGGACATTGTTGACGTAAACTGATGAAAACCGTTTTTGGACTTCCTAAAATCAACACTTATCTCCTTTGTTTTCTCAACATTTAGGGAGAGGTTGTTATCTTGACACCATATGGATAGGTCCCTCACCTCCTTCCTCTAAGCGTCTTCATAGTTGTCATTTATCAACTCAATTACTGCGGTGTCATCTGTGAATTTCACTATGCTGTTATGATATTCGGCAACACAGCATGTGTGAACAGACTGTAGCATAAGGGATTTAGGCAACAAGCCTGCGGTGCTCCTGTGTTATATTGGCTAACAGTAAAGTCATGTAGAAACACTTTTGCGGCTCAAACATCTGTGTAATTTTGGTATAGTATACCTCGATGGTGTGAGTGAAACACCATTAATGGAGTGCTGGAAACCGTAGCTGTCTCAAGGCCACATGCTTTGTGTGGCTAAGGTCTCTATAGACAATCATTTAATTAGCATCTCACCAGTGATTATTTTTATTATGCTTATTTCACATTATCTCAGTTGTTCTAAAAACATGAATGGATAGCAGTGTGCTCGCACACACACACACACACACACAGCACTATAATTACATATTACTTATTTCCAAGATTTATTATTAGCAACTACATTTCCGTTTCAGTATCAAGACATATATCCTGTGACAAAGTTTTGCTCAAGACTGAAATGAAGTGAAGGTTGTTATCATTGCATAATGTGTAGATTCAAACACAATGCATTTTGGCTCTGGAAAATAAGAAATGCTTCGCCATACATATCTGCACAGCCATGTATGACTAACTCTTGTAATGCAAATGTCGTGCCATTTCTGCCTTTGGACACCCACTTTTGATTCATTTATTTGTTAAAAAACATAGTGCATTTGTGCACAAGTTTTTCCTCAAAGGCTCTATACACTCACTGGCCACTTTATTAGGTACACCTTGCTAATACCGGGTTGGACCCCCTTTTGCCTTCAGAACTGCCTTAATCCTTCATGGCATAGATTCAACAAGGTACTGGAAACATTCCTCAGAGAGTTTGGTCCATATTGACATGATAGCATCACGCAGTTGCTGCAGATTTGTCGGCTGCACATCCATGATGCGAATCTCCCGGTCCACCACATCCCAAAGGTGCTCTATTGGATTGAGATCTGGTGACTGTGGAGGCCATTTGAGTACAGTGAACTCATTGTCATATTTAAGAAACCAGTCTGAGATGATTCGAGCTTTATGACATGGCGCGTTATCCTGCTGGAAGTAGCCATCAGAAGATGGGAACACTGTGGTCATAAAGGGATGGACATGGTCAGCAACAATACTCAGGTAGGCTGTGGCGTTGACACGATGCTCAATTGGTACTAAGGGGCCCAAAGTGTGCCAAGAAAATATCCCCCACACCATTACACCACCACCACCAGCCTGAACCGTTGATACAAGGCAGGGTGGATCCATGCTTTCATGTTGTTGACGCCAAATTCTGACCCTACCATCCGAATGTTGCAGCAGAAATCGAGACTCATCAGACCAGGCAACGTTTTTCCAATCTTCTATTGTCAAATTTTGGTGAGCCTGTGCGAATTGTAGCCTCAGTTTCCTGTTCTTAGCTGACAGGAGTGGCACCCGGTGTGGTCTTCTGCTGCTGTAGCCCATCTGCCTCAAGGTTCGACGTGTTGTGCGTTCAGAGATGCTCTTCTGCATACCTCGGTTGTAATGAGTGGTTATTTGAGTTACTGTTGCCTTTCTATCAGCTCGAACCAGTCTGGCCATTCTCCTCTGACCTCTGGCATCAACAAGGCATTTTCGCCCACAGAACTGCCGCTCACTGGATATTTTCTCTTTTTCGGACCATTCTCTGTAAACCCTAGAGATGGTTGTGCGTGAAAATCCCAGATCAGCAGTTTCTGAAATATTCAGACCAGCCCGTCTGGCACCAACAACCATGCCACGTTCAAAGTCACTTAAATCACCTTTTTCTCCCATTCTGATGCTCGGTTTGAACTGCAGCAGATCGTCTTGACCATGTCTACATGCCTAAATGCATTGAGTTGCTGCCATGTGATTGGCTGATTAGAAATTTGCGTTAACGAGCAGTTGGACAGGTGTGCCTAATAAAGTGGCCAGTGAGTGTATATGTTATCACGTTAATCATGTCCCGTAGGAACGAGTATCTATTTCTGAGTTTGGTCTCTGCTGAGGAGATAATTTTTTTTAAAATTTGTGGCAAATGAAGTCTCCCGTTAGCACATATATTGTAAATGCCTTTAAGATTCAAGCACTCGAATTGATTAACAAAAAAACTGTGTGCTATGGAAATTAACATTGTTTTGTTCATACACACATTAATAGTGTAGAAAAACGTGTTCCAGGCTTATTGTTTCAAGACCGCAAAACAATGCTTACGGTTAAAGTTACTCTCTTGGAAGATTTACATGCAAACAAAGAACCTTTATGATACTTTGCTGGTGTTGTTTAAACAGTTGTTAATACACAAATGTGTAAATCACAAACACCTTTGTGGTTTTTCATTTCAGTGGTTTGCTGTCAGGTAGGTCCTTTGAAAGAGAAGTGATACAGGACAAAATGTTTCACATCTTCTTCATGGCGGCCAAATGTGGACGAAGAAGGCCGATTGTTACCAGTTGGAAGAAGAAGCAAAGTTGTAGCTGCTAAGAGGCAGTGTGGCAGACCAAGCTGCTAGAAGAACAGGTAGCACTACCACACTGATGGCTAGAACTCAGGTTCAGCCGTGTTGCTTGGTGGTGGAGAGGATGCTGATGCAGAAACAGCAGTTCCTCTGTTTCATTTTCATATGAATCTGAGATTTGGAGGCCAAACTCGAGTGCAATTTACCGGTGTCACCATCATTGTCGGTAAGTTAAACGAAAACGTATGTCTGTACAATTGTAGTTTTAAAGTTGCTATATAGGAGATGCAAAACATTAATACAGCAGCAAACAACTACTTGCTATGTAAAGAGATAGTTGTAGAGCCGAAGTAACGGAGAAGACCGTAGGTTCACACTTTAGCCGTGTAGGCAACTTTCGTTAATTAACGGTAAATCAGCGAGACAAACCAAACCCACAGCTCGACTGAGCGGAGGTGGCAAGAATAACCAGAAAACTGGCTGGACAACCATAACTTAACCCTGCGTTAACCTGCCAGGGCAACCATGACTTAACCCTTAGTTCCTGGGTTGAATTCTGTCCCCAATACGTGTCCACCACATGAGCCCCCCCAGAATTCGCCCTAGTAATCGAAGTCAGGCAGGCGCGGGTGGACGACAGGCCGTCTGCGGCGGCTCCGGATAACAGGGGCCGGAGTGTCTGTGGGAGGCATTGACGCGGGCCTGTGGAGGTCGGCCTGAGGAGCAGAAGAGGCAGCTCGGGCCTCCACGGGGGGAGGAGGCGGAGCCGGGGGACGACCGCGACGAGGAGGTTGGGCTAACTCCAACGGCTGCGTCAAGTCCAGGTGTGCGGGTTTAACTCGGTCCACTGAAACATGCTCGGCCGTGCCCCCAAAATCCACCACCAGGTGCTTAGTTCCCCGTTCCAGGACGCGGAAGGGGCCGTCATAAGGGGGTTGCAGAGGGGGGCGGTGTGCGTCGTGACGGATGAACACGTAGTCCGCTGACTGCAGACCTGGGGGCACCTGGGACACCGGAGCGCCGTGTTGGGCGGTAGGGACGGGTGTGAAAGCTCTGACCCCGTCCAGCAAGGAGGCTCGTTGGTCCACAGCTGACCAGGGACACGTTGCATTGGGCATGAAATCGCCTGGGACTCGCAGCGGCGTGCCGTACACCAGCTCCGCAGAGGAGGCTTGTAGGTCTTCCTTCGGGGCGGTCCGCAGGCCCAGCATGACCCATGGGAGCTTGTCAACCCAGTTGCAGTCCTTGAGAGTAGCCCGAAGCGCAGCCTTCATGGACCGGTGGAAGCGCTCACATAGGCCGTTCGCCTGAGGGTGGTAGGCGGTAGTGCGATGAAGCTTGACGCCCAGAGCCTCACCCACAGCATTCCATAGCTCTGAGGTAAACTGTGGCCCACGGTCAGATGAAAGGTCGGAAGGCGTACCGAAACGTGAGACCCACGACCCAATAAAAGCCCGGGCCACATCAGCAGACGTCGTGGATGCCAGGGGAACAGCTTCAGGCCAGCGCGTAGTCCTGTCCACCACAGTGAAGAGGTAGGTGAACCCATGGGAGGGGGGTAGGGGACCAACCAGGTCGACGTGGACATGGTCAAATCGTCTCTCCGGCACTGCGAAGCGTTCCAGGGGCGCCTTAATGTGGCGGTGTATCTTAGCCCGCTGACAGGCAACACACGAGTCGGCCCACGCTTTCACGTCTCTCTTAAGTCCCTCCCACACAAACTTAGCAGAGGTCAGGCGCACGGATGGCTTACCGCCTGGATGAGAGAGGCCGTGCACAGCTTCAAATACGGGGCGTCTCCAGCTGTGCGGGACGATGGGCCTGGGCTGTCCTGTGGAGACGTCACACAGGAGGGTGACACCTGTGTCGCTGAAAGGAACGTCCTGCAGGCGGAGCCCCGTGTCGGAGGCCCGGAGACGGAGGATGCTCGGGTCCGTGGCCTGGTCAGCAGCCATCTGTGCATAGTCAAGGCCTAGGTGGACCGCTCCAATCACTGCCCTAGACAGGCAGTCAGCTACCTGGTTAGACTTACCAGCGACGTGCTGGATGTCGGTAGTGAATTCCGAAATGTAGGAGAGTTGTCGCTGCTGGCGAGCGGACCATGGCTCGGCCGTCTTGGACATGGCAAACGTGAGGGGCTTGTGGTCCACGTACGCAGTAAACTCGCGGCCCTCTAGCAGGAACCGGAAATGCCGGACGGCGAGCCAGAGACCGAGGAGTTCCCTGTCAAAAGTACTATACTTGCGCTCTCGGGGTGTAAGCTGGCGACTGAAAAAGGCCAAAGGCTGCCAAGCCCCCCCCACCCACTGTTCGTGAACCGCACCAACAGCATAGTCCGATGCATCCGTGGTTATGGAAATAGGCGCTGTGGGTGAAGGATGCGCTAGCAGGGTAGCCTGGGAGAGCGCAGCTTTAGTCTCGGTGAACGCACGGTCCCGCTCTGCTGTCCAGTCGACCGCCTGGTTGGGGGACATGCCTTTCAGCGCCTCGTACAGTGGCCGGATGATAAAGGCGGCTCGAGGAATGAAGCGGTGGTAGAATGTCACCATCCCGATGAACTCCCTGAGCGCACGAGCTGTTTGGGGGCGCGGAAAGGCCGCCACCGCTTCCACCTTTGAGGGCAGGGGGACTGCCCCGTCCCCAGTGATGCGGTGCCCGAGGAAATCAATGGCTGTCAGCCCGAACCGGCACTTCGCCGGGTTGACGATCAGCCCATGCTGGCTGAGGCGTGTGAAGAGGGCATGAAGTTGGGACAGGTGTTCTTCCTCGGAGGCGCTGGCGATGAGTATGTCGTCCAAATAGACGAAGATGAAAGGAAGGCCACGGAGCACTTAATCCATCAGCCACTGAAAGGACTGGGCCGCGTTTTTGAGTCCAAATGGCATTCGTAGGAATTCAAATAGGCCGAATGGGGTTGTCACCGCTGTCTTGGGGATGTCTGAGGGGTGCACGGGAACTTGATGATAACCACGGACCAGGTCGACTTTTGAGAAGACGCATTTGCCAGACAGGTTTGCAGAAAAGTCCTGGATATGCGGGACAGGATAGCGGTCAGGCGTGGTGGCGTCATTTAGTCGGCGGTAGTCCCCGCATGGGCGCCAACCTCCATCAGGCTTAGCGACGATGTGGAGTGGGGACGCCCACGGGCTGTCAGAGCGGCGGATGATCCCCATGCGTTCCAGGTGCTCGAACTCAGACTTGGCAATGGCGAGTTTGGCGGGGTCGAGCCGCCTGGCTCTGGCGTAGACCGGGGGCCCCTTCGTAGCAATGTGATGCTCCACCCCATGCTTAGCGGTGGGTGCAGAGAAGGTAGGCTGGGTGAGGTCAGGGAACTCAGCGAGGAGGCGGTTGAACTTGTCTGCCTCTGAGAGAGAGTTGGCTAGACCTGCATAGGCCGCTTCCCTCCGTGTACATGCGAAGGAGGAGAAGGTTAAGGCATCGACCAGACGGCTGTTCTGAATGTCCACTAGCAAACCGTAAGCGCACAAAAAATCAGCTCCGAGGAGGGGAAGCGTTACATTGGCCATGACGAACTCCCACGTGAAACGTTGTCCACCAAAACACAGTTCTACAGACCGCACGCCGTAGGTGTGGATAGGGCTGCCGTCAGCCGTCGCCAACTGGGGGCCCCGCTCCCCGCCCATGATGTCGACGTCAGTAGCAGGGAGCACGCTTCTCTGTGCGCCCGTGTCACAAAGAAATCGCCGACCGGAGATGGTGTCGAGGATGAAGAGTAGCCTGCTCGTATCGCCAACACTCATGGCCACTACTGAGTGTTGGCCCTCTCGTTTCCCGTCGGCCTGTAGTTGCAGGGGGAACGGCACCGTTTAGCTTTCGCACCAAATCGAGCGTGGTACATACAGAGTCCAGAGGGCTTGTAGCGGTCTGACGCTGTGGCGCCACCGTCGGGCCACGCCCGCGATGTCGGCGGGGGGCCAGTGAAGGTAGGAGCCAGCACCCCGGCATGGGAGGAACGTTGTGTAGCGACGAAGAATCGGTCAGCCTCCTTTGGCAGCTCACGGGGATCAGTGATGGTGGAGTTAGCGAGCGCAGTCTGGACGTGGGGCGGCATGTTGCGCAGAAACAGCTCCATAAACAGGAAACATGGCTTTTCTTGACCCAGTAGGTTTAACATCCTGCTCATTAGCTCCGATGGTTTGCCATCTCCCAAGCCCTGAATTGCGAAGAGGCGACGTGCTCTCTCCGTTGTTGACAGTTCAAAAGTTTCAAGGAGGAGATGTTTAAGTGCGGCGTATTTACCATCGGCCGGTGGGTTGGTTATGAAACCGCTTATCCTGGAAGCCGTAGCGCACCCCAGCGCTGCCACTACGTAGTAGTACCTGGTCTCGTCTGCTGTTATGTCTCTGAGCGCGAACTGTGCCTCAGCCTGCGCGAACCATGTAGCCGCGGAAGACTCCCAAAACTCCGGCAGTTTAATTGCAACGGCGTTCGTAGCCATAATGTGTGTGGTTTCAGAAAACTTATCCGAAAACCGACGTCGGGGTCACCAGTGTAGAGCCGAAGTAACGGAGAAGACCGTAGGTTCACACTTTAGGCGTGTAGGCAACTTTCGTTAATTAACGGTAAATCAGCGAGACAAACCAAACCCACAGCTCGACTGAGCGGAGGTGGCAAGAATAACCAGAAAACTGGCTGGACAACCATAACTTAACCCTGCGTTAACCTGCCAGGGCAACCATGACTTAACCCTTAGTTCCTGGGTTGAATTCTGTCCCCAATACGTCTCCACCACATAGTGGAGTAATGGCGTCCTGAGCAGGGAACGAAGTCACGCTCCCTGTGTGTGTGTGTTGTAATCCGAATTTCTCTGTTCTTGGTTTTTTGGAAGCCGGTCCGGCTGCACGTGCGCGTTAGTGCACATGAGGTAGCTAGCGTTAGGAGGATAGCAAGTAAGCTAATGTAAACTACTAATAAGACACGTTAGCCCCTAGCTAACGAGTCTGACCCTTTAGCCGAGCGGTTAGTGATGTCGCCTTGTGGTGCAGTACACCTCGTATCGAATCCCGCACCGGGCAAGAAAATAACCGGTTACGTAGTTACATGGATTTACGCGGTTTGGAAATTATAGACAACAATGCAAAGAGAGGGGGAGGTTTGTTTGATTTTGGTCTGAGATGGCTGCTGCTGAATGTCGTGTATAGCACCTTTAAATTTGCAGGATGCCTCGAAAACACCTATGTTTGAAAAAGGTGAAACAGATCACTCATCTACTATTTGACGCGAAGGAGCAGCGGCTCTACTCCGAGCTCCCTCTGGATGTCCGAGCTCCTCACCCTATCTCTAAGGCTGAGCCCAGACACCCTAGGGTTGGAACGAAGACTGACTGGTAAATTGAGGACTTTGCCTTCCTGTCAGAGCTTTGCCTATGTAACGGGGGCAGTCCTATGCTGTTCTATGCTGGTCAGCCTGCTGCATGCCCGTCACTCTCATCATTAGCTCTGCGTTGTGTTCTAGTTGGGTGGGGCCCCAGGTGTTGTGGGGGGCCCTCAGTCTCTCATCATCATCATCATCATCATCATCATGATCAAGGAAGGAGCGGGGACACACAGGACTCTATTTGGCCCACCTTGCCATTTATTTTGGTTTCAAACCCTTCGACAACCGTCCAGTCCTCCAGCGGGAGCGGTGTTTCTTACGGACGTGGGGGTCGAAGTTCAACCACTGCCCGGACTCCACTCGTGTGCGTTAGAAGTAGAAACCGTCCACGGGACTCCGATGTAAGAAAGGATAAACAAGTATTTTATCCCACAGCTTGCAGTATCTTCTTACAGGGATACTCAAGGTTACGTTCTCCTCAACCAGCAAAACTGTCCCACGGTAAGAAACACGTGTGGCTCGGCTCGATTGCTGCTTGAGACTCCTCCCACAAAACAAAAATGGCCTCTCCCGCGTTCCCTCTTCCGTGTACCCACAAGACCGCTCTCTTAAAGCGACAGTACACGTATATGACGGTCGTTGGAAAACATACATAAAAGTAAATAATGACATAAAATAAAATGTAGTAAACACAAATAACAGCACACAGACAGGATTTGGTGATATTTCATACTCAAACAAAATAAAATAAAAACATTAATTTTAACCTGGTTACATTCACCCCTCCTGAAATTCACCAACATCCTGACAGCAGGATAAAAAGAGAAAGAGGAAAGGAAAAGCCCATCACTGACTACTGGCACAAGTGAAAAGAAGGACCTAGTCCTCCAGTCAACTTAGGAGCTACCTCGGTTACGAGGTCCAGAAAATAATGAGGTTGATCAAGTCTCAGAATTCCCTTAGATCAATGTGACGCCTGATACGCCACACCATGCACTTGGCCCAAAACAACCCTGTCTGATAGACACCTAATAACTCACATTAAACTAGTTTGAATGACTCCAACCTCCATCAAAGTTCAAACCCTCACACTCCGTAGAAATGGCATCTGAGCCATAGATTCTATTAACCTGTTCACTGACCTCACCACCCTCCCTGTGCGTGTCCTAACCCGACCATCGCTCTCTACTTGTGTGCGTGAGACAGTGCGAGCTGCAACATCTGTATCGAGTGAGGGTGGTGCCCCTGTGTGCGAATCAGTGTGAGATATAACACCTACATCGAGTGAGTGTGATGCCTCTATGTGTGGTGCATGTGTGTTGTGTGGTGCGTGTGTGTTGGGTGGAGACTGAGCAGTGGCCCCCACAGGACTGACTACCAGACTAGATGGAATGAACTCTTCCGCTTCTGCCCACTCAGATCTAGGCGAGTCTCCAAGTGATGAGACTGCTAGCCCTACTGCATCCCCTGAGACCGTCAGGCCATCTGCACTGTCCTCCTCATCGGACTCTGCGCAGTCAAGCAACTGACTGGTTGTACTGGACTCCTCACCCTGATCTAACTCAGGAAGGGGCAAGAAGTTGACCTCCAACAAACGGTTCCTGTGCACCACTCTGGTGTGCCCCTCTGCATCCTGAATCTTGTAGACGTGGATATTGGGGTTGACACCGACAACCGTGTACACTCCGTTCTCCCATTTGTCAGCCAACTTTCTCTTCCCTCGCTCACTCTGGTTCGCAACCAAAACACGATCCCCGACAGACAGGACAGTGCCCTTGGCGTGTCTGTTGTACTGTCGCGCCTGATGCTGCTGCTCAGCCGTGGAGTGCTTCTGAGCGATCTCCATTGCACTCCTTAGACAGGAAAGCAGAGACTGAGCATAAGAGTCATAGTCAACAACGTGAGGATCATGCAAAACCTGCCTGAACATAACATCCACCGGCAGTCTTGGGACACGCCCATACATCAGGAAGAAAGGTGCATAACCCGTGGTCTCGTGAACAGTGGCATTGTACGCGAGCGTGAGAGAATGGATCTGCTGATGCCACTGTTGCTTCTGCTGAAGCAGAAGGGAACGGAGCATATTCCCCATCGTGCGATTAAAACGCTCTGTCCCGCCATTACCCATAGGATGGTAGGCCGTCGTGTGGGACTTCGCTACACCCGCCAACTTGAGAAGCTCTGCAATCAGGTTGCTCTCAAAGTTTGTGCCCTGGTCAGAATGTATTCTCTCCGGAAACCCGTAAACACAGAATACATGATCCCAGAGTTTCTTGGCGACCTGCTTCGCTGTCTGATTGGTGCAGGGGAACGCGTGAGCAAGCTTAGTGAAGTGGTCAGTAACCACTAAGACATCGACTGACCGCTGCTTACTGTCCTCAGCGGACCAGAAATCCATACACACAAGCTGCATCGGTGCGGAAGTTTTAATGCTCTCCAGGGGCGCGCAAGCAGCTGGCTCTGGGGTCTTCCCAAACACACATCTCCGACAGCATCTGACATATGCTCTGATATCCCTCTCCATGTCAGGCCAATAAAAACGCTGCCTTGCAAGAGAGAGAGTACAGTCCTGGCCCTGATGACCGGCGTGATCGTGGATGCCAGACAGTGCCTTGTCTTTCAGACTCAGAGGTAAAACATACTGAGACCTCCTCTGCTTGGACACTGGGTCCTTTGTCACCCTGTACAAGACACCATCATTGACTTCCACCTTCTCCCACTGTTTCAACAGCCTGAGGACCTTCTGGTCAGCACCATGCCTCTCACGCCTCGATGGCCGCTTCCGAACAGCGACAAAGGGCAACACCTTGGAGATGCAGGGGTCCTGCTCCTGACTCAACCTGAGCTCCTCGGTGGATAACATTGGCAGTGTATCCTGACCACCCGACAGATGCTGAACGTGCTGGACCAAACTGAGTGCTGTGAATACTGATGCATCAGGCCAGTCACATTTGGCTTGACAAAAAGCCCTGACCTCAGCTGCATCACAAGCAAACCCAGATCGCGCACTACTCAGTGTTTGGGACTGGCAACTGAGTCTGAAAACATCCTGCACAGAGTCCCCCTCAACCCCGTCGGCTTCCTGAACAAGGGCCGGGTAGGGCTCCCTAAGTAGCCTCTGACTGACGGGCTTGGAAAAAGGGTCGCGACTCAATGCATCCGCCACCACGTTTTTCTTCCCTGGCAGGTGTTTGAGATCGAAGGTGTAAGACGCCAACTTAGACACCCAGCGGATCTCACACGCGTCAAGCTTCGGCTTCGTTAGGAGATAAGTCAGCGGATTATTATCTGTCCAAACGGTGAAGCTTTGACCCTTCAGCCAGTGGCTGAACTTTTCACAAACACTCCACTTCAGCGCCATGAACTCCAGTCTATGAGCTGGATACTTCCGCTGTGAGGCACTGAGGGACTTGCTTGCAAAACCAACAGGTCTGGCCTTGGACTCTCCTCGGGGCACTTGAGACAGCACCGCGCTGAGTCCGTCCAAAGACGCATCGACCGACAAAATGAAAGGCACCTCAAAGTCTGGATGGGCAAGCACCACACACTCCAGTAACATCGTCTTCAACAGATCAAATGCTTCCCCACATTCCACCGTCCAGTCTGCGGAGGTAAGCTTATGGAAGCTGCCATGGGGCTTCTTATCCTTAGCCGACCTCCCCCTCCTTTTTTGTCCAGCTGTAAGGGCGAACAGGGGCTTAGCCACGGAGGAGCAGTTCGGGAGGAAATGCTGGTAGTAAAATACCATACCAAGGAAAGATTTGATCCTACGAACAGAAGGCGTGCACCCATCACCTTCCATGAGATCCTGCACTGTCATGTTGGAGATGACCTCTACTTTAGAGGGATCGACAGACACACCTCCGCCATCAACCACGTGGCCCAAAAACCGCACCCGCTTCTGCAGCAGATGACACTTCTTCGGAGCCAGTTTCAAGTTGTTCTCCCTCAACCTCTGAAACACAGTGCGGAGCCTCAACAGAGCCTCAACCTCTGACGGCGCGAAGACAAGAAGATCATCAAGATAGCACAAAAGCTTCGTGAAGTTCAGATCCCCAAAGATCCCAATCATCATTCTCATGAAGGCTGCAGGGCTATTACAAAGGCCCTGTGGCATGCGATTGTATTCATGCAACCCAAGGGGAGTCGTGAAAGCAGTGTACTTCTTGTCATCTTCATGCATTGGGATGTTGAAGAAGCCAGAGGTGAGGTCCATCGTACTAAAGAGGCAGTTACCACCCAGCGCGGCAAGACAGTCCGACTGGTGTGGCAAGGGATGAGCGTCTTTCAAGGTCCGAGCATTCAGCCATCTGAAATCAGTGCAGATCCGAAGCCCGCCATCCTTCTTCCATACCATAACCAGCGGTGAAGCGTATGCACTCGAGGACTTCCGGATAATCCCTTTCTCCTCCATATCAGTGAGAACCTGTCTCAACTTCTGATAGTGGGCTGGGGGAACCCTCCTGTAGGGCAAGCGAAAGGGGCGCTCATCCACCAGATGGATGCGATGTGTGTATCCTGTGACCTCGCCACAGTCCAGAGAGTCCCTGGAGAAGATGTCATGGTACTCGGTGAGCAGCTGAGTGAGCTGGGACTTGCATGCCTCACTAACCTGACAGGAGCTGAGGTCAATGTCACTGAGTCCGAGCTCTGACAAACTCCTAGCCGGCTGGACAGGGGGACAGGCACTATCTGTGGCGTTGGACTCATGCCTCCCTGCAACTGATTGCAGTCCCTGGAAAACATTAAAGTCCTCAATCGCCAAGCATGGAAACACATCAGCCAACTTGCAGTTCCTTTTCAGTGTGATGGCTTTGTCAGATGGATTGACAACAGTCATGGGTACCCACCTATCACCCCAGAGCGGTGTGACAAGTCGACCTACGAGGACACTGCGTGGCATGGCCTTGGAGTCTGTCGGCTCCACAACAACAGTGCTTCCAGCTGACATAGGCACCTTAGCAGGAAGTCTGCCCCAGACTAAGTGCTCGTGCCTCGGTAAGAGTGTCACGGCCTGGGTGAGCTTAACAGTACCTATCTTCTCAGGAACTGCACCACCCCTCCAGCGCTCTACATTCGTGAACATGGACAAGAACTGTTCAACGTCAGGACTAGACGGATGTTCCTGTCTGGACGCGATGTCCCAGTACTCAGTACCACTCTTGAGTACATGGGCCACATGTTTAATGACGTTTGTGCCGACTATCAGATCATCATGCTGACCGGGCACGACCAGAGTGGGTATGACAAAGGAAACACCATAAAGCTGCATGTTGAGGTCATAAAAACCATCAGGCCTAGTCTCCAGACCACCGCAGCCAATCAAGACAATGTTCTCTTCAGGCTGCTGCTTCTCAGGTAAAACACCCCCAGAGCGGAGCTTCTCTACTGCATTTTCACTGATACTGCATGACATAGAGCCAGTATCCAACATGCCATTAAGCTGCACACTCTGGTTGATAAGAACAGGAGCATAGAACAAGTCACCGAAAGCCTGAATCCTCTGTGTCGCCTGAATGACCATACGCGAACCCTGAGGTGCTTTGGCACACTTGTCTTCATACAAGTGAGCCAGGTCGGAGACATCAGTGAGGGATACATCTACATTACCCACACCATCCCTCTCTAGGTGTGGGTTTAGTAGTTTAACGGACGAGACTGACGACCAGCTCTTCCACCAGGCTGAGAACGGAGCTGGTTGGGCGGCTGAGGGTGAGGACAGTCCCTCTTCCAATGACCAGGAGACAAACAGTTTATACATCGGTTCTCCCGGCTGCAGTGGGAAAATGTGGAGTGATCCGGAGACTTACAAACCCTGCACAACCGCTGCGGTGCGTCTGGCACCCGCCCTGCGGCGCTAGCTGGCGGTTGAGTCCGCGTCGGTGTCTGGACCGCAGCGCTAACTGGAACCTGAGTCTGCATTGTGACCAAACGGTCTAGCAAGCTCACCAAACTCCTCATATAGTCATCACCGCCAAAGACAGGTGCGGGAGACGGTGTAGGACACCTTGCACAAAATGGTGTAGATGACGCATGAGCCGGGACGGGAGATGGCACCACCGGCACGGTCGTGTTCAAGTCGGGAGCCACGTCGACTACAGGGACATGAACCTGTGAATGGAACCTACGCTCTACCGCGCCTGCTTCACGTTGTCCACCTGCAGCAACACGGTACTTCCTCTCCAGCATGTGCTCATCAAGCCTCTCTTAGATCTCGCTAGCAGACCATTTCCCTGCGGACTTGAACTTAAAAACATTGGCAAGAGACTGATCTGGACAGTGTTTGATAAACATCATGCTTACCTCATGGCTTGGCTCTTCAATACTACGGCCTTGCCGCTTCAAGCATTCGTCAGCCACCTCCACTGTCTTATTAAGCCTAATCCAATACTCCATAGCGTCCTCACCTGGCTTGGGCAGCGTACTGTAAAAGTCCGCCAGGGGCATGCTCGAGTATGTGAAGTCACTAAAGTGTTGCTTCAGTACATCAAAAATAATGTGGGGGTTCGCTATGTGGTCGACAGATGTGTTGCGCAGCTTTATCCTCACCACGTCCCTTGCTTTCCCCATAAGCTTAGCTAGAATCTCATGTGACTGCTCACTAACTGGAATGACTCGCTTCCTCAAATACAAAGTCATAAGGCTCTCCCACTCATGAACTGTAAACTTATCAGAGCTGTCGCCCCTGAAAATAGGAGGCTCCCTAGCGTCTGTCTGCATTACTACTCTAACACTAGGCACTGTCTCCGAACACTGTTCAGCAGACCTAGCACTGTCTGTGTGTGTGTTTCTAAGCATTTGTGTTTCCTGCAGCTTAGCAGTGATTGACTCTCCTATCTTCTCTGCTAACCGAGTAATGAGCATGGCTAACTCACCCACTGGCTGCTCGCTGTTACCCAGCACAGCCCCTTCGCTGATACCTGGCCTGGCCCATTCTACGTAGCGTGTGGAGGTGAACTGAGGAGTGCCAAATGTGGTCGGGTCTCTAGGTCCTGGTGCTCTGGTGTCTGGTTCCCCGCCCTCTAAGAGCTGCCCGAAACTCCTACCTACACCTAGCCGTAAACCCCCACCCACATCTAACTGGTACCCCCTCTCCATAGCACACTGGCGATCCAAAAGATCCTGATCAGCAATGTTACCCCCACCTACGTATGAACCACCCTCTGCCATGTTCCCACCTCTAACACTCAGATAAAATAAAAAATAAAATAAAAAAGTGAAAAGCTCAATTCATTTAAATAATTGAATCTAGAAATCACTAAGAGATTGAAACAATCACACACAATCACCAATCACCAATAGATTATTCACACGAGTCCTTCAATCACATCAACGTTAACCTTTTTTTCCTTTTTTTTCGTGTGTTTTTCTTCCTTCGGTATATACAAATGTCCTGTTCACAAGCCCAGTCCATGGTAACCACAGCTATGACTGTCCAGTGTCCACACAGCTCAACTCCAGTCCACTGTAACATGAGTGTACAGTCTGTAGAAATACCTGAGGACGTCTGGGGCTTGATGACGACAGCAGCCTCCCGCGGCGAGCAACTGATGTCACTCTCAGAATCCAGGAGGGTCACGGCACCAGTGTAACGGGGGCAGTCCTATGCTGTTCTATGCTGGTCAGCCTGCTGCATGCCCGTCACTCTCATCATTAGCTCTGCGTTGTGTTCTAGTTGGGTGGGGCCCCAGGTGTTGTGGGGGGCCCTCAGTCTCTCATCATCATCATCATCATCATCATGATCAAGGAAGGAGCGGGGACACACAGGACTCTATTTGGCCCACCTTGCCATTTATTTTGGTTTCAAACCCTTCGACAACCGTCCAGTCCTCCAGCGGGAGTGGTGTTTCTTACGGACGTGGGGGTCGACCACTGCCCGGACTCCACTCGTGTGCGTTAGAAGTAGAAACCGTCCACGGGACTCCGATGTAAGAAAGGATAAACAAGTATTTTATCCCACAGCTTGCAGTATCTTCTTACAGGGATACTCAAGGTTACGTTCTCCTCAACCAGCAAAACTGTCCCACGGTAAGAAACACGTGTGGCTCGGCTCGATTGCTGCTTGAGACTCCTCCCACAAAACAAAAATGGCCTCTCCCGCGTTCCCTCTACCGTGTACCCACAAGACCTCTCTCTTAAAGCGACAGTACACGTATATGACGGTCGTTGGAAAACATGCATAAAAGTAAATAATGACATAAAATAAAATGTAGTAAACACAAATAACAGCACACAGACAGGATTTGGTGATATTTCATACTCAAACAAAATAAAATAAAAACATTAATTTTAACCTGGTTACACCTATCAGAATGCATGTCAACTGTAATATTTAGCTGCAGTAGTATTTTGCATTATAGATGCGGGCATACTACGAGCCATCTTTTTGAAGGTGTATTTGAGTAATTATTATGTTCCAACAATTTTATCTTGTAAACATCTAAGTATTGTGTAAGATCGGCCTTTTGAGCAGCTTGTTTTTCATGCAGATATCTTCAGTGCTGAGAAGAAATGTATGTTAATTAATAATCAGTCGTCTGGAAACAGGGTCAGGAAGTTGACAGGATTATGGAGAGGGATAAAACTGTCATTTCTCTGTGAAATCTTTATGAGGTTTTAATGACAGTGTGTCGGACGCTAGGTGCTATGCCTCTCACCCAGCAGGACTGTGAGCTGGGGGCGTGGTTTACGTTCCCGGGCTCGCCGGTGCACGGTTGTTCCTGCTGCAGTTGGTTTTTGGAGTTGAGGAATAAACATCAAACTCGCCTTGGTCTCCTGTGTTTTTCTTCATTCCTGCCACATTGGTGACCCCGAATTGAACATGTTTGGAGCAGAAGAGGAGTGTGAATCCACTTCGGCCACGCCGCCCCAACTCTCACAGCCGGCCGTTCTCGCCGCGGCTATGAAACTCCCAGAGTTCTGGCAGAGCGACCCGGCCTCGTGGTTCCAGCATGTCGAGGCGCTCTGCCACCTGCGTGGAATCTCCGCGGACGACTCCAGATACTATTTGGTCGTCGCTGCGCTGGACCAGCAGTCCACACGCCGGGCCATGCAGCTGTTGCGCGCCCCTCCGCAACACGATAAATACGTCGCCCTCAAACATCTTCTGCTCCGGAGGTACAACCTATCTACCGCAGAGAGGGCAGATAGAATCCTTTCCCTATCCGGTTTGGGCGACGGGACGGCTGTGGATCTCATGGACAATATGCTGTCGCTGCTAGGCTCAGACGAGGGTGGGTTCCTTTTCCCGCACGTTTTCCTGCGCCAGCTTCCGTCTCCTGTGCGCGCGGCTTTGGCTAACTCCCCGTGTCTGGCCGCTGGTGACTGCCGAGGTTTGGCTGAGGAGGCCGATCGGGTTCTGCTGGCTACCAGACGGTTCTCTGTGCAGAGTGTGGCATCGGAGCCTCTGCAGCCGACGTCGGAGGACGCGGACCCGGCAGTGGTGGCTGAAGTGACTGCCCGGAGACGGCGCGGGAGCGGCCTCTGTTTCTTCCACCAACGGTTCGGCGGCAAAGCGAGGCGCTGCGTCCCTCCGTGCACGTTTGAGGCGGCGGGAAACTCCAGGGCCAGCGCTCAGTAGCAGCTGTGGGCGCTGGCGGACGTAGTGAGCTGCTCTTCATTAAGGACACGATGTCAGGAAGACGGTTTCTGGTGGACTCAGGCTCGCAAAAGAGCCTACTCCCTCCTGCTAAGACAGACAGGTCGGCCGAAGGCGGCGGCCCACAGTTAAGTGCAGCTAACGGTTCGTCCATTGCGACGTTTGGCACAAGGTTGGTGACTGTTTGCTTCCACGGGCGCCATTTTGAGTGGGACTTTGTAGTGGCCGCCATTACGGTTCCTATTATCGGAGCGGATTTTCTGTGTGCTAATGGTCTGCTGGTTGATGTTGCAAACCGCCGTTTAATTGATGCTGTGTCTTTCGCCACTGTTCCGTGCGAGACAGGGGGAGCCGGGCCGTTAACACACGCTAACGTTTTAGCATTAGGGGATGTTTTTCAGCGTTTGCTGGCGGATTTTCCATCGGTGACTACACCTGCCTTTTCCACCGCGGTTACTAAACACGGGGTAGAACATTTCATTCCCACTCTGGGACCGCCAGTTCTTTGCGCGCGCGCGGCGCCTCGACGCGGTAAAATTGGCTACAGCTAAGGAGTTCGCCATCATGGAGCGTCTGGGTATAGTGAGGCCTTCCAACAGCCCGTGGGCCTCGCCGCTTCACATGGTGCCCAAGGCAGATGGGTCGTGGCGGCCTTGCGGCGATTTTCGCCGCCTGAACAACGTCACCGCCAATGACCGCTATCCCATCCCACACATACAGGACTTTTCCATACGCCTGGCAGGTACCACTATTTTTTCTAAGGTGGACCTGGTGCGCGGCTATCATCAGGTTCCCGTGCGCGCAGAGGACGTGCCCAAGACCGCAGTGATCATCCCATTTGGGCTTTTTGAGTTCATGCGCATGCCTTTTGGCTTGAAGGGGGCAGCGCAAACCTTTCAGAGGCTGATGGACTCGGTGTTGCGTGACCTTGCTTTCGTGTTCGTTTATCTCGACGACATATTAGTGGCCAGTCCGTCAGCTGAAGAGCACCTGGCGCACCTGAAACAGGTTTTCCGTCATCTGGACGAACACGGCCTGATAGTCAACCCGGCCAAGTGTCAGTTTGGACTGCCGGTGATTGACTTCTTGGGTCACCGCATTTCGCCACAAGGCGCGGTCCCGTTGCCTTCCAAGGTGCAAGCGGTGGCGGAATTTCCCTGCCCAGTCTCTGTTAAGGCATTGCAGGAATTCTTGGGCATGGTGAATTTCTATAACCGTTTCCTCCCTCGCGCTGCCCACCTCCTTCAGCCACTTTACGAAGCCCTGCGGCTTAAGAAGGCTAACGACCCTGTCGACTGGACTCCCGAACAGGTCCAGGCCTTTGACGGAGCTAAGTGCGCCCTGGCTAACGCTGCCCTCCTCGCCCATCCCACACCCACGGCGTCCATAGCTTTAACAACCGATGCGTTTGACATAGCCGTGGGGGCTGTGGTTGAACAGCGTGTGGCGAATGCGTGGCAGCCACTCGCATTTTTTAGCCGCAAACTGCGGGATAGTGAGCGCAAGTACAGCGTTTTTGACCGGGAGTTGCTGGCACTGCACCTTGCAACCCGGCATTTCCGCTTCCTGCTGGAGGGTCGCCCATTCACGGCTTATGTGGATCATAAGCCGCTGACTTTTGCCATGTCCAAGGTGACTAGGCCGTGGTCTGCTCGTCAACAGCGCCACCTAGCGGCGATCTCCGAGTTCACAACGGACATTCAGCATGTGGCCGGGAAGTCCAACCCTGTTGCTGATTGTCTGTCGCGTGTGCTTGTGTGTCCTGTGCACCTCGGTGTGGATTTCTCCGCTATGGCTGCCGACCAGCCCAGCGACCTGGACGTCCTTGCCCTTAGGTCAACGCGTACCGGTCTCAAGCTAGAGGACGCTGTGATGCAGGAAGGCAGTCCTGCCCTCCTCTGCGATGTCTCCACCGGCCGTCCCCGCCCCGTTGTTCCAGTGGCCTGGCGCCGTCGAGTTTTCGATTCGATTCACTCCCTCTCGCACCCTGGAGTTCGGGCGTCGGTGAAGTTGGTTGGTTCCAAGTTCGTCTGGCCTGGCCTCCGCAAGGACGTCAAGGGGTGGGCAGCTGCATGTGTAGCGTGCCAGCGCGCTAAGGTCCACCAGCACACTAAATCGCCCCTCGAACCGTTTCCGATCCCGGCCAGACGTTTCGACCACATGCATGTGGACCTGGTGGGCCCTCTACCTTCACAGGGTTTTACGCACCTGCTCACAATGGTAGATCGGACTACCAGGTGGCCAGAGGCTGTCCCTCTATCCTCCACAACATCCTCGGATGTTGCACGCGCTTTTCTTTCCTCCTGGGTCGCCCGTTTCGGCACTCCGTCAGATATCACCTCAGACAGGGGCCCCCAGTTCGTGTCAGAGCTCTGGTCGGCACTTGCGCGATCCTTGGGTGTGCAGGTACACCGCACTACCGCGTATCACCCTCAGGCTAACGGGTTGTGTGAACGTTTTCACCGGTCGCTCAAGACAGCGCTGCGCTCTCGGATGGTAACTGGGTGGATCGTTTACCTTGGGTTATGCTCGGGTTGCGTTCGGCTCCTAAGGAGGACCTCGACGCGTCACCCGCTGAGCTGGTGCTCGGTCAGCCGCTCCGCGTCCCTGGGGAATTTTTGCCTGGGAGTTCCGCTCCTCGACCCCGTCCGGCCGTTTATCCTTTTTTGTCCGACAGCACTCGGGTTCCAGGCCCCGTTCACCACTGTTTTCCGCGGTCGTTCGTGCCTGCGGAGCTCATGTCGGCTCGTTTTGTTTTTGTGCGGCATGATGCTCACCGCTCGCCCCTCCAACCCCCATACGATGGCCCATTTCGGGTTCTTGAGACGGGTCCTAAGGATTTTTGTGTTAGATATGGGTGGGCGTAGGGAGCGTGTCACGCTTGATAGGCTTAAACCGGCGCACAGGGTGGCAGGCGAAGTTGTGTTTCCAACCCAGGTTCCCCGGGGTCATCCTCCTTCCAGGACCCCGGCAGTGTCTTCACGGGTTCAGCGTTCTGCTTCTCAGCCGGCTTTGGACTGTGTTTCACCTACTGTTTCGGCTGAGGGACGGCGCAGCCGTTATGGCAGGCTGCTTAAGCCTCCAGTGAGACACTAATTTTCTTTCCAGGAGTCCCTTCTGGGTGTTCGAGGGGGGCTGTGTGGCGGACACTAGGGGCTATGCCTCTCACCCAGCAGGACTGTGAGCTGGGGGTGTGGTTTACGTTCCTGGGCTCGCCGGTGCAGGGTTGTTCCTGCTGCAGTTGGTTTTTGGAGTTGAGGAATAAACATCAAACTCGCCTTGGTCTCCTGTGTTTTTCCTCATTCCTGCCACAACAGTAACATTAGCAGTAAAAACCTGTTTAACATCTAAAACATGCTTACTTAGCGATACAATATGGTGGCTGTATTTGCTGATGGTTTAAGATTATTTGGGTAAATTCTCAGGGAATGTACTTGACTGCACTTTTATGTTCATTCACCTCTTAATTTTTCCTTAGTCTAATGATCTCTATCTTTTCAAGTTCATTTTTTATCCCTTTTTATATGTTGCATGTCTATGCAAAGTTGAATTACGTAAAGCACTTTGAATTGCCATGAAAAGTGCTATAAAATTAAATTTGCCTTGCCTTAAAATGGGCCGATGATAACATATTCAGTGACAAGATTAGAGGAATTACAATAAGGATCATCAGTATCTACATAAAAGATGTTACATGAGATCTTTGTGTATCAGTAAAGTGCTTATTTTCACTATTAGAGATGTTTTAATGGGCATGGTTCCAGGTGAGAAACCTCAAGTATTTCACAGAGCAGATGAGCAGACAAAAGAGCCCAACACAGCAGCAGAGACTCTGCCAATAACTGCGTACGCACACATTTGTCCACCCAGTTTACTGGAGATAATTAATGATAGGAAAGAAAAGAGAAAAAAAGGATATATAACATGCAAAACTGTAGACGGGAGCTTTCTTCTGCTCCTCCTTTTCAGATAATGTCCGGATCACCAATCGCAGAGCCTAGTAGGAGAAAAAACAAAACTGCTGCTTCAACCTCATTTAATGAATGGTATATAATTACAAAAGGTCACCTATGACACTTTTTATTCAAAGTGGCTATAAAAATGGAGGATACCACATTTAATTTTTTATTGATGTATTACTTCATATGACAGCTCCTTATAAAAGCCATACATCTTAATTGTTCTGCGCCTGTCTTTTCATGTCGACAGCAAAACAGGAGCTTACTGGAAGAAAGATCTCATATGCTTGGGTAGCAGAATGAGCTTGTAAGCCAAAAACTCCTTGTAGCCAGCAAAGAGGAAAAGGATTGATTAATTGTCTCTGACTTGCTTCACAACTAATTACGCTGGGTTTTTAATTACACACGAGTGGGGGCACTGGTTCAATAAACAATTGTTTCTCATTGCAGGGGCATTCTTTTAAAGTGCCTGCATTGTGGCTGTATTATAAATAAAAAAAACCAAAACAGTTATTGGCTTAGCCTGGCTCATTCCATGATGAGGACTTGAGCAAAATTATTCATTATTGCATCGATTTAACTTTCACCACCCAAGAGAAGCATCCAGACCACTTTAGCTGCTCGCTTGATTCCCATTGTCCTCTGGCCCTGTACGCTCAAGCACAGCAGTACGACTTCTGCAGTACACTGCTTACGTTGTTCTCAGTGGCGAGAATCGGTGTGGAAGGGCGAATGCATCCTAACTAATGGGTTGTGACCTAGCGCCTGGCATTGATGAATGGTGTTGTTGGCCCTGGCTGTGGTTGTAGGATTACAGTGGAGCTGAAGAAAAGGGGAAAGGACGGCTACAATGAGCTGAGCTCCTCTCAAACATGTACTCAGGCACCGAGCCTTGTGGAGCCCTTAAGACCCTCTTTCTCTGCCGCACCATGCACTGTGTGATCTGCCGGACAAACAGGCCACTACGGCAAATGGCCAGGTTGTGTCCAGATGAATCATGGTAAAAATTGGCAGCGTTTAGCGAGTGTGCGCGCCTCTGTCTCTAAGGCAGACTCAAGGGTTTAGCCGATTACTTCAGTCCCATTATGTTCAATGCCAAGTTGTGGCCATTCTACGTAGACGTGGGAGGTTTTCCCAAACAGTGTATCTAACCAGGGAAGGGGGAAAGCCGCCGAAAGTCAAGAGTTTGCACAAAATAGCAAGATGAAAACAGTACTTTCTAACCTGCCCTTGCCTGGCTAATGAAAGTGGAATTACTGTAGAACAATGCATTAGGAGAGGGGAGGGAGGGGAACAGTGTAGAGAAGAGAGGAGGGTAAAAGGTGATTGTGCATCCCTGCCAAAATCCCTTTCCTGCCTGTGTCGGCAGCCTTTTGCCCAGAGCCAGGACATAAGTAACCTTGCTCTGTCTCTTCTTTCTACTTGGGCTCATTATCCCAATCTGTCCGTCATGGGATTTGTAACCTCAAGCAGTCCAATTAGAAAAGTGGACTTTGCTAAAACAGAATTCTCATCAGCTTCTATTCTCGATAAACTTATTGTACTTTGCCCCCCACAAGAAGTGGGAAGCCATATTATAGATACCTTAGGAAATAAATCATGTTATACAAGGTGTTTTGTTGATGTGAGTAGTGCATGTAAAACGGATGAGGGGGTTACGCAGAGAATGTGGATGCTTATGGGGCAGATATAAAACCCGCTGTTTAATATTCAGATGTGAGCAGGAACCTCATATAATCTGTTAAGTTTGGGGCAATGGTATATAGTCATCTACGTTTGTGGAATAGGTGTTTTGCTACATATTTGAAGCTTTTACGTATGAGAGGTAGGTCTTTTTTCTTCATTGGTTGGTTTGGGTTTCTCTCTATAACTCACACTATATGTGTACCCTGGTTGCTCTCAGCTGGCATCTTGAATATACCTGGTTGTGAGTGACACACCTTGACAAATCAACTGAAGCTAGTCTTTGGGATTTTTTTTTTAAATTAGAAAGATGAAGATGATGATGAAGATTGTCCCTAGGTGTGTGTGTGTGTCGGTCCTGTGATGGACTGGTGGCCTGTCCAGGGTGTCTCCCCGCCTGCCGCCAAATGACTGCTGGGGTAGGCTCCAGCATCCCACAACCCCAATTGGGATAAGCAGCTTGGATAAAGGATGGGTGGATGGATGGAGAAAGATGAAATACATCTGTGAGACATGAAGAAAAAGATAACGGGCTTACAGACAGAGATTGAGACAAACACAAAGGAAGAGAGACAGTGAAAAGAAGGAGACAAACACGTTAGCTAAATCAGTTTTATAAAGTGTGTCATGCTGGTGGTTGCAGGATACACTTGGCTGTCTGCCCAACTCCGAGGTAAAAACACGGGGATTTGGATCTTCCGAATTACGCCCACTCAGTTCCTCCTCACAGCAAGCAAAACATAGCATCATTCTTCCATGGCTGCCCGGCTGGCAAATTCCTACTAGACACAAAAAAAATAACTTAATCTGCACGAGGCTGTCACCAGGTATTAGCAAACAAATGACATCTAGGTGCAGACTAAAGTGTCTTTGTTAGTCTGCGCTGCATCTAACGACATAATCTCCTCAAGACAAGCCAGTGGTGCCGCTCTGTGTCTTGATTAATTGCATAATATCCATGACGCCAGCATGATCGAATTTATTCATTTATATGTTTTTGGTTAAATGAAACACTGTATTTTTGCTAATATACAAGCCCCATAAGTCGTAACTCAATTTAAATGCAGAGGCAGTGAGAGCGAATCCCGTCTGTCATTTTGTCAGCATTATCTCATTATAAACTATTGAATAAAAAAAGGAAATGATTCATAAATATTTAGGGGCAAAGCTGACCTTCTTCTTCTATCATAGTTAATTCGCAGGTAGCTAAATCCTATACTTGGTATCATTGCCCTCTTAATTGATTTGTGCGGTGTTGTATAATTGAAAAGATAAGACATGTTCTCCTGTCTGGTGCTGCTAGAGTTTCCCAGTGACTTACTATATTTGATCTCTGAACCACAAAGTTGATTTACACAACAGGAGTGATTTATGCATAAGCATTGGAAAATAAGCGAGATTAAGTCAGGGACAAGTCATTCTGGTATTTATCAGGAGAATAGTGTTGCATTAACAGAGAGGACAAAACTGTATAAACATCAACTTATCGCCGACAAAAGAGGCAAAGGGAAATGATGTGGCCCGCTGATTCTCATTTACCTCTGCCAGGGAGCAGAGCGCTGGGCTGACGGCCTTGTGATGACCACAGAACACCGGGGGTCAGATACGTCAGGAGGTATTTGAGAGAAGAAGGATGAGTGAGATTCCAGAGGCCTGATATGAAGATGAAGACATAATAATCTCTGTTTTCTCCTTTAAAATACCTTCTGCCTACCTCAGAAAGGAACCGCACAGTGTCACACTGCAGAGATCCAAACCAGCCAGCAGCTTTAAGAAAAAGATAGTGCACTTTTTTTTTCTTTTTAACTCAGCTTTTTTTCCTGAGTCGTTGTCCAGCTGTCTGATAGGGGGATTCGGTTCAGTGTCCCAAATTAAAGCGAGTCAGGCGGTGTGTTGAGAACCCTGGGGTTTCTCTGACATGTTGTGTAAGCAGCCGGACCCTTTGATGGATGACTCTTATTTTCCTGTCAGCCTCGCACTGCTTTTATGTTTATCTTGATATCTCCTTGATGGGCCTTCATTAATCCTGTACAGAATGGACAGGACAAGAAGGAAAAAAGCACGAGAGAGAGAGACTGAGAAAGAGAGAGAGAGACTGAGAAAGAGAGTGACAGACAGAGAGAAAGTTACAAAAGAGAGCGCAAGGTTGAGAGTCAAAGGGAAAGGGGTAGGATCTCTGTGTGTGTGTGTGTGTGTGTGGGTGGGTGTGCGTGCGTGCATGCATGTGCACATATGTATGTATGTGTGTGTACGCATGCATGCCCTCGCATGTGAGTGTGTGTGCATTGTGTGTCTCTCATACAGCCAGGTCAATCTGGGTAGAGCAGCATGTGATTCAGTAGTTTTCAGTGTGTTGGATGGTCAGACTGAAAATGAGAAAAAGAGGGGAAATGAGAGGCAAGCCATGTAGTTGTCAGGCAGCACCGTGTTCCAGTGGTTAGCACTGTTGCCTTACAGCAAGAAGGTCCTGGATTCGAACCCCAGGCCGTCCCAGGTTCTTTCTGTGTGGAGTTTGCATGTACTCCCCGTGTCTGCGTGAGTTTCATCCCACCATCAAAAAGGCATACGTGTTAGAGGTAATGCTCCTGTCTGCGCCCCTGACCAACACAATGGGAAGAAATAACTGGAGTTGGTCCCCGGGCGCTGCAGCTGCCCCTGTACAATAGGATGCAGGCGCGCGGGAAGATGTTTTAATGTAGGGTAGGGGGCTGCCAATTAAAACGAAAATTGTTGTGGTGAGCCGGCGTGAAAGAGGAGAGAGCTCTTTTTAATGGCAACCCCCGTGTCCCATTTAGACGCCGGGAGTGCTCTTTTATTCACATTGGCCAGAACAGACCAGAACTGACAACAACGTAACGAGCCCCCCACCCCATATCACATGTGGCGACATCAGTCCCAGTCACGGTCCTAGTCAGTTAAAGGTCCCTTACTTAGTCTGAGTTGAAGCCCCAAAACAACAACACAAGAATAACCACAGCATGAACACCATATCATTAAAACACATTTTTAAATTTAACATTAACAGTCCCATCAGCTATTGTGCTCCCCCAGCACAGAACCGCCGGCATTCGGGGGAATCGCCTCCCCTGGTAGCTACAGTATGACGTCATTGTTTTGTTTGTAAGACACTTGTGTATCAGATTTGGAATGGAGGTGAAAAGAACAGCAGGTATTTCTTTAATTTAGAAAGAAGAAATGCAGAAATAAACTTAACAACAAGGCTAGAATTTGGAGACACAATCTGTGGAGATAATAATGTTATTTCTAAGTATATAGCCAACTTCTATGCTAATCTGTGTCGCCCTAGTGATTCCCATGAAAGCGCTAATATTCGGAACTTAATTAAAGATGCAAAAACAGCGAGCGTTAACTTTAGCACAGAATGCTCCAAAAAGGTAACGTTAGGGGAAATACTTTCATGAATAAAAGGTCTAAAAATCAACAAATCACCAGGCAATGGTGGGCTTACCTCTGAATTTTATAAAGTTTTTTGCCAACCAAATGGCAAAATGTTTACTCGCTGTTTATAATGAGGCTATCTGTAAAGAATTACCCCCATCTCTCCTTACTTTTTTTTTACTGGTAGTCCAAGCTCTTAATTTATTAATAACTCAACATCCCTTTAAAGGTATTAATTTTTATGGTAGGGAAATACAAATATAACAGCTAGCTGATGATACTACTTTATTTTTAGAAAGTAAAACTGAAGTCTCCCAAGCCTTATCTGTCATCACAAACTTTTCTGATATATCTGGTTTAAATCTTAATTTAATCAAGTTTGAAGTACTTGCTTTAAAAGACATTGCAGATACAGAGATATGCAGTATCCCAGTAAAAGACACTATAAAATATTTGGAAATTGTAATCAATAAGGATGATAAAAATTTTATGAACAATAATTTGGACACTGTAATTCACTCTATTAAAGTTAAATTCAATTCTTTGTTAGCCAGAGATTTATCTCTATATGGTAGAGTACTACTAAGCAAGGCAGAAGGCCTTTCCTCCGTTTAGGTCACCAAACATAAAACCTCTTGTTTAGACAGGCTTCTTTTTAGCTTTGTTTGGAAAAATAAGCCACACAAGGTTAAAAAGGAGGTTATGGCTATGTCTCTAACAGAGGGTGGTCTTAATGTATTGGACTTTGCATCATTCAGCCATGTTATCAAAATTATCTGGATCAAAATATTTCTAAAAACCCCTGATAGCACATGGAATATCATCCCAAACTTTCTGTTTAAAAAAGTAGGTGGTCTTAATTTGTTATTAATGTGCCCATATGCTGTTGGTAAACTTCCTGTCAAACTCTCCAACTTTCACAAGCAAGCTCTTCTGTGTTGGTTCCTTCTATATAAACACAACTATTCTCCTTTCAGATGTTTTTATGGAACAATGTCAATGTCACAGAAATAAATCGTTATTTTTTGAAAATTGGTTTAACAATAACATTCTACTTGTAAAACATCTATTTAACTGTGAAGAGCTTCTGTATTGATATGAGGATTTTATAGAGAAATATAGTGTTCCTGTCTCCCAAAAGGAGTATAGTACTGTTATTAATGCACTGTCAACTGGCATTATAAGATTATCACGTTGCAATTCTAACATACATGACACTGTTACTTTAATCAGTTATAACATTACTGTTGACGGAATTTCCATCTTTGACAAAAAAAATTCAGTAACAGCTTCATCAGAATCTCATTTACTCCAAGAACAATAATACCTCATCTTATCTCATCTCATCTCGTCTCATCTTCAGTCGCTTTTCCGGGGTCGGGTCGCGGTGGCAGCAAGCTAAGTAGGGCACTCCAGACGTCCCTCTCCCCAGCAACACCCTCCAGCTCCTCCTGGGGGATTCCAAGGTGTTCACAGGCCAGATTGGACATGTAGTCCCTCCAGCGCATTCTGGGTCTACCCTGGGGTCTCCTCCCAGTTGGCCATGCCCGGTAAACCTCCAAAGGAGGGTGCCCAGGAGGTATCCTAACCAGATGACTGAACCATCTCAACTGGCTCCTTTCGATGCAAAGGAGCAGTGGCTCCACTCCAAGCTCCCTCCGGATGTCCGAGCTTCTCACCCTATCTCTAAGGCTGAGCCCAGACACCCTATGGAGGAAACTAATTTCAGCTGCTTGTATCCGCGATCTCACTCTTTCGGTCACTACCCAAAGCTCATGACCATAGGTGAGGGTTGGAATGAAGATTGACTGGTAAATTGAGAGCTTTGCCTCCCGGCTCAGCTCTTTCTTCGCCACAATGGTCCTCGCACAGAAGTCGAATAACAAGGCACCACTTGGGTTGAGATCGGGGAGGCTGTTCCTCCCAATCACGCCCCCCCAGGTTTCTCCATTGTTGCCCACGTGAGCGTTGAAGTCCCACAGCAGAGCTATAGAGTCCCGAGGCGGGGCCCTATCCAGGACACCACCCAGAGACTCCAAGAAGGCCGGATACTCCGAACTGCTATTTGGTGCATAAGCACACACAACAGTCAGAGCCTTTCCTCCAGTGACTCGCAGTCGTATAGAGGCAACCCTCTCATTCCCTGGGGAGAACTCCAACACGGCGGCACTCAACCGGGGACTTGTGAGTATCCCCACACCCACCCGACGCCTGTCACCTTGGCCAACTCCGGAAAAGTAATAAGTCCAGCCCCTCTCCAGATGTTTGGTACCAGAGCCCATGCTATGTGTGGAGGTGAGTCCAACCATATCTAGTTGGTACCACTCCACCTTCCGCACCAGCTCAGGCTCCTTCCCTGCCAGAGAGGTGACATTCCATGTCCCGAGGACCAATCTGTGATGCCGGAAGTCAGCACGCCCCGGTCCCCACCTTTGCATGCCACCCGGCCTGCATTGCACCCTACCCCAATGCTCATCCCCGCATGTGGTGGGTCCACGGGGTGGTGGCTCCATGTTGTTTTTTTGGGCTGGGCCTGACCGGGCGCCATAGACCAAGGCCCGGCCACCAGACGCTCGCCGACAAGCTCCCCTCCCAGGTCTGGCTCCAGGAGGGGCACAATAATACCTGTTAAATATAAATGGACAGACCAAGCTCTTGATGGCAGAACATGGAACACCATATTTACTCTCCCCTACAAATATGTGTTACCTAACAAAATCAAAGAACTTTTGTTTAAAGTCAAACATAGAAATATTATCCTGTCAGTTCCATCATTTGTAAATTTATTCCTAATATAGATGGTGGAAACTCAAGAACATGTTTTTATTCAATGTGTACATGTGACAATTGTTTGGGCTGATTTTCTGTTGGATCTTAAAGCATATTTTGATAAGGACATTTCACTCAAAAAACACGATTTGTCATTGATATTCAGCAATCCTAATTTCTCCAGCAATGAACAATATGCCATTAACTTGCTCATTATTTTAGCCAAATTCTATACTCATAAGATGAATTTTTTGAAGAAGTTACCATCTTATACAACATTTAAACAAACAGATCGAAGCAAATATCTTCAAACTCTACTACATTTAAAAACCTGTAATAAGAAATGAACCAAAACTAGTAATGTGTGAAAACTCTTCAGGATTATACCTGATTAAGTAAACCCCTTGGGTGTGGGTCAATAAGGAAAAAAAAAGATTTGGAATGGCGTGTTTACTCACTTTATTATTAAAAATGTACATTCCACACAGCCCTAGTCCACTGTTTACAATAAAGGTATGCTTTTTTTTTCTTAATTTGTATGTTAGGAAAAGTTAGGCATACTGTTGGGTCTAAGATGTTACACAGCCACCTGCCACTACTGGGGGGGGGGGTCCCCCCTCCCACTCATGCACCTACCACTAGGGAGAGCTGCAGAAGACAAATTTGTTGTAAGAATACAATTCGTTGTAAGAAAACAATGAAGAAATGACGTGCCTTTAAACACTGAATGAAACTGCATCACTTTTGCCACTACCACACCACGTTTACTCTCCTGACCTTCTTTTGACTTGCCTCATTCACCTTCGTTCCAGTGAGCCCTGCAGGCCAACCAGGGAACGTGGCTCGTACACTTCCCCTCTGTGAAATCGTTTATGGGCTGTGCCTGGCAGCGTGCAATCGAGGGCGTCTCATTTTCTCTGACTGATTCCATCTTATTCATTTGGGGCCTCCGGTTGTTGGTTACTTAACGAGCAGCCCTCCCCACCTCGACTCGTGGGAAATTCAAGCACCTTGCATCGATTTTCAAGACCTTCAATCAACTGACCTCAAAAATATCGTGAGAGTCCCAGTGAGCAAACCTATAGCACAAGGCACGAGGGTGAGCATATAGCTTCTCAGGCTCTCTCTCAGATGACGTTGGACGTATGTTGGTCAAAGTGGTTCAGGAAATCTACCGATAAACGTGAAAATGTCCAATATGACATTTTGAGCTGAATGACAGCATTCCATGAAACCTTTAACATCTGTTCCTCACAAGTGAGCTTATTTGATCAGGAACTTCTGTCCTGGGTTCAACCAAAGAAAACCACATTTGGCTAATTAGCGGTAAGACAGAGACACTGTTTTGTTTTGTTATGTTTCACTAACTATGAATGAAAATGCAATTGAAAAAATATGATTGATCAGTTGTTCATTTCTTTGGAAGCAATGTCCAATGTGTGTGTGAGGCCTCTGTATCTATCAAAGATAGAACCGCACACACAGAAATATTAAGGAGTATCCAATGTTTTCAAAGAAAACTTCATTGATTTTGACACTTGTTAGAAGTCAGAGCTGCATGGTCTAAAGACCACACCGACTAGAAATTACACCACTTGTTTTTGAGCAAAATATGCACAGTTTGTGGATTATTCTGACTCCTGCCAAGATCATAGGAAAACATATTGATTGATTTTCACAGACTGGTATGAGTCCAAGCTCTGCCAGGAGACTTGAAATCTTTCCAGATTTTGTTTTGGTGCCTCTTAATGGCATCTGTTGTTTCAGGTCCTAAAATGTGAGACAAGAATCAAATGGATGAAATAAACTGAAAACAAAATACCCCCCCCCCCCACAAATGTAAGAATAACAGATACTATTTTTTTTCTGTAAAATCTGGAGAACAATGTATATGTCTTTCACTATGCCACTGCAATATGAAATAACTGAAAACACCACTTAAATAGAACAATGTTGATATTTGGACATCAGAAGGAAAGCTTGTGCACCTCACTCGGTGAAGCTTTTCCCACATATTTAGATAAAATTATAATTCCCTACAATTGTAATTGTTTGATTATTTTTATTCTAACTTAATAGACATGCAGGATGCAGGGCTTCTCGTCTCTCTGTGAATGTGTGTGTGTGTGTGTGTGTGTGTGTGTGCGCGTGCGTGCGCATGCGTGTGTGCATGTCTTCTTATACAGCCAGGTCTCTCTGGGTGGAGCAGCTTGTGATTCAGATGTTTCAGAGTCACTCAGAACAAACATCTTTCACACTGGGGACGACACTTTGGTCTTCACCTTGTTCCAGCTAGCCCTTGCCCCGCAGGCAGCGGTCATATAAATCCCACGAAACTGCTTCACCTTGCTGACACCACAGTGCTCATCTCACCAAATCACAACTGTATCTCTCCCTCGATGTGTGCACAGGCCTTCCAATTCCCCTATTGCTACCCTTAGACGTCTTGCCCCAATTAAGATGACCTCATCCACCGCTAGCCCCAATTAAAGGCCTGTCCTAGCAAAACCTAGTAGTACACAACCCCTGAAAATTGGCTTTATCAGTATCAGATCACTGTCTAGTAAAGCGTTGTTGGTAAACGACTAGATCTTGGAGCATAGTTTTGATATGCACATGTAACATGCCCTGCTACGCTGGGCATATAAACAGAAATGCACTCAGAAGAGTGCAGATCCCCACCAGGCGCATCTCCCTTTCTCTGGAGCTTTGACTTGGCAATAAACCACCCCTGTTTTGCCTACTGAGTGAAGGGTAAATTGCCCCTAGGTGTGAATGTATCTGCCCTGTGATGGACTGGTGGCCTGTTCAGGGTGTCTCCCCACCTGCCGCCCAGTGACTGCTGGATTATGCTCCAGCATCCCGTCACCCTGATTGGGATAAGCGGCTTGGATAATGGATGAATGGATGGAGACCTGTAAAACAGGAGAAATCATGAAGCAGAGGAAACTTGCTCCCGTTCATCTGGTTGGTCTTGCCAGAATTTATTAAATAACCACATTGTCAAATGCTTTGTTTTCTAAATAATCACATCCACTTAATCCTAAATCTTTCTTTGGTTCCCATTCAAACGTATTCACCAAACATTAACAAATTCCATGAAATAAAAAAATAAATAAAGTGAAACACATTTGTCCACAAACAAGTAGGGAAATGAATCCAAATGCTATCTCAGAATCAGAATCAGTTTATTTGGCCAAGTGTTTGTACGCCTACACATACAAGGAATTTGACACCAGTTCTTCCATTGCTCTCCATGTACTTACACAAGTAATGTGCGGTGAGGTCCATGGCTGGGTAGGCAGTGAACTATATTTATTTGTGCCAGAGAGAGGCACAAGCAAGCTCTGCCTCAGCAGCCTGCATTCACCAATGCTAGCTTTGGGAGCAAGCCATCCTGAATAGGGCATGCCTTTTATTGATAAAACAACAAGTTTTACATGATTTTTTATTATCTTTTACAACAATCTTAACAAATTAATGTTAAAAAATATATTTTTTTTGTTGTAACTATCATATTTCACTTTTTTTCTCTTATTAGCCTGGGTGAGGCACTGCCTCCCCTGACTGCACATCACTGACTTACACAGAATAGACATACAGCTAAAACAAAGACAATAACATAAACATGAACATTTAACTACTATGTACAGATATATATTTACACTACCGTTCAAAAGTTTGGGATCACCCAAACAATTTTGTGTTTTCCATGAAAAGTCACACTTATTCACCACCATATGTTGTGAAATGAATAGAAAATAGAGTCAAGACATTGACAAGGTTAGAAATAATGATTTGTATTTGAAATAAGATTTTTTTTACATCAAACTTTGCTTTTGTCAAAGAATCTTCCATTTGCAGCAATTACAGCATTGCAGACCTTTGGCATTCTAGCTGTTAATTTGTTGAGGTAATCTGGAGAAATTGCACCCCACGCTTCCAGAAGCAGCTCCCACAAGTTGGATTGGTTGGATGGGCACTTCTTGCGTACCATACGGTCAAGCTGCTCCCACAACAGCTCAATGGGGTTCAGATCTGGTGACTGCGCTGGTCACTCCATTACCGATAGAATACCAGCTGCCTGCTTCTGCTCTAAATAGTTCTTGCACAATTTGGAGGTATGTTTAGGGTCATTGTCCTGTTGTAGGATGAAATTGGCTCCAATCAAGTGCTGTCCACTGGGTATGGCATGGCGTTGCAAAATGGAGTGATAGCCTTCCTTATTCAGAATCCCTTTTACCCTGTACAAATCTCCCACCTTACCAGCACCAAAGCAACCCCAGACCATCACATTACCTCCACCATGCTTAACAGATGGCGTCAGGCATTCTTCCAGCATCTTTTCATTTGTTCTGCGTCTCACAAACGTTCTTCTTTGTGATCCAAACACCTCAAACTTGGATTCATCCGTCCACAACACTTTTTTCCAGTCTTCCTCTGTCCAATGTCTGTGTTCTTTTGCCCATCTTAATCTTTTTCTTTTATTGGTCAGTCTCAGATATGGCTTTTTCTTTGCCACTCTGCCCTGAAGCCCAGAATCCCGCAGCCGCCTCTTCACTGTAGATGTTGACACTGGTGTTTTGCGGGTACTATTTAATGAAGATGCCAGTTGGGGACCTGTGAGGCGTCTGTTTCTCAAACTAGAGACTCTAATGTACTTATCTTCTTGCTCAGTTGTGCAACGCGGCCTCCCACTTCTTTTTCTACTCTGGTTAGAGCCTGTTTGTGCTGTCCTCTGAAGGGAGTAGTACACACCGGTGTAGGAAATCTTCAATTTCTTAGCAATTTCTCGCATGGAATAGCCTTCATTTCTAAGAACAAGAATAGACTGTCGAGTTTCAGATGAAAGTTCTCTTTTTCTGGCCATTTTGAGCGTTTAATTGACCCCACAAATGTGATGCTCCAGAAACTCAATCTGCTCAAAGGAAGGTCAGTTTTGTAGCTTCTGTAACGAGCTAAACTGTTTTCAGATGTGTGAACATGATTGCACAAGGGTTTTCTAATCATCAATTAGCCTTCTGAGCCAATGAGCAAACACATTGTACCATTAGAACACTGGAGTGATAGTTGCTTGAAATGGGCCTCTATACACCTATGTAGATATTGCACCAAAAACCAGACATTTGGAGCTAGAATAGTCATTTACCACATTAGCAATGTATAGAGTGTATTTCTTTAAAGTTAAGACTAGTTTAAAGTTATCTTCATTGAACAGTACAGTGCTTTTCCTTCAAAAATATGGACATTTCAATGTGATCCCAAACTTTTGAACGGTAGTGTATATGAAAAGTATATTATTAGAAATATAAAAATCTCATTGATTTTACAACTGAAGGAATATAAATTTTTCTTCATAAATGTTAGTTCTGTACCCACTAACAGTCCTGTTGACTGTACTCACTTTAAATGAGTATGTTCCCAGGCAAGATAGGGCGGCATGGTGGCCCAGTGGTTAGCACTGTTGCCTCACAGCAAGAAGGTTCTGGGTTCAAACCCCAGGCCGTCTCAGTTCCTTTCTGTGTGGAGTTTGCATGTTCTCCCCATGTCTGCGTGAGTTTCCTCCCACCATCCAAAAGACATGCATGTTAGGGTTAATACTCCTGTCTGTGCCCCTGACCAAGGCAATGGAAAGAAGAACTGGAGTTGGTCCCTGGGTGCTGCAGCTGCCCTCTGCTCCTATACAATAGGATGGGTTAAATGCAAACGACAAATTCTTTGTAAGAATACAATGTTGAATAAAGTGGCTTTTCATTCAAGATAACAGGGCATTCACATTCAAAGGATACTTATGACCTCAGACCAACATAGCACATATTTTATAAGCAGAATACACATAAAACACGTGAAATGTAGAACTAAACAAGTACACAGGAGCTGTAAACATAAAAACATGGGCTCTACCTTGATCAGGAAGCAGGAGTCTATGCTAAAGGAAAATGGTGTCCGCCATTCCCCACACTCACTGTCGGTGCTCGATCCATACTGCAAATACGCTGCACATGCGCAGCTGGGCTAAGGTTAGGGTTTTTTTTTCACTGTCTCTTTATTGAAGAAACGAGTATTACATTAACAAACATTCAACAAACATTGAGACAAAAACAGACCATATTAAGGCATGTTCTGTTTTTGTTATATTATCTTAACATTATAAAGTAAAGATAATATAATAAAGTATGATTCCATTCTCAGTACGACATCACAATCAATAAGTTATCAAGACATAGAGTAAATGTAATATCTATCCATCTATTATCGAAGCCGCTTATCCTAACTGGGGTCGCGGGATGCTGGCGCTTATCCCAGTAGACATTGGGCGGCAGGCGGGAAGACACCCTGGACAGGCTGCCAGTCCATCACAGGGCTGACACATTAGGGACAATTTAGTATGGCCGACTCACGTGACCTATACTTCCCATCAGTGCTCTGATGTGTATCACTAGTTTCTCCTGTCTGATGCAGGGGCACTTTCTCGTCACATAGGCCTCAATGTCCCTCTTTATGAAAGGCCAGTAGAAGAGTCTCAGGTCAGGCGGATGACTCTCTCTGCCCCAACATGACCCATGTCATCATGGAGATGCTTAATTACCAGGGGGTGGTATTGTGATGGTAGGAAGAGCTGTTGTCACTGATGGGCTGCCCGGTACAACAGTTCTCCACATGCAGCTTTCCCCACTCGGGCATAAGCTTTTTCACAGGGCTGCTGGCTCCCTTTCTGTCCTCGTTGGTTGGTACTGTCTTTGATTCTTTAATTTTGATCAGCTCATCAATAGCAGGATCTTCCCTTTGAGACCTGACTTGCTGATTGTGGGCAATGACAAGTGGTGACACATTCACAGGTGGCTCCAAGGTTGATGTCAGGTTCAGGGCAACAACATAGGGGATATCTTGCCTCTTTGCAGGCTCACAACCTTCCCATGTAGCCTGGATGGTCTCTCTTGTGAGCTCCTTGGTACACTCAGTGACATAGGTGTCAATGTCAAGGCGAAAGCAAGAGAGGGTGTCAGTGTCAATGTTAACTCTTCCTGGCCTGTATTTCACATCAAATCTGAAGTCTGACAGCTCACCTACCCATCAGTGGCCCACCGCATTCAGCTTTGCAGTACTTATCATATATGGGTGGATTGTTGTCTGTGTAGACTGTGAAATGGGGCGCAGAGAACAAATAATCCCTGAACATCTCATATATTGCCCACTTCAGAGTAAGAAACTCCAGTTTCCCTGAGTGTAGGTTGTAATTCTTCTCGGCAGGAGACAGAGTCTTTGCGCCATTGGCGATGACCTTCAATTTTCTGTTCAGTCACTGGTACAACACTGTGCCACGTCCCTGGTCAGAGGTGTCACTGTGAAGCACAAATGGTAGTTCAAAATCTGGATAGGCCAGCACAGGTGGGCATGAAAGGGTGTTGATCAGCTGCTCAAGGATCTTCTGGTGCTCATCAGTCCACTGGACGGGGATCCTTGAAGGCGACTGAGCTCCTCCTCTCCTCTTGGGTTTCCTATGTGTTACTGCAGAGCTTCCCTTCCCTTTTAACAGCTTGTAGATGGGTTTTGCGATGCTGGAGAAGTTTTGAATGTATACCCTATAGCAGCTTAGGAATCTAAGCAACTTCCACACTTCACCAACTGTGTTGGGCCTTTTCTCTTTCAGTGACATGATGGCATCAGAATCTTTTGGGTCAATCTTGACACCATCAGCTGAGACCAGCCTCCCCACATACCTGACCTCTCACTGGAACAACTCCCATTTCATTGGTCAAAGCTTGAGACCATGGGACCGCAAGGCTCTCAGAACTTGACGCACTCCCTCAACATGGTCAATGAAGGATTTGGAGTAGCAGAGGAAGTCTTCTAAGTAAGAAATGCAACAGTAGTAACTCAGGGAGTACAACATCTCCTCCATGCTGCAGGGGCATTGGAGATCCCGAATGGTATCCTCATCCACTCACACAGACTTCAAGGGGTGATGAAGCTGATGAGATCACAAAAGCCAGCCTAGTCAGAATGCTTGAGTTTGCCAGAAAGATGTGTCGGCATCGGTTCATTGTCTCTGGCCCCTTACCTGTGAGAGGTAATGATGAGATGTACAGTAGGCTCACCTCAATGAACTGCTGGCTGGCTCATTACTGAAATAAGCAGGGATTCGGCTTTGTTGATAACTGGCCTTCTTTCTGGGGCTGCCCTTACCTGCTGAAAGCGGATGACATTCACCCTACTGGGGATGGCGCCGCTCTTTTGTCTAGCAATATAGATAGCTGTTTACCTTTAGTTTGACACTAGGGAATCATCATTCAGCAGGTTGCTGGTGATTAGAGAGCCTGCTAGGTTTAGTGTGGATGTGGAGTCAAGTAGTTTAATTAACATGTTTAGTCAGGAAATTTCTCATAGACTGAGAGCTTAGTCTAACATTGAGACCGTCTCCTACCCTGCTGCATTGCTCCCAAGCTCTCCTCTCCTAAATGTGTGAATCACAATAATCTAATAATCATTCCTACCACTAGTGGTTGTGAAATGTGCAACGAAGTACCTAATAATCTACAGCACCAAACATCTATTTGTGGTCACAATTTTGATAATAGATGCTATTTGTCTATGAGCTGAAAGCTGTGTCACCCTTGCCTAGTCTATATGCTGCAACATTTTGGGGTTGGCACTTATTGTTTGATTCGGTCAGAGGTTGTCCTGTTGCCCTGACTGGTGCCCATTTCCAGACTGTTTCTGTTTTTTCAAGCAAGCCATAGCACGATGGCCTTCTTCCTCACAGGTAAAACAGTGTTTACAGTTCAGTTGGGTCCGGGCTGCACATTGTGGGCATCCATACAGTCTCTGTTTCTTCTTCTCTTGTCTGGTTTTGTTAGGGCCACACTGATGGGAGTTTGACAGAGCCCCTCAGGCACCTGAGCTGGTATAGTCAACTTTTCAGTGTCTCCATTGCCTGTGGTAAAATCTCAACTTTGGTACTCAATCTCCGGATCACATTATCTTTACCTCTGGGTTTAGTCTCTCCCACACCACTGGTTGTCTCCTCAGGTGCAGCGAGTGTGCTGTGGGCTTAGGTGACCTTGCGGGTGGAGCTGTGTCCAAGTCTGCACTTTCTCTCATTTTCCTCCATCGTAGTCTTGATAATCTGTCTTAACAAAGCTTCATCAAAAACAGTGGGGTCAGCAAAGAGCGCTTTTCAGCTCTCATCTGGCATCCTCATGTCTTCTCTCACATGCCTTGATAGACTGCATTCTAGAACACACCTTGGAGTGTAGATACTTGACAACTGAATTGGTCTGTTTGGAGGTGAACATTATTCTTTGTTTCAGTCCTATCATTCAATATAGGAATTGCTGTGGAGCTTCATTATAATGCACACATACGTACCTGGAAGAGCTCCATGCTACTCTTTTCTCCTAGATGGGGCTGCAGGAAACTTTTCATCTCTGACAATAAGATCTTCCTTGTTTGTCAACTTGTCCTTTTTTTTTTAGCATTTTCTGTCATTATTGAATAGTGATAGTAGAGAGAGAGAGACAGGGGAGAAAGAGGGGATGACATAAAGCAAAGGGCCCGGATTTGAACCCAGACTGCTGCAGTAAGGACTCAGCCTTACGTGGTATGTGCTCTACCAGGTGAGGCACTGGGGCACCCCCAGTCAACACATCTTTAAAGCTTCCACTCTTAATTATGCATAGGACCACTCTAATGAGCTCGCTGTCAGTATTTTGTTCTCGGCAACCTTCCTGAATCTTTTTACTTAAGCTGTTAAAGCTAATGTCCAACGTAGTATCAGTTCTCTGCCCCCCATATATATTAAACGTCTTTCTCTGCAGCAGTGGAAGATCTCGAAGGACAATCATGCTCTTGGTAGTGTTGTCAACACTGGTATGTGTTTGACCCATTAGTAATGACTCATGTGTTTTGTTAACATTAGCAATAGCTGATGACATTAAAGGTGACCTTACATAAGTACCAATTTCATCCTCTGTGCTAGCTTTAGAAAACACTGTACTCTTGTCACGGTTTTAAATAACCAAATTAACATAATCTTGTAAACATAACAACATTGTCATACCCTCTTCTTCCAGTTCTAAGAGTGTCGAACTGTTCACGTAAGCAGAATACTCAACACAGCTCTCCTTGTCATCTCTGCTCAGGTCCATTGAGTCAAGACCCTCCACTGAATCCCATCTTTACTCCCTCAATATTTCCGGTTGGGTGAATGCTTGTTTTGTTTTTCTGATTACTGGCTTGTCTTACTGAAAACTGGATCTAACCTCAAATTATGGTAAACCTCAAAATACTTTCATGGATCACACTTTATACTATGCTATTATCCATTGCCACTACTAACCAACTGAGATACTCAATGGATGAACTATAACGTCTTAAGTTATACTATGAAACCCCGAGAGATCTTCAGCTCCATTGAGACATTCTTCTCTGACGTCCAAGGATCCGTCACCACGGATCTCGTCGTAACTTCAGTTTTGGTGGTGGCAACGCAACGCTGAGATTGTCAGCTCCTTCTGGTCAGCAGGTTCATGCTGTCCGAAGAGCTATGACTGGCATGTAGACCACAGTGTGCTAAGTCTGTTAGCTAAATCAACTGTTTATACGCACACAAACTGTCATAAGTTTACCCTTTACAACATCCGATCTATCACTAACAAAGCCCCTCTGTTCAATGACTTGATTACAGAGCACAAACTGAACTATTTATGTCTATAAATTTATGAAACCTGGTGGTCACAGAATGACTTTAAACAGCTAAATTCAACAACTCCACCAGGATTTGTTTACATATGCAATCCCCATTCTTCAGGCGGAAGAGGTGGCCTCACACTGACCTATCACGAGAGTATAAAACTAACACCACTCTCTCTACTTGATCAATCTTCCTTTGAACTGCTGGCTGTTAAGCTCTATTGACCTAAACCCACCATTATTGCTGTTCTGTACAGACCACACAAGGCATAAAATATTCTTATCACTGAAGTCTCAACAGCTTTATTCACCCTTGGTGCAGTGTCTCTGAATATCATCCTAATGAGGGATTTTAATGTTCATTTTTATAACACTTGACAGTATGTTCTCTAAAGATTTTAAAACAATGTTAGATTACTTCGATCTAACACAATATGTCAACTTTACAACCCACACCAAGGGTCATATCCTTGAATTAATTTGCTGTTCTGGCATCATACCATATAACATCACCTCTGCTGAACTACCTATCTCTGACCGTAAAGCTGTTTTGTTTTTAAAATTTTGTGCTGTTTCCTCTCATGATCGACATAGGAGATTATTTGTCCTCTAATATAAGCTTTCAGCATCTCCCATAGTAAAGATATACAGTAGAGATATCCGGAGTTTTGTTTGTGTCAAGAACAAATGTATTTGATTATTAAGAAATGTTACATGATCTTCATTTGGTAGCAAGTGGGTGTTCAGATGTCATGAAGGGTGTGGGTTATCAAAATCTTTAAAATGAAAATTCATAATGAGAGGGGCATGGTCAGATATCAATATTGCATGATATTTCTGTCATCAATGAATTCTGTCATCAATGGGAAAATAGTCAATAATTTTGAAAGTGTGGTGTACATGCGAGAAAAAAGAATATTCCCTGCTGTTAGGTTTAATGTGTCATCAAGGGTCAGAGATGGCAAATTCAGACAAAGCTCTTAATAGTTTTAGCTGATTTCAAAAGCAAGGTGGTCACTTTAGAGGGGTGATCCAACTTGGGGTCAAGCCAACAATTAAAATCTCCCCCTAAAATAAGGAAATGTGAAGACGTATCGGGTAGGTTGGAGATAATCGCTGCTATCCCTGTTAGGGGCATAGATGTTTACAAGGAGGACTGGATCTTGCCAGTGACAATTGAATATCTTCCGTTAGGGTCAGCGACCACTCCAGAGCAAATAAAAGGGATTGATTTATGTAGTAAAATCGCCACTTCTCTTGACTTATTCTGAAAAGATGAGTAGAAAGCCTGATCATCTCATCTCATCTCATCTCATCTCATCTCATCTCATCTCATCTCATCTCATCTCCAGCCGCTTCTCCGGAGTTGGATCACGGTGGCAGTAAGCTAAGTAGGGCACTCCAGATGTCCTTCTCCCCAGCAACGCCCTCCAGCTCCTCCTGGGGGATCTCAAGGCATTCACAGGCCAGATTGGACATGTAGTCCCTCCAGCGAGTTCTGAGTCTACCTCGGGGTCTCCTCCCAGTTGGACCTGCCTGGAAAACCTCCAAAGGAAGGCACCCAGGAGGCATCTTAATCAGATGCCTGAACCACCTCAACTGGCTCCTTTTGACATGAAGGAGTAGCAGTTCTACTCTGAGCTCCCTGCGGATGTCTGTGCTCCTCACCCTATCTCTAAGGGTGAGCTCAGACACCCTACAGAGGAAACTAATTTCAGCCGCTTGTATCCACAATCTTATCCTTTCGGTCACTACCCAAAGCTCATGACCATAGGTGAGGGTTGGAATGAAGATTGACTGGTAAATTGAGAGCTTTGCCTTCCGGCTCAGCTCCCTCTTCACCACAATGGTCCGGTACAATGTCTGCATTACTGCTGATGCCGCACCAATCCGCCTGTCAATCTCCCGGTCCATCCTACTCTCACTCATGAACAAGATCCCGAGATACTTGAACTCCTTTACTTGAGGCAAAAACTCATCCAGGGAGCAATCCATCATTTTCCGGTGGAGAACCATGGCCTCAGATTTGGAGGTGCTGACTCTCATCCCAACCATTTCACACTCAGCTGCAAACCATCCCAGTGTGCACTGGAGATTGTGTTCTGATGAAACCAACAAAACCACATCATCTGCAAAGAGCAGAGATGCAATTCTGAGGTTCTCAAAACACACACACTCCTCACCTTGGCTGTGCCTTGAGATCCTGTCCATGAATATCACAAACAAAATCAGAGAAGGGACAACCTTGGCGGAGTCCAACAACCTTGGCAGAGTCCAACAGCCACCGAAAACGTGTTTGACTCTGTGTCCGGAATATGAACACAGCTCTTACTTTGATTATACAAGGACCTGATGGCTTGTAGCAACTGCCCCGGTACCCCATACTCCTGCAGTACCCCCCACAGGGTGCCTGGGGTACACAGTTGTAAGTCTTCTCCAAGTCCACAAAACACATGTAGACTGGCTGGTCAAAATCCCATGCCTCCCTCAGCACTTCTGCAAGGGTAAAGGGTTGGTCCGTTGTTCCACTGCCAGGATGGAATCCACATTATTCCCCCTGGATCTGAGGTTCGACAATCAGCTAGAGCCTCCTTTCCAGCACACTAGAGTAGACTTTCCCAGGTAGGCTGAGCAGTGTGATGCCCCGATAATTGGAGCACACCCTCTGGTGTGACCAACCCACCCACTCCTTAATTGTGGATAACCAGATACCTTTAAATGAGTCTCTTGCAGGTATACAATTCAAGCACCTAGCTTTTGAAGATGGTCCAACACCTTCCTGTGTTTCTTTAAATTGTTAATTCCCTTACAATTCCGGAGTGTCTTATTCTTGACTGGACCATGTACACAGAAGGAAATGTCTAGATAGTAGTGATAAAGAACCATAGGTAAAGTGCAATTGTGCACAGAATGGTGTATGAAAAAGATATGCAATTGCTTTCTTCTCATGCCGGCAAACAGAGACAAACTCCGCCGCATGCTGATGAGACTGAATTAGTGCTAACAGTAGCAGATCTGCTGTCAGGCCACCTGGCATAATCCTAGTTTAAAGAAACTGCTCTAATTCAAGTTTGGACAACCCTGGTGTTCGGACTCAGGGCCTTCTTGCTGTGAGGTGACAGCGCTAACCACTGTGCCACCATGCTGCCCTTATTAATGTGTATAATAATGCCAACTACAGATTTGAGCTTCAGGCTGGTGATTGAGCCACAAAAGATTCAGTCCCTCTTTGGGTATGTATGCACAAAGAAATCCACAGGCCCAGTGACATCTTTGCTCTTGTCTTAAAGACCGGCACAGAAGAGCTCACCCCAGCATGGTGCCCTGTTTTCCAGCGGTCTGTGTACTCACACATTGTCCCTGCCCTCTGGAAATTCTATCATCATCCCAATTCCAAAAAAAATATTGTCCAACAGAAAATAATGATTATACACCTGTGGCTCTGACGAAATGCTTTGAAAAATACATGGTGTCTGTACTCAAAGCAGAGCTCAATTCTGTACGAGATCCATTCCAATTTGCTTAGAGGCAAGGGCAGGGCACAGATGATGCCATTAACAGTATCACCCATTTGACTATTAGGCACTTCGTAGACACCAAGGGCTATATGCATACCAGTTATTTGTTGACTTTAGCTCTGCTTTTAATACTTTTCAGCCAAATCTGCTTATCTGAAACAGATGAGTGTCAATCTATTTATAATTAAGTGGTATTTTTCCCTTTCTGACTAATCGAATCCATCATGTCAGTGTCAACAACAGCCTTTCAGAACCCAGCTCAATAAGCACAGGTGCCCCATAGGGTTGTGTCAGCTCACCAGTTCTTTTCACATTATACACAAAATGATTGTATGAGCAGCCACCCCCGAAACCACATTTTAAAATTTTCAGACAACACTGCTATCCTCAGCTGACTGAACAAAGAAATAAATCCTTCAGTGTATTTCACCGAAACAGAGAGTTTTGTGGAGTAGTGTGATGCCAACTATCTCATTTTAAAAGCGAAAAAAACCTAGGAGATGGTACTGGATTTTAGGTAAGTGAGGTATTATAGTCCTGTGGTCATACATAACGAACAAATCAATCAGGTCTGCTTTTACCGGTGCCTTGGTGTTCACTTGGACAACACCTTTAGCTGGAAAGCACATGTTGACAGTTTGTGTTCTCATTTAGAGCAGAGATTATACTTTTTACATAGACTCGGGGTGTTTGAGGTGGATCAGAGGATTGTTTTTATTCTATCAGGCTGTATTAGAGAGCATAGTCAGGTATCGGATGCCAGCATGGTACGACAATCTCTCTGTACAATTAAAGTCTAAGCTTGCTCGTCTGCTTAAGACGCCATGAAGGCTATGGGGAGGAATGAACACCAGTCCCTCCAGTCATTATATGAGCAGTCTGTTCTCAGGTAAGCACAGAGAATATTGTGTGATGCATCTCACATTCGCCATGCTGAGCATGAGTTCTTACCCTCTGACAGACAGTATAGAGTACCCCAGTGTAAACGCAACCATTTTAAAAACTATTTTGTGCCTACCTCCATTAACATTTTAAATAATGTCGTTTGAGCTGCAGAGTTGTACAATAGCTTTTTTTTTGTAGATTTTTACGCGAGAGATGTAATTGATTTCTTTTTTTTTTGTTGATATGATGTGAGGGGTTGTGCAATATGTCGCTTGTTCTTACCACTGGTTGGATATATGTGCAACACTGTATGTGTAATTTCTGGTTGTGATGTGCTATGTTGTTATGTTATCATTATTACTACTATGGAGGCAGCTATATGATGTGCAGCACTCGCGTCCAAGACAAATTTCCCTGCAGGGACAATAAAGTATATTGTATTGTGTTGTATGATTGAGCTTCTCAGCCACAAAGCTCAAATTTTCATGCAACTTACACATGCATGCATGTCTCATTCTGAGATTTTCTTTTCATCAGAGTTCTCTGATCTTCTGGTGTATCCACCAGGAACTTTTTCTGCATCTTGAATTTGTTCCTTGTGAGTGTTTGTTTGGTCCCTGTTGTGATTCTATGTACATCATCTCTTACATAAAACATCTTCACTTTTTCTCTTGAATTCATCAGTGAATCTGTTGGTCTTCTTCCTTTCAAAATTAAGACTCTCCTTATGTTGCCATATTTGTTGAAAAGCCTAGGGAATCCTCAGCAAATCTCTGTAACCTGTATTTTTGGACAATTCTCCCTGTTGCCCCTTTTGCAATCAGTTGTCTTTCCCTTTCTTCAGTGGCCTACTGATAATTGTTACTGATTTCTGTAATCAGTGATTGGTGATACAGCAACATTCTCCTGATTCTGGGGTTTATAGGGCAATTTGCTGTTAGCTCATTCATGGTAGCTCAGTGGTTAGCACTGTTGTCTCACAGCAAGAAGGTCCTGGGTTTGAACTCCAGGCCATCCCAGGTCCTTTCTTGGAGTTTGCATGTTCTCCCTGTGTCTGTGTGGGTTTCCTCCCACCATCAAAAAGACAGGCATGTTAGAGTTAATACTCCTATCTCTGCCCCTGAGCAAGGCAATGGAAAAAAGAACTGGAGTTGGTCCCCGGGCGCTGCAGCTGCCCACAGCTCCTATACAGTAGGATGGGTTAAATGCAGAGAGCAAATTCATTGTAAGAATACAATGTCAAATAAAGTGGTTTTCATTCTTTTCATTCATGCATTTGACTGCAGTGAATCGGAATGCTTCTTTAAACATTGGAACCTCTTTTTGTATTTTTCTCTCTGGTTTCTTTGTCCAGTCTTTCCTGAAGTTGTTCTGTTTTCTTCTTCAACTTGTTTCTTACTTTTCTTATTTTTTTTTCTTCCACTCCACGTGTTGCCTACAAACACAACCAATAAATACGTCAGCACCTCTGTGATGGCTGCAGGCTGCCAAAACAGCCAGCAGCCATCAAGCAGATTCTTTTTCAGTCAGTAAAACTATCACATGCAGCTTGAACAACTAAAAGTACTCATTCTCTACTAGTTTTCTACACTCAACCTAATCATTTTCTATGTCTCCTAACTACTCATTGCGCTTGCCTTGAAGATTCTGGCCATGGATGCTGCTCTGGGGCATGATCTGGACTTTGTGGAGGAGTTGTTAAGGTCCCCAGTGCTTCTCTCCTCTCCTTGCTTCTTTTGTATGCTGCTCTCCACTTTTTATGATTCTGCCGCTGTTCTCTTTCACTTAAGTCATTGATTCCCCTTTTTTTTAAATTTCCTTTTTTTCCCCTGTCCCTGCATTTTTTTTTATCCATCTCTGGTGTTCACTCTGCGGGTATTTCTGCCTTCTTTCAGGATCGGCATTTAGGCGTGCACGATACTGCCTCTGCCTTTAGAACTGCCTCTGTTGTTGATGAAATCATGGACTCAGATGTTTGTAGATGTTTAAATTGATATTCAATTAATCAATTACATAATTTTTTTTTTATCCCATCTTTTTCTCCCCAATTGTACTTGGCCAATTACCCCACTCTTCTGAGCTGTCCCGATCTCTGCTCCACCCCCTCTGCCAATCCGGGAGGGCTGCAGACTACCACATGCCTCCTTCGATACATGTGGAGTCACCAGCCACTTCTTTTCACCTGACAGTGAGGAGTTTTCACCAGGGGGACGTAGTACATGGGAGGATCACGCTATTCCCCCCTGAGCAGGCGCCCCCGACCGACAAGAGGAGGTGCTAGTGCAGCAACCAGGACACATACCGACATCCGGCTTCCCACCCGCAGACAAGGCCAATTGTGTCGGTAGGGACACGCGACCAAGCCGGAGGTAACACGGGGAATTGAACCAGCGATCCTTGTGTTGGTAGGCAACGGAATAGACTGCTACGCTACCTGGATGCCTCATCAATTACATAATTCTAATAAGCTTCTTCTGACTATCCGTGAAGGGATAACGTTATACACTTCACTAATGCACATGCACCCCCCCCACACACACACAGCTTTAACATGGACATTATTACATTCAACATATGCATATGGTACAATAATGTTGATCAAATATAGTAATTAATTTAAATAACTGGATAATGTCACAACCAAAGTATTAAAAACACAATCCCGTCACAAACTCACAACCCTGTTATGATCAAACATGTAACAGGGTTTACTGTGATGGGGTTGTGATTTTTTTGCTCAAGATGGCTTCTGCTCTACATTTGGTGAATAACAGGAGAGAACATGGCATGCATGGGATTAAGAAATCGTATGCATTGTTGAGATAACAAAGATTATTTTGGCAAGTAATAGCTTTCTATCATTATTTCATGTAACAGGGTTGAGTTGTTGAGCTCAACGACCACAATATCACAATATAAATGACTGAAATATAGTTATAAAAGAAGGTGGTAACTTGCCTGTTTCTGCTCCATTTTGTTCAGAAGACTTCTATGATGTTACTTCCAGTTGATGATGTCACATACATCACTTTTAAGGGGGGAGAATGATTTGTCTAACGGGGTTGAGGGGTTACTGAGTCATGGTACTAAATAATGTGATTTTAATAAATAATCACAAATATATTGGCAAAAAGAATGGACATTTTCTGATTTTTATTAGTCATATCCCAAATACACTTTCATCGAAGACTACGAGGGACATGACAATCAGAATCATGTTTATTGGCAATGTGGGTTTGCACTACATGGAATTTGACTCCAGTGTCGTGGTTCTCTCAGTGTACTTAACATAGAATAACAACACTACAACAGAACACTACAACACAACAATCTTCAGCTATGTACACAAGGATTGACTATATATGGGCCAAATAAGAGGTGATAAAGTGCAATGGTTCAGAGACTATATCAGAGATTCTGAAATAGATGTTAGCAGGTTACTTACATACATGCCAGAGGTGGATGGACATGACAGAGCATACCAGTATACGTACAATGTACAGTATAGTATATATAAAATAGTTGGATTTATTTGACAGTGTTAAGCATGCATTTGAAGGACAGCTCGCGGGAGGAAACTTTATATCTGGTTGTTTTGGGGTACAGTGCTCTGTAGCGCCTACCAGAGGGGAGGGGTAGGAACAGGTTGTGGCCACCATGTGATGGGTCTGCAGTGATGTTGCCTGCCCATTTCCCGAGTCTGGAGGTGTACAAGTCCTGAATGGAGGTCAGGTTGGCACCAATGATTTTCTGTGCAGGCTTAACTCTGTTGTAGCCTGTCCCTGTCGTGTTTGGTAGCTGAACCAAACCAGACAGTGATGGATGTGCAGAGGACAGACTGGATTATTGCAGTGTAGAACTGAATCAACAGTTCCAGGGGCAGGTTGAACTTCTTGAGCTGGCAGAGAAAGTACATCCTCTGTTGGGCCTTTTTGATGATTGTGTCTGTGTTGGATGCCCACAAAATAGGTGGTATCAACTGAAACACAAGATAATTTCTGATATAAAGATAAAATGTAATATCTTTTTACACTTTATTAAAGGGGAAATTTCAGTTGATATAAAAAGCCTTTAAAAAAATAGCTTTGGTGACCCAATAGATAAAACAAACCTAAAAAGGTCAGAGGGACTCAAGTCGTACTGGTTTCATGGAATAACTCATTTATAGCTGTGGGTCTTAGCAGTAATCTCATGGTTTTGTCCTGCTGATGGGAATGTTCCCTAAACTTTCTGAATGAATCGCAGCATCCTAACCTTCTGTTTGTATCTCTGAACACGCATGCCCATATTGTGCGCCCGTCTCTCTCTCCCTGTCCCCCCCCCCCTCTCTTTATTTCTTGCTTTCCAGGACACATTTTCTTCCTTTGTGGACTGTCTGATGACCATGGATCATCTCTTTCTCGTTTGACCGCCTGATGCCTTGGGAACCTGTTTGTGATGCATCCTGTTTTCCCTTGGTCACAGTCCCACCCTCCTGCAGATTTAGCCTATCATTTGCGCTATTCTCGTTTAAACTCATCTTTCTGTTCATTCCGTGTTCATTGTAGGCTTCAAGAAAGGACAGAGGGAGGGTGTCTTTCTAATGAACTTAAAAGCTGTGAAACTGACAGAAAGAAAGAGGTGAAGAGCTGTCGAGCAGTAATATGAAAGCTGGTGTCCTAATGTATGCCGACAAGTCAGTGTTGGTGCAGTAACAATGTGTGTCCTTGTGGATGGTGACAGTGTGTAAACTGTATAGGCTGCACCACAAACATCCTTCTGTGATCCTGACAGGTGACACATGAGATTAAAGGTGTGTTTCTCCTTTCAAAGGAAGTCTTTGAGTAATGATGGAAAATAGCAGAGGAAATCAAGGTCATGAATTTCTCTTAAAGGTTTAAGGTGAGCTGAAGCTTGAAATAAATTAGTATATGAAATCAGTTGAAAATCACTATTGTGAATCCACCATACTGCTGCCTGCTGCCCCCAGCTACAGTGTGTGTTGGGATGGGTCAAATGCAGAGCAGGAATTTCCCCATGGGGATTAATAAAAGTACATTTTACATCTTATCTCATCTTATCAGCTTTAGTGTTTATTTTTTCTTTACTACTTCATTAATCCCCGTGGGGAAATTCTTCCTCTGCATTTAACCCATCCTAACTGTGTAGCTAGGAGCAGTGGGCAGCCGCTGTGCAGCACCCGGGGACCAACTCCAGTTCGTCTTGCCATGCCTTGGTCAGGGGCACAGACAGGAGTATTAACCCTTGGTTCGAATCCCCTGCGTTACCTCCAGCTTGGTCAGGCATCCGTACAGACACAATTGGCCGTGTCTGCAGGTGGGAAGCCGGATTTGGGTATGTGTCCTGGTCACTGCACTACCGCCTCCTCTGTTCGGTCGGGGTGCCTGTTCGGGGGGGAAGGGGAACTGGGGGGAATAATAATAATAATAATAATGATAATACATTTTAATTGTGGGTGCCTTTCATAAAATCATCATCTGCACAAACGTCAGTGAAGAGTGGATCAGACAGAATATGCCAGTTTGACAAGGTATGTTTTGAGATGGGATTTGAAGGTTGAAAGAGAGTCAAAGTTGTGAATGCCTTGTGGGAGAGAGTTTCATAGCATTAATCCTAACATACATGTCTTTTTGATGATGGGGGAAACGGGAGCACCCGGAGAAAACCCACCACAGACACAGGGAGAACATGCAAACTCCACACAGAGGAGTTTGCATGTTGTCCAACCCCCCAGGGTTGTCCAACCCCCAAGGTTGGACAACCCTGGGGTTCGAATCCAGGATCTTATTGCTGTGAGGCAACAGCACTAATCACTGGGCCACCGTGCCGCCAAAGTGTTCAACACTAATTCATTGGGAATATTTGCTGTTGAACTCCGGCAGTAGAGTCCATCAACAACCGCATCTACTTCAGATAGTCCTGATGGGCGAGAACAAAATGAACCCTGAGTTCTAAAGACATTGTTGTTTGAGGCCACGATAAAGTCTCTCGTGGCATCCAAACATAAAACATTAAATTCATAAACAGTATCCCAATGGGCTCTATCAGAATCTAGATCTATTACAGTGCCGTCTTAAATGGATTTTTTGTCAATGATATTAAAGTTCAAAACACAACTTGCTATCTTATACATTTTTGGTCAATTTCCCTTCAAGCTACTGGCACTTTTATTGTTCAGTTCATTTCTACTTGCAGATTATCAGTGTGACTTTGCAGAGAATAAGCAGGCAGTTGACGCAATACTGTAGAGCAGGGGTGCCACAGAGGCTACACTTTCTTTTTTGTTTTTGATTCCCCCCCCCATTTTTTCTCCCCAATCGTACTTGGCCAATTACCCCAATCTTCCGAGCCATCCCGGTCACTGCTCCACCCCCTCTGCTAAGCTGGGGAGGGCTGCAGACTACCACTTGCCTCCTTCAATACATGTGGAGTCGCCAGCCGCTTCTTTTCACCTGACAGTGAGGAGTTTCGCCAGGGGGACGTAGCACATGGGGGAGTCACACTATTCCCCCCAGTTCCCTCTTCCCCCTCAACAGGCGCCCCGACCAACCAGAGGAGGCGCTAATGCAGCGGCCAGGAGACATACCCACATCCAGCTTCCCACCCGCAGACACGGCCAATTGTTTCTGTAGGGATGCCCGACCAAGCCGGAGGATTCGAACCGCCGATCCTCGTGTTGGTAGGCAATGGAATAGACCATCACGCTACCCGGATGCCCCTAGGCTACACTTTCTATGGCAAAGTAAACAGGAAAAAAAATACTATATGCTGAAGCAAATACTGGATATCTAGTGCAGAGTCACTGCAGGAAAAGAGAGCAAGAGCCTCTATCGTGTGTCACCTTCTAATTTGTCAAAGGCCAGTAGTGTATTTACCAGAAAACAGTAGGCCTACTTGTTGCTGAGCAGCACCAAAACATCACCACATACAATCACCATTACAAATCATCCAAATTAATTGTATGTGTCATATCAATTAAATTGAATCTATTGGCTTTCCATCACATCCATCTCTACCCTGTTTTTTTTTTACTGTTTTGCTAAAGTAATGTCCCCACACTGGTCTAGTTCTCGTACATCACGTGGAGCGACCGCACCATATAAGTAAACATTTAAAATTAAATATAGTTTGACTTTGAACACAAGCACTCTGCCCGTCAGCTGAACCCAATCAACCTCTGAGATGGTTTAAGACAATGTTCACCTCCCATCTGCCTCTCTGCCGCCTGGGTACCAGAGCCTGTGCCAGGGGAGTATGGCTGTGTGGGTTTGGGCTGTTTGCCACTGAACTTGTGGCGCTCGTAGATCCAGCCGCAGATGAGTCATGTCAAGTCAAGTTTATTTGTATAGCTCAAGTTCACAAGGTAGTCTCGAAGGGCTTTACAATCAGTATGATATACAACAGTGTATGACATATGGCAACACTCTACCCTTGGACCCAAAACCCGCATGAGGAAAAACTCTACAAGAAAAATCGTATCAGCAACAGAGGAGGGATCCATCTTCCAGGATGGACAGACATGCATGTAATAGGTGTCAAATGCACAAAATACACAAACTGAATTATAATGCAACATCATAGGCAACACAGAGCCAAGGTAATGTAGAATACATACAGTTAATGCAGAAAGTTTAGCAAATTTAGATGTGCTGGGTAATAAACTTGTAAACGAGTGCAAAACAAATTTAGTGAATCTGTGTACTTCCAAGACGACGTCAGGAACCCCACAGATGCACTCAAGAGCTGGCGGGACCGCGCGCCACAAACCCAGCGCTGCTCAACGGAGCCCTGCAGAGAAAATAGCCTTCACATACACACAAGAGGCGGGGCAGACTCCCACACAGCATTCACACAGAGAGAGAAAGAAGATGAGAGAAGGAACAAATGATGCCGAACTTGTCATAACTAAAACAAACAGTATAAAGGCAATTTTAGGAGCTAATATGATATTTTTTTAGGATGATGGTAAACATTTTGAACGTTTAACCCACAGATCATGGGGATGGGTTCAGTTCGTTTCCGCTGTGATCAGAAAGCATGGCGATAAAGAATGACAAGGCTTAATGCTGGCTAGTGTACAGGACCATCCAGTTTCGAGCATCACAAATCCACAGAGATACAAACCCATGGACAACATACTTAGTTACCTACTACAATGTTTTTACAGTAGGGTACCTTACATTTCTGTTCTCTTTATCACTGTACATAAGTTAAGCAAGGCGTCCGGGTGCCGTAGCGGTCTATTCCGTTGCCTACCAACACGGGGATCGGCGGTTCGAATCCCCGTGTTACTTCCGGCTTGGTCGGGCATCCCTACAGACACAGGTGGGACGGGTGGGAAGCCAGATGTGGGTATGTATCCTGGTCGCTGCACTAGTTCCTCCTCTGGTTGGTCGGGGCGCCGGTTCGGGTGGGAGGGGGAACTGGGGGGAATAGCATGATCCTCCCACGCACTACGCCCCCCTGGTGAAACTCCTCACTGTCAGGTGAAAAGAAGCGGCTGGCGACTCCACATGTAACAGAGGAGGCATGTGGTAGTCTGCAGCCCTCCCCGGATCGGCAGAGGGGGTGGAGCAGTGACCGAGATGGCTTGTAAGAGTGGGGTAATTGGCCAGCTACAACTGGGGAGGAAAAGGGGGAAAAAGAGCCACCACCCAAAAAATAAATAAATGAATAAGCAAATAAGTCTGTCAACATCCCTCATGACCTGAATTTTGTTTTGTTTTGTTTTGTTTTGTTTGGGGTTAATTTATTCATTTGGCTATTATTTCACATAAAGTTGTTTGTATTTGAAATTAAGCTCTCAAAAAACAAACAATGATAGCCGCGTCTTGGGAAAAAAATCCAGCGGATAACTGTACAAGTTCATCAAATAATTTCCATTAGTGATAACTTGATTTTTTTTTCAGTTTCAGTTTTGGTTAAAGGGCTCTGTAGATATCTCTTGGTCTGCTCAATGTCACTGCCAAGATACTGTGTCTCAGGGATAGCAATTCCCTACCTGACCAATTACTTTACCAGACATCTCCTTTAGCTTGAAGCCAAATCAATAATTTGCTGGAATAATTGGTAAATTATTCAACCCTTGGCTTTTGCTAGCTTCATCTTTCCACAAGTCATGTCTAAATCCTAAACTGACCGGTGCGTTAAAGCAACTTTTAACTTGTTTCTTGTACAGCTGAATAAGAACTACTTGGACCACTTCAACCTGAAATTATGCCCGTCAGTTTTTAATATGATAAGATAGCACTTTATTGGCTGGTTGCAAACCAGATATGTATGGCCTGTTGTTTTTGAGAAAAATATGGGTTGTGTTGACTATAGCCGAGACCACAGAAAAACATGTTGATTGATTTTCAGAGTCTGGTATTAGTCAAAGTTTTGTCAGGGGACATTTTTTTTTTTGGCAAGTTGGTCCAGCGTTTATATTGGTGCCTCATTCATCTGTTATTTTGTGTATTTCTGTTTCATACTGAATGGTTTGATTTTTATATAAAAAGAAAAGACAGAGTCAAAACTAATTTCCATATGAACATGTCTTTGCTAAACATCAGAGATTCACTACAATATCACCGTTTTGACAGGGAAAAACCTATATTTGATGACTGACTTATGACCAATCAGTGACCAACTGATAATGGGGAGGTCAGTATAGAATGCAGACACCACTAATACACACACTTTATCTGCAGATCGAATTGAACTGACATATTTCAAAACTAAAGGTCTGGACTCCGAATTTGATACTATTAACTTCTGGTCGCCTTTGATTAGAAAAATTATAGATTTACAAAACATGTATGTAAGATGTGACAGGCAGCAGAGCGAAGTGGTCGGGTTTGGGTGTAGGGCTTGACCATGGCTGGGAGATAGGAAGGAGCTGTTCCTTTCACTGCCCTGTAGGCTAGCACCAGAGTCTTAAACTGGATGCGAGCAGCTGCTGGGAGCCAGTGTAGGGACATGAGAAGGGGAGTTGTGTGGGAGAACTTAGGGCGGTTGAACACCAGACGAGCTGCAGCTTTCTGAACAAGCTCCAGAGGTCTGATGGCCGATGCCGGGGCGCCTGCAAGGAGGGAGTTGCCGTAGTCCAGCCGGGAGATGACCAGAGCCTGGATGAGCACCTGTGCCGTCTCGTCGGTGAGGAATGGGCGAATCCTCCTGATGTTAGAGAGGAGAAATCTGCAGGAGTGAGCAACCGATGCAACGTTTGCAGCAAACGGCAGTTGGTCATCCAGGATCACACCCAGATTCCTCACAGTCCGAGCTGGCGTCAGAACACATATTTGGGATAGAGAACCGGTGACTTGGAGAAGAAATTGTTCCAAATTCTCACCTATGCCTGTAGTGCATCCAGCAGGATTTAGACATGAAGTCAAGTCAATTTTATTTGTCTAGCCCAGAATCACAAATTACAATTTGCCTCAGGGAGCTTTACAGCAACACTACATCCTGTCCTTAGACCCTCAGATAAGGAACAACTCCCTAAAAAAAACCTTTAACAGGGAGAAAAAAGAGGAAGAAACCTCAGGGAGAGCAACAGAGGCGGGATTTCTCTCCCAAGACAGACAGACGTGCAGTGGATGCTGTGTTTACACAATTTACAGAATACAACATTGAAAGAGAATAACAGAATTATAATGGAATTATAAAATATATGACGAATATGATGAGGAGGATGCCAAGCAGTGTTCAGATGCTACTGGAACAGCCCAGGACCCGAGCCACGCGACCAGCATCACCATGTAAAAAAAAAAAGTCACACATCTTAGTGAGAGAAGGATATAACATTAAAACAGGATAAGAATATTACATGGATTTATAAGCTATATAAAAAATGTGATGAGGGGGATGCCAAGCAGTGTCCAGGTGGCGACCACCATCACCATGGAGACCTGGGAGGAGGACAGACTGCACGTGCACACAAGCGAGACTCACATCACACCATTCACACACACAGACGAAGAGAATGGAGAAGACATTGTGAAGGGTGTGAAAAAGAGGAGACAGGATCGCTGTGGTGCTTGCATTTGACCTGGTCCAAACAGTCTCGTCTGGGATATGTTAAGGCTCCATTAAGACCAGGATTACGCATCACCTCAACCCAAGACCCAGTCGCTCTACTCAACTATCTCTCCCACAGTTTCACTGTAGCAGCTTACAGCATTTCTCTCACTCCCACTGCATTCGCTCTCTATATTGGTTCATTCCAGTTCAGGGTTCAGGCTGTCTGTCCCTAGAGTTGAAAAGAAGTCTGCAGGCTGCAGAAGCTTCTCTCAGCACGCCCCCTTTCTTTGGATAAGTCTCCCAGCCGACATCAGAGAATCTCACTCTGCAGACTCTTTCAAATCTAAACTGAAAACCCATCTGTTCACATTAGCTTTCAGCTAGCTGTCTTATTTCTTGAGTAGTTTGAATTCCTTCTGAGCGTTCTCGCAACTATCCTCTTTTCTCAGTGTATTTATAACAGTAGGTCTTAGCAGTCATCTCTTGGTTTTGTTCTGCCAATGAGACTGTTCCTAAACTTTCTGAATGCATCGCACCATTCTAACCTTCTGTTTGCATCTCTGTGCATGTGTGCCCATTTTGTGTGTCCGTCCCCCCCCCACTCCCCGTCTTGCTTTCCAGGACAATTTTTTATCCTTTATGGACTGTGTGATGACCGTGGATCACCTCCCTCTCTCTTTCGACCGCCTGATGACTTCGGAGCCTATTTGTGGTTTGTCTTGTTTTCCCTTGGTCACATCTGCCTCTCCTCTTGTGTGTATGTGAAGTCTCTTTTCTCTGCAGGGCTCCACCGAGCAGAGCTGGGTTTGTGGTGCGCGGTCCCACCGGCTCTTGAGTGCATCTGTGGGGTTCCTGACATTGTCCTGGATGGACACAGATTCACTAAATTTGCCTTGCACCCTTTTTACAAGTTTATTACCCAGCACATTTGAACTTGCTAAATTTTATGCGTTAACTCTGTATTCTACATTACCTTGGCTCTGTCTAATCTATGATGCTACATTATAATTCAGTTATCTCCTATTACATGCATGTCTGTCCGTCCTGGAAGAGGGTTCCCTCCTCTGTTGCCCTTCCTGAGGTTATTCCCATATTTTTTTTCCCTGATAAGGTTTTTTTGTATCTTGCCAATTACCCCACTCTTCTGAGCCATCCCGGTTGCTGCTCCTCCCCCTCTGCTGATCCGGGGAGGGCTACAGACAACCACATGTCTACTCCGATACATGTGGAGTCGCCAGCCACTTCTTTTCACCTGACAGTGAGGAGTTTCGCCAGGGGGACGTAGCGTGTGGGAGGAGCACGCTATTCCACCAAATTCCCCCTCCCCCCAAACAGGTGCCCCGACCGACCAGAGGAGGCGCTAGTGGAGCGACCAGGACACACATCCACATCCAACTTCCCACCTGCAGACACGGCCAATTGTGTCTGTAGGGATGCCTGAGCAAGCCGGAGGTAACACGGGGATTCGAACCGGCGATCCCCGTGTTGGTAGGCAATGGAATAGACCGCCACATTACCCCACACGCCCACATGCATTCATTTTGAAGAGAAGAGTTAGAGATGTAGTGGTGTTTTGGAAAAACAAGCATTTGCAAGATATTCAGCGATGTGATGACATGACTAACTGTGACCATGTCTCCTGTCTGTGTGCCATAAGTCGTTTCGTTACGTGGTGACATTGCGAGACAAACATTTGGAATCGTTATGTAGCAAAATCTAATCTCCTCACTGATGGTCTCATTTGCTAATGTCGTTCATATAGCGGCATCACAAATTGTGATGGATAAATAGTCAGTGAGAATGAGCCCTACACTGTAATTCATTCTGGGCCAAAAACGGGTCAGACAACATTTGCTAATAATTTTTAGGGCTTGGTTTATTTGCATTTAGTACCGCCATATGTTTGGGTTAACTACACCAGGACTATTCAGATCAGTGTTGTAGTACTCGAGTCCAGGACTCAGACTCAAGTCCGACTCGAGTCCTGATTTTCAGGACTTGTGACTCAACTTGGACTTAAGCACTGATGACTCGAACTTGGACTCGGACTCGAACACTGGGGAATCGAGACTCGACTCGGACTTGAGGTTTAGTGACTCGACTACAACACTGGTGTGTGTGCACATGCTTGTGAGTGCATTTGTTTGGCTATTGTGTCACAAAGTAAATAAACTCCCTTTGAAATGGTGACAGCTGTGTCATTTATGTTTAATGTCGACCTTCTTTATTTGTTTGTCAGCTTTTTTACGGTGCCAGAGTGGAGCACCGGGAACCATCTTGGAACTCGACTCACACTCAACCTTGATTACTCGGACTCAGGTAATGGGGACTTGACTCTGACTCGACTCTGACTCTTCTTTGGGGACTCGGACTTGGACTCAGACTCGACCAGTGGGGACTCGAGACTTGACTTGGACTCGAGATTTAGTGACTCGACTACAACACTGATTCACATAATGACGGCTACGCTGTCAGCAACCAAAAAAGTATTGTAAATTGACTTTGCCACTCTGTTTATAGTTTTTTTTTTTAATGTGATTGTGTGCATTTTGTGCCACACATTGTATTATCAGATGCAGAAACCCCCACTCTCCAGCCACCCAAGTAAGAATGGAAAAAAAAACAACCAAAAAACAAAAACAACAATTTCTGGTACTTTCTAGTTGAGGGCTGTTTTTTCCATCATAGAAGTCTACACCTCACTCCATTGTTCAGCATGTTTTCCCCATTACTCAATTATACGATCCATTTGATGCTGATTGACTTAATTTAATCCTATATGAACATTGTCATAGATTTCCAGTTTATCTCATGCATCCCTAACACACCCTGGACCCACGAAAATCACCATATTTAATGAATGCTGTGAGGGTTGGTGGGGTTTGGGGGTAAGATGTGAGAGGGGCGTCCCATAGGCGTGAGAGAGAATTGAAGAAGAAAAAGTTGAAAGTATTGCAGGCTGGGGGGGGGGGGTGTTATAATAGCTCTCTGTTGCCATACTTGGATAGGAAAAAAATGCTTGAAAGAGAAAATGACAAACAGAAAAAAAAGGAAAGACCGTAGGAGCTCGGCAAATTACTGTTTTAAGTGAAAGAAACGGGTCGTGCCACGAAAAGAAAAAAAGACTTGAGTACTGCTCTCGTGCAGGGTCGATAGGTCCAGTTTGAAAACCAATCAAAGAGGAACATTTGTTTTCATCTCCACAAATGAAGATGGATGCAGTACAGTTACCATCAGATGTTGTGGCATATCAGTGACAGCATCAATAGACATTACCCAGGCGCTAGACTTAACCAGGGGTGCAGACGAGAGAGGAAAACCTTTAACACCCTCTGGAAATGAATTGGATTCTGCGCCCTCCACCCCCCCCCCCAAAAAAAAGAAAAGAAAATCCTCTTAGGGAAAAGTGAACCAACCAATTTGTTTTTTGTTTTTTTGGGAACTTATCCCTTATTTGGTTATTTCTCACATCCCCTTTTACATCAATAATGTTTCAACAAAGGTTTACGATTTCCTTTACAAGGGGTTACAATATTACAATATTTCTAAGGTCTTATGTAACTTAGCAATTCAACATATGTATAAAGATAAAGCAAAACAAATTGAAATAATAATAACGACTCTGAAAATAACCAACATAAATAACACAAATGTATATAATCCAGTTCAAGTTTCAAGTTATGTCCAACTTGAAACTTTTCACCCGTTTGCTGGTCGGTGCAGGTGAGAGTTTATCGACAATACTGTGCATGTCATTGGCATTTATCTGTGGTAAATCTTGCAGGCATCGCAAAAAATATGCCATTGTCAATAGCACACACCAACAAACAGGAAACTGGTATGACCGCTGCAGTAGAAACTGGAAGTCAGTGGACTACAGTTCTGCACAGAGTGGATTAGAATGACAGAACAATTTGTATTACTGGCAGCCCTGGTAATCCTACCGAACTCCCGCCTATCTAACCAGTAGACCGACTGCTGACGTACTTCCTGTAGCAGTAGTAGAAGTTACCTTAGTACGGTGGCTGTTACATATCAAACGTATTGGAACAAATGCAATGTTCTACAACTCTCATGTTTTTGGATCGAGCTTGGGGAACCATATTGGCATGCATTAAAACTGGCAAGTGGCACTTCCACACTATGCATTAGTGTGGAAGTGCCACTTGCAGACAGCTACAGTCTGCATACATATCAAGCATGTCGGTTTGGCATTGGTGTGGTCCGGTAAAATCTAATGAATCCAGTCAGATTTGAACAGATGGTTTTCCTGGTCGACTTTTCACTTTTTCACGCAGGCCATGTTCTTGGTTTTGGACAGTTATTGATTATCTTTGTCTTAGCTGGTGTGTGGCTCCGTCTAGTCAAGGACCGTAGAGAGCGTGGCATAGGTCAAGTGTACGGTGTGGGGTGAGGGCAAAATAAGGTAGAGCAGCATGCACTTTGTTTCACATGTTATGACAGGTGCATTAGTGCCAATGGGTCAGCGCTGGCCAGACATTTGGCTCTTGTGGGCCGCTTATTGGGTTTCAAGGGTATAAATCCATTCCATTATCCAAGCTGCTTGTCTGAATTCGGGTCACGGGGATGCGGGAGCCTATCCCAGCAGTCATTGGGCGGCAGGTGGGGAGACACCCTGGACAGGCCGCCAGTCCATCACAGCTAGAGACAGTCCTTCACACCTAGGGACAATTTAGTATGGCTGATTCACCTGACCTAAATGTCTTTGGACTGTGGGAGGAAACCCAAGCAGACAAGGGGAGAACATGAGAACTCCACTCAGAGGATGACCCTGCAAACTCCACTCAGAGGATGACCTCCCCAAGGTTGAACGACCTGGGGTTCGAACCCAGGACCTTCTTGCTGTGAGGCGACCGTGCTAACCATTGTGCTACCAGAGGTTATATTCAGACATCTGAAAGGGTATAAATACTTTTTAGAATTGTTAACCACGCAGCAAAGTACGCTGTGGGGGGGGGGGGTGCTTTTTAAGCTATCATATTGTAATTGGTTTCTTTGCGGCTGTTAGCAATATTTGTAAGCAATACATCCTTTTCCTACTGTGTATTACATTCGGTTTTATCCTAAGAATTGCTAGCAGAGGGTCTCTTTTCAATTCCACATCTAATACTTTGTTCATAGTGGTAAAAATTGGTTTCCAGAAGTTATCTTACAATGGGAATTGCCACAATCTATGTAAATGGATAGTCATGGTCCAGCCACATCCCCTCCAACTTATACTTGACTAGTTTGGATTCATCTTTGCCACAATTTGTGGCATTCTGACAAATCTGTTAATTATCTTCCATTGAAATTCTCTCCATGAATTGGCGCCAGTGACTGTATAGGCCTGAGCACAGATCTTTAGCCAGACTTCCTCCCTTATTTCCTGTTGTAGCTCTCTGTCCCACTTTTCTTTCACATAGTAGGTATTGTCCTTTGTCATTGAAGCTAGGATTCTATATAAGTTAGTTATTAGCTTATCCCCATGTTTTCCATCCTGAAATTTCAATAATTACTGTTCCAAGTGGGAGGGTTCTGTCAATATGTTCAAGTCTGGGCGTCTGAAATAAAGCCTCTTACATGTGGATATCTAAAAAAATTCTGTTCTTGACAAATTAAAATCAGCTCTTAATTGTTCAAATGATTTGAATTTATTACTGAATAACTGGTGTACAAAATGGAGATTCAAGTGTGTCCAATTTTTAAAGCACGCATCAAGTTTTAAAGGCAAAAAGTCATTAATAATATATAACTGAAGTCAAGATAGAGGGATCACATGACAACTTAAACATTTGCTGTACTTCTTTCCAAGCCCCATATGTGGTCTTTGGTTTCAAATGCATAAGTGTAAGCTTTCTCCAAAATAGGACTTATATCATCTATAGAGGCCTTAAAAATCCATTAGAATATGTGTCTGAACCTGGGCTTTTGCTATTTTTGAACCCCTTAATTGTCTCCACTATTTTCTATCAGAATCAGGTTTATTTGGCCAAGTATGTGTAAGCCTACATGTAGTACAAAGAATATGACTCTGGTTTCTCATTGCTGTCCATGTACTTACACAGAATAGACATCATCGGTGGTCACTCGGGCCCGAGTATGACCGTCCTCCCTCTGGGTCCACAGGTGGGTGTAGTGGCCGATCCTGGAGCCACATAATGGGAGTATGCCTGCGCATGACAGCTTTTTACGTGGAGTGGCTGATGCGCCTGTAGTCACCACATGGTCCTTGGCAGGGGCTGCCAGAGTCCAATGGCATGGAGAACCAAGACGATTGGGGACCACCCTCTATTGCAGCCTTCATCCACCTGCACTGCCGTTGTGACCTGGAGACATCTTCCACCAGTTCTGCCGTTGAGGTCTTTGTTTGATCATGCTTCATCTGAAATCTCCCCTTTGACCAATCCACCTTGGGTGACCCTACCAGGAACCAAGCTCCAGACGGCATAGCTTTTGGGATCATTGGCACACACAAGCTTCTCTACCACGGCAAGGTGATGATCCAGGTGAAGAGAATAAACATATAGCTAAAACTAAGACAAGGTAAACATAAATATTTAACTACTATGTGCAAATATAGATGTATATAAAAAAGGTATATTATAAAGAAGAAAAGAACAACAACAGCAGCGACCTAACAGGAAGACACTGCAATGGTGCAGAGGGCAAAGATGCTGGAATAAATATATTAACAAGTTACTTTATATAGTATATGAGGTAGGTGGACATGACAGAATATGCATCTATACAATATACAGAATAAACAGCGCGATTTGATTTTTTTGACTATGTTAAAACTGTGTAAACTACAGGATATATAATTTAGCATTTGTAGGTAGAGTGGATGTTCAGTGTTGCAGGTATATTGCATGGGGATTGCTTCTGACACTATGACTGTTTTGTGTTCATCAGAATAACGGCCTGTGGAAAGAAACTTCTTGTGTCTGGTTGTTTTGGCGTACATTGCTCTGTAGCGCCTACCAAAGGGGAGGAGTTGGAACAGGTTATGGCTGGGGTGTGATAGGTCTACAGTGATGTTGCCTGCCTGTTTTCTGACTCTGGAGATGTATAAATCCTGAATGGAGGGCAGGTTGGCACAAATTATTTTCTCTGCTGTCCTGATTGTCAGTGGTAGTCTGTTCCTGTCCTGTTTGGTGGCCGAGTCAAGCCAGACAGTGATGGATGTGCAGAGAACAGACTGGATTACTGCAGAGTAGAACTGAATCAGCAGCTCCTGAGGCAGGTTGAACTTCCTGAGATGAATGCGAAAGTACATCCTCTACTAGGCCTTTTTAATGATTGTGTCTGTGTTGGACACCCACCTTCGGTCCTGGATTATTTTGGATACCAGAAATGTGAAGGGTTTCACAGCAGACACAGTGCTTTTGAGTATGGTGGTGGGGGTGGGGGGTAGGGGGGGTTGTCGCGGTCTCCTCCTGAAGTCCACCGTCATCTCCACAGTTTTGAGCATATTCAGCTCCAGATTGTTATGACTGCACCAGAGGGCCAGCGGTTCAAGCTCCTGTCTGTATGCAGACTCGTCACCAGGATGAGGCCGATGATTGTTGTGTCGTCTACAAACTTCAGGGGTTTAACAGACAGGTCTCCTGAGAGGCAGTCATTTGTGTAGATGGAGAAGAGTAGAGCGGAGAGCGCACATCCCCGGGGGTTGGGGGGGGTGGGGGGGGCACCAGTGCTGATTGTCAGGTACTGGATATGATTTTCCCCAGCCTCACCTGCTGTTTCCTGTCTGTCAGCAAGTTTTTGATTTCTCTTGTTATGGGGCCATCTGTAGTTTGCGATGCCTCATCCAACAATTTTGGTGGTTTTATATTTTCGAAGTAGGCATCTAATTTTTCAGAGTCTACGTGTATATATCATTATTTGAGTACAGCTTTTTATAAAAAAGCAGCAAAAGCTTCCGATATCTCGTCTAGTTTATACAGAAAGGTTTTCTCTGGATCACTACCTTTAATCTTTTGTACAACTGTTAAGCTCGTCTGTTTTTTGTGTTGGAATGCTAATGATCTACTAGCTTTATTCCCATGTTCATAGTAACATGCATTGAAAATCTTAGATTTCTCTCAACCTTTTCCATAAGCCCTCTTAGCTTCATTAGGTTGAGTTAGATAGTTTGTAGATAGCTGGCTTTTATGCCCCTGTTCCAACTGATTATTTTCCCCCCCCAGTACTATATTTTTGGTCTCTTTGAGTCTCTTAGCTGATGCAAATGAAATTATCTTTCCCCTCAAAACTACTTTGGTTGCCTCCTGCAAGATCACTGATGATGTCTCACTTGTGTTGTTAAAGGCAACGTATTGAGCTAATTATATACTCTTGAAAAGTGGTATCATTGAGAATGAAACATTTAGTCGGTAGCGGCTTGGATTAATACATCTTCTTAAATCCCATAGCAGGCTAAGAAGTGAATGTTAACCAACCAACCATTTCAACCAATTTAAATGAGAAATTAGAGAAAATGTGTTAAAATACAGGACCTATTGTGACATAGAATTTGACAAGACTCTGCGGCTCTAGCCGTAGCTTTTACTTGGCTAGCGAGGTCAAGGTCCCCAACAAAGCACTATCAATAAGCCTCCACCTCGACTGCCCTCTTGACCTCACAGACATACACTGACAGAGAGATAGATGGCAAAGACAGAGGGGCAAGCGGGTAGAAGGTGTCAGGCATGCAGAGAGAGAGAGAGCGAGGGAGAGACTGAGAGGGAGGGAATGTGCAGTGAAACAAAGAGATGAAACGAAACAACAGTAAGCTCACCGAGGAGCTGGAGAGAGAGGCAGTGAGTGAACGAGGAAAAGGGGAAGAGAAATGGAGACAGAATGAGAGCAAGTGGGAGTGTGAGAGAAAGTTAAATGTGAGAAAGACAAGGTGTGTATTAGCTTTCGCTTTCCCACAGCTTTACAAGCTCCTATGCAGCCTCTGTCCCTCTCCTGGTCCCAATACTGCCAGCTTAATGCTGGGTATGGCAAATCAAAATGGCTGAATGGAGATTTCAAGACATTTTTTTTGTGTATACGTATGCTTATTCAAGCTTGTGTCTCGATGTCTGCATGCGAGTACAAGTCAAGTAAGGTAAAGTCGATTTTATTTGTATAGCCCAACATCACAAATTACAAATTTGCCTCAAGGGGCTGTGCAGTAATACAACATCCTGTCCTTAGACCCTCGCATTGGATAAGGAACACCTCCCTAAAAGAAAACCTTTAACAGGGAGAAAAAATTGCAAGAAAACTCAGGAAGAAAAAGGGATCCCTCTCCCAAGACAGACAGACATGGAATGGATATTGTGTGTACAGAATAAAACACAATGTACAGAATACAACATTTAAAGAGGATAACAGAATTATAATGGAATTATAAGCTATATGAAGACTATGATGAGGAGGATGCCAAGCAGTGCCCAGATGCCACCGGAACAGCCCAGGACCCGAGCCACGCGACCACTATCACCATGTAGACCTGACAGGAAGACAGACTAGACGTGCACATGGGGGAGACTCACATCACGCCATTCACATACACAAGAGATGAGACAGGAAAAAAAACCAAAACATTTTTCGCACAGGAGAGAGGGAAGGATAAAGAAATCATTCAGAGAGAGAGAAAGACGTGAGAGAGAAGAGAACAGTTGAAATGATCAATAGTATACTCCATAATCACGTCAGTAGAACAGTGCTTGGTAAATTCATTGACACAGAAACTGACCTGCCATGCAATACAGGTTGTGACGCACTCAACTTAAAGGCAACTAATTGTAAGTTAAGGCAAAAAGATGAGTTTTAAGTTTGGCTTTAAAGGACTCAACAGACTCGGCTTGTCTGATGGCAGCAGGCAGGTTATTCCACAAGAGCAGAGCCTGATAGGAAAAGACCCTGCCACCAGCTGACTTCTTTTTAACTTGGGGTACAAGGAGCCCTGTATTTTGAGAGCCAAGAGCTTGAGATAGACTGTACGGTTTAAGGAAATCAGACAGGTAAGATGGGGCAAGCCCATTTAAAATTTTGCAAGTCAGCAGAAGCACTTTGAAGTTTGATCTAACGTGGATAGGAAGCCAGTGAAGGGAGCCAAGAAATGGTGTAATATGATCAAATTTTCTAGTTTTAGTTAGGATTCTAGCTTCAGCATTTTGAACCATCTCAAGACTTTTAGTACTAGCATGTGGCAGATCTGAAAACAGAAGATCACAGTAGTCAAGTCTTGATGAAACAAATGCATGTATTTAGAGTCTCTGCGTCAGCCATGGACAGGAAAGACTGACTTTTGGCTATGTTATGTAAGTGAAAAAGGCAGCCTTGGTGATTTTTTAAATGTGCTTATCAAAGGAAAGGCTGGGAGCACACATGTGCAGTTCTCTTTGCTCTTGAGGAGGAATCGAAGAACTGCTGCTGGGTTGATGGATGGCTCGGTAACGTGTGCCGATCCAGCAAAAACAACCAGTCGTTACTCATTTCAACGATTCTTCAACTTGTCCGCATTCTGGAGGAGACGGTCAGGTTGGAACAGGTGAAGGAGAAGGAGGTGATGAGACATACTCCATGCATTTTTCGACACTGCCCCTGCAAAGTCTATCCATTCACAGCAACAGTGACAGGCTCTGAAGGAAAATGATGTGGCGGTGGTTTGAGGAACGAAGAAGAGGAATGAAATGCTTAGCTTGCTAGAGTTCAAAGCCTCATATTTATAAGTCCGATTCCAGTTGACCTTGTAAGGTCAGGGGTTAAAAGTGGACACAGTAAGATGGTTTCTTTTGTTATTGATTCCATGAGGACTCAGATATTCTTATCGGCAGAAATGTGTCTGTTCCTTTGGTTTTTAGGAGACTAAGCAGATTCTTTCAAACATACCACTACTTGGCATCGGGGTAGCATGGCGGTCTATTTCGTTGCCTACCAACACGGGGATCTCTGGTTCAAATCCCCGAGTTACCTCTGGTTTGGTCAGGCGTCCCTATAGACACAATTGGCCGTGTCTGCGGGTGGGAAGCCGGATGTGGGTATGTGTCCTGGCTGCTGCACTAGCGCCTCCTCTGGTTGGTCGGGGTGCATGTTCAGGGGGGAGGAGGAACTGGGGTGAATAGCGTGATCCCCCCACGCACTACGTTCCCCTGGTGAAACTCCTCACTGTCAGGTGAAAAGAAGCGGCTGGCGACTCCACGTGTATCGGAGGAGACATGTGGTAGTCTGCAGCCCTCCTCGGATAGGCAGAGGGGGTGGAGCAGCGACCGGGACGGCTCGGAAGAGTGGGGTAATTGGCTGGGTACAATTGGGGAGAAAAAGGGGGGGGGGTGCCACTACTTTTGGGTGTCATTTGAACATCCATTCTCATCAGGGATAACAGAGAGAACAGAGCCGCACCTCTTATTCAGGAACCGAAAATGAGATGAGCAACTGTTGGAATCTGCCAGTTTCTAAAAACAGGATTTATATATCCTCCATCAAATCTCTGCACCCATTACTGTATGTACCATGACCTTCTGTGGTGACTGCCTCTCTCCAACTGCTAACTTCAACTTTGTGTCAGACTGAGCAATAGAGCTTTTCTTGAGCTGATGAAAGTTTTCCCGCACCTGCAGCTTTTTGTTGGCAATATACGAAGGGCAGAGGTGTAGATTTGGGAGGGGACAAGGCTTGGGAGGTGTCACATTTATTTTCTCATGTAGCGTTGTAACAAAGATAACTCCTGTATACAGGTGAGGTGTAGGAGCAGCAGCAGCAGGGCCCTCTAAGCACCCGTTCTTCCATACAGGGGACGCCCAGTAATGCCACTCCTGATACACACAGTCCTGCGTTTTGCACCTTCAGCGAACACAGCTCAATAATGAATATAATAAACGAGACAGCAGCTTTTTCGTGCCTTTTTATACTTTCCCTGTGAGGATGTGCCACTGCTTTACGGGGAAAACTCATCGCAAGCCCTTTTCCCCCCTTTGTCGTATTCTACACCTCTGTTTGTCTCTTCAACTTCAGTCCTGTCCTACAGAGATGAAAAATGGGAATGGGTCCACCGGTGGCAGAGGAGGTGAAGGGTATCCTCCCTCACTCCGTCACTAATGCTTCATTAGATAGCCAGCGGGGGCCATTCATCGCTTTTATCTCCTGCTCACAACCTGCCTCAGGCATCCCACATTCACACATGCCCCTTCAAAACACATATTCACAAACATACTCATGTATTTGCAAAAACTGTCATAGTCTCGTTCCATACGTCTATAAATGTAGACAAATCCATTCACGCATGCACGCACGCGCACACACACACACACACACACACACACACACACACACACACACACACACACACACACACACACACAGAGCACTCTTATCATTCTCTTATTGGCTCTTTAGCACAGTAAATATCGCCTCATGCTCCAAATCTCTCGGCCCTCCTTATTCCTCATTTTCACTTTCCGCTTCCTCAAGTTCTTCATACCAAGTGTACTGTCAACATTTTACGTGCAAACGTGTAATGCACAAGTAGGCACTCAGGCATGTGCATATGTGCACCCCAGTCACAATCATGTACACACATAAACACACATGTATTGAGCACTGTGATCAGTGACTCGTTGGTCGTCAGCTTGGATTCATCCCTGTGACGGGTGCATCGGAGGGGGAGGCTCCATTACCTGATTTCCGTGGTTCGATATATTGATCAGGCCTAAAGCCATTACACAGATTAGTAGAATGAATTAAGCTCACTTAAGGTGCTCCTCTTAGCGCCCATTTAAATCCCCCTCCGGGGCCCTGGCTTGTGTTATAAGCTAATGGCTCAGAGCACATACCTTACTTGATAATTCACTTCTTTACACGTGATTTTCCTTGGATCTTTTGTGGAGTCAATTTATCTGACTATGAACTGGATTAAATCAAAGAGAAGGGTACCGGCAGGCATATACATACATACATGAAAATAGTAAGTGTAAATAAACAGTAAGTAAGTGGTGTTGGTGGGCCGGTAGGGGGCAGTCTTCCCTGTGGTCCTAATAAAAAGAAATGCCAGTGCCCCGGTGCAGTGACGGGGACGCGGTGCTGTAGGAGATGCCGTCCTTTGGATGAGATGTTAAACTGAGGTCCGGACTCACTGTGGTCATGAAAGATCTCATGGCACTTATCGCAAAGAGTAGGGGTCTCCCAGTGTCCTGGCAAAACTCCCAGCCTGGCTCGCTCCATCTGGCCACCTAATCATCCCCCCATGTAATTGGCTCCATGATTCCCTCCCTTTCCTCCTCCAGCTGATGTGTGGTGAGCGTTCTGGTGCAAAATGGCTGCTGTGTGTCACCCAGGCGGGTGCTACACAATGGTGGTGGTTGAAGTGAGTTACCTGGAGCGCTTTGGGTGTCGAGCTAAAGCACTATATAAATGTAATCCATTTTATATAAATATATATATATAAGACATCAGTAGTCCACCGTCCTGTCATAGAACTACTATACATTTCTATTCGAGCCGCTGCAAGGTTGAGTTTTTGCTTTTAAATGTAAATTTGCGGGGTCGTGACAGCAATACTGTCGAATCTTCAACTTAGCGGCGCACCTCTTTCGCTGCACATCAACAGTAGGGGTTGTGTTGGGAGAAATATTTTCCTTTCCTTCGCTCGGATATTCAGTTCAATTCAGTTTCCAATTCGAAACTTTCTTGCAGACTCAGGGTCCACAACAGACGAAGACAAATAGGTAAAAGACAAACCCTAGACAAAACACAATAAAATGGAACAAGCTATGTTTCATCGTTCACCAACATCAGTTTGTGCTAGTGAGCAGCAAAACTGGTCAGGAACCAAGACAAGTAAAAGCAGTAGAATATGTAGTTACAGCAGCTGGAATGCAAACTGAATTTTATCTCGGTTTACTTTTCGGTGCAAAAGACGCATGCAAATATATGCTTTAGACGTACTGTGAGTGAGATGGAGAGAGAAAGGGGGGGGGGCAGAGGTAAAGAAAGAAGTGTGGGCATCCGAGAAGCATAGCGGTCTATTCCATTGCCTACCAACACAGGGATCGCCGGTTCAAATCCCTGTGTTACATCCGGCTTGGTCGGGCCTCCCTACAGACACCATTGGCCGTGTCTGCGGGTGTGTCCTGGTCGCTGCATTAGCATCTCCTCTGGTCGGTCGGGGTGCCTGTATCGGGTGGGAGGGGGAACTGGGGGGGGGGCATAGCGTGATCCTCCCACACGCTACTTCCCTCCCCATGCCAAAACTCCTCACTGTCCGGTGAAAAGAAGCGGCTGGCGACTCCATATGTTTCGGGGGAGACACGTGGTAGTCTGCTGCCCTCCTCGGATTGGCAGAAGCGGGTGGAGCAGTGACCGGGACGACTCGGAAGAGTGGGGTAATTGGCCAGATACAATGGGGAGAAAAAAAGGGGGGGGTGTGACAACGGAATACAAAAGTTTGGATGCAGGTCCACCGAGGTACAAACGAAACGGATAAGTGGAGGTGCGAAGAAATGCAAGAGAGCTGCTGCATGCAAAAAAAGGAAAGAAAAAAGCGGTCAAAGTTCAGTTTTAACAAAGCAGCGATAGAACTGGGCTATAAGCTAACATACAGCCTGTGCATGAGAAGCACGACAAGGCAGCCTAAACTGTGTTCAACCAAACCTCTATCACGCTCTGCTCCCCGGGCTCGGCCACAGCGACCCGCACTGCTGCTCCATGCCGCTTCCTGACAGCTCCATATTTTAAGCTCCGCAGGCCTCTACCCGTAGCCTGCCGGCTTACACAACAGAGAGCTGGCATGCACATAACTTTTATTTACTCCCAACTTCTACGCCCATTCATAACCCTCACAGCGCAGGACACTCTCCTTCCCCTTGAGAGCGAGGTACAGGAAGCAGGAGGAGAGTTGTGTACTAATGGGACTATAAAGCGTGGCAGTCGTAATGTATGATGACGGGGTCATACGGGAAAAAAAGTGGGGGGCGGGTGGAGGGGGGTTGCTGTGAAGTGAAATGTGACTGACATGTTTATTGCCTTTCATTGATTTGTACTGTATGCAGATAGGTTATTGATCCCCTTAACTCAGGTTGGCTGTATTTTAGCTGTTTTATTTTTATGTGAACTGCTACATGCTTAATTAGCTCACATTCTTTCAGAGTCGAATCATATAATTAGTCAACAGGACTTCCCATGGTTATATCGTGTTGTCCACAATGACCTCAGAAGGTATTGATTTGATTGATAAATTCTGGGCGGGTGTTGCTAATATAAGGACCTTATATCTCATTGGCCTGTGGATTTTGCACTAAAGGTGCATGATTGCGTTATTATCTCCAAAACCAATATGCTGTCTTTCAAATCTAATTCTAGTCTCACGTTTTATGAAAAGATGCAAATGCATGTACATGATATTACTCTAACATCTACATTTCTCCAGCTTTATACATTATATAGGATATGTTGCATACTAAATACGGTAATTTGACACTTCACAGTTGTGAGCCTATACATATTGATATTTAAACAAATGTACAGTAGGCATCATACACTACTCAAACTTCACCTGGGTTTCACAAACTCTTCTCCACCCTTCTCTCCATCTATCTTTGACTCCATCATGCCCTCCCTCCATACCCTGAAACCTTCAGCCTTGGGGAACGGCCAAATTAATTAAACCACAAAAAATGACAGGCTCTTTTTCTCCCGCTTGCAACAGCAACGGCTCCATTTTTCCCAGGACCCCAGGGACAACACATTGATTTCCCCGCTTTCCAATTTTCTCGAGCCATGTATTCCGGGAAAGATTTTTTTTTTCTATCTTGAAGGAAGGAGAAGGTGGAAAAATGAGGCGGGTGAGAAGGGACCAAAGGCCTCAGCGGTTGTAGCCGTAATACGGTAGTGGTGCGATGCCCGTGTGCTTGTGAATATGTCTACTCGGATGGGTGCGTGTGTACATCCATCCGCACACGTATGTCTACTTCAGCCCCTGTCAGTGTGAAGGCTGTTCTCTAACTCCCTCCGCTGTTCCCCTGGCACCCCCCCTCTCTTGCCCTGTGCTTGTGCAGGACTCAAAGAGGATGGTCACTCAGCAGACAGCGGACCCCTACAGAGACCTAATTAGCATACAGTCATGTTATTTGGACTTGATTATGTGTCCTTCTAAGACACCATGCTCCAAGCATGCACGGTAAACCATACAGGGAACACAGATGATGGCCTTGACTCGAGTGCATGCAATCACAGCACTGAATACCTAGCAGGTCTAGCTCAATGCAGGGGTTTTGACAATCCATCTCTCTTTCTTGTATGGAATGGGCAGAATATGCTGTGGAGCTTTCAAGAAATAGTAATTTACTGAGTTGTGTGTAGTGAATAGATCCCCGCATAGGGACTGTACAGATTGTACAGACAGAGAAAATGGTTTCAGCCTTCAAAAAGGCGGTAGCCGTCAGGATACAAGTAAAAAGCTTTCCGCACCCTTTTCTAAGTACGACTGCTGACTGACTTACTAACACTAAATTGGAATTTGGATCTCAAATTTCTCTCTTTTTCAGAGTCAGGTTTAAATGAGATATGCAGGAAGCAGTTGGAGGGTTGTGGGGGCAGTGAAGTCATTCACTCAGAACTGTTGCCCACAAAGTCTTAGTTGTTTTTGATTAACACAGTTCGGTGGTTGTAGCCATAATACGGTGGTGGTGCGTGTGCTTGTGGGTGGTTTGTGAATTTGTCTCCTCGGATGGGTGCGTGTGTACATCCCTCCACACATGTATGTCTGCTTCAGCCCCTGTCTGAAGGCTGTTCACTAACTCCCACCGCTGTTCCCCTGGCATCCTGTCGTTCTCTTGTCCTGTGCTTGTGCAGGATTCACAGAGGAAGTTCACTCAGCAGGGAGGGGACTCCTACAGAGACCTAATCAGCATACAGTCATGTTATTTTGACTTGATTATGTGTCCATCTAATATGTCATGCTCCAGACATTCATAGTAAAACGTACATACAGGGAACACAAAAGATAAGAGCTCACGTATCAGCTACAAAAAAAAAAAGGAAGAAATGGGCGTCCGGGTGGCGTAGCGGTCTATTCTGTTGCCTACCAACATGGGGCTCGCAAGTTCGAATCCCCGTGTTACCTCCAGCTTGGTCGGGCGTCCCTACAGACACAATGGACTTTGTCTGCAGGTGGGAAGCCGGATGTGGGTATGTGTCCTGGTTGCTGCACTAGCCCCTCCTCTGGTCGGTCAGGGTCCCTATTCGGGGATGAGGGGGAATGGGGGATAGCATTATCCTCCCACGCGCTACGTCCCTCTGGCGAAACTCCTCACTCTCAGGTGAAAAGAAGCGGCTGGCGACTCCACATGTATCGGAGGAGGCATGTGGTAGTCTGCAGCCCTCCCCGGATCGGCAGAGCGGGTGGAGCAGCGACCGGGATGGCTCAGAAGAGTGGGGTAATTTGCCAAGTACAATTGGGGAGAAAAAAGGGGGAGGGGGATCCTCCCCCCCAAAAAAAGGAAGAAAAAAGAAATCAGATGCAGAGGTTGTCAACTTGTTTTTTTTTCACTTCTTAAAAACTTGGATGTGCAACCATGATTTCCAAAATTTGAAAACTGGAAAGATAAAATTTTTGTATCTCAGAGATAGATTTTATGCAACACTATGGGAGCCAGATACTATGTTCATATATGTGAGTCCTTCAAGAAATTGAAATAGTTGCCCACGAAAAAACAGTAGCCACACATGAACAGATGTGTCCCACGCCGATGTGTCAGTTCAGTTGCACTGGAACCCGGGCCCCCTGAGAGGACGGATTTGCAAAAGTTCAACCTTCCAATCACAAGGGGCAGAACACAACAGAGAGATTTATGCTCTTCGATCTGCTGTTACAATCTGTTGTTTTATTCTACAAAACGTGGAAAACAATCAACCTGACTTTATGGAAAATGTTCAAGGGCCATGGTTGTGCCAGAATCCCAGCCAGATACCTGCAGGATGGGTGGTTCTTCCAACTGCGATACCTCTAGGGCACACAGCATGAAATTATAAGTAACAATTTGATGTGAGGACATTTTGAGGCGACTTCATCACAAACACACAATTCTGGAAATTGTGTGTCACCGAAAGGATGGAGCACAAACAAATTTTCCTGTTTTGTAACGTTGTTGCTTATCCATCTCCAACGCTATCCCTGATTTTAGAAATGAAAATACACATCTGTGCCTTAGTCTTGATATCTAATATTACCAATGATAAAAAAAGGATTTCCATAGCCTTGATGAAAGGAATATTTTCATCCGATCATTTAACGAAATTTAATCTGTCCTAAAAAGAAAATAAGTTAATGAAACGATATGAGCTTGGTTTGATTTTCCCATTAAATAACATTGGATTTCAATGCTAGGCTAATTCTCAACAGTGGACGCCATTAGGTTTTTTTTTTTCTTTTGCTTTGCAGATGTCCTTGACTCGAGTGCATGCAATCACAGCACTGAATACCTAGCAGGTCTAGCTCAATGCAGGGGTTTTGACAATCCATCTCTCTTCCTTGTATGGAATGGGCAGAATATGTTGTGGCGCTTTCAAGAAATAGTAATTTATTGAGTTGTGTAGTGAATAGATCCCCGCATAGGGACTGTACAGATTGTACAGACAGAGAAAATGGTTCCAACCTTCAAAAATGCTCTCAAGTAAAAAGCTTCCCGCACCCTTTTGTATGTACGACTGCTGACTGACTTACCAATACTAAATTGGAATTTTTATCTCAAATTTCTCTCTTTCAGAGTAAGGTTTAAGTGAGATATGCAGGAAACAGTTGGAGGATTGTGGGAGCGGGGAAGTCATTCAGTCAGAGCTGTTGACCACAATGTCTTAGTTGTTTTTAATTAACACAAATCACAGAAGACCAAATCCAAACAGAAGCAGGTTGTTGTTTGTCTTAAGACGCAGCAGGCAGAATGCACTAGCAGGCAAACACACAGATGGACAGATACTCAGACAAACAGAAAAAACAGAGCCTTTGTCAGGCTCAAACAGGTGTAGTGTGTTGAGGTGGATAAACCTCATTAAATATAATTTCACTAAGAGTGAATAACACTACGAGTTAGTTAGAAACGAAAGGACCATTAGGACTCTCAGCCAGTCACATACTCAGCAGTCTAAATGTAGCATCCTCCTTGTTTCCTCTGGCTCACTTAGTTGAATTGACTGAACGAAGGTGCTCAGATGCCACAAGCTCATGGCAAGCTGTTCAATCTTCAGACCAGCATGGAGAAATAAAGCCAAAAGATCCCGTAAAGCTAAAAGGTCCCTTGGGCTCAACAAAAAACAAAAGCAAAGTTATGTTAAGCCACTTTATTTCATCATTGTGCAGGTTACAATGAATATGTTCTCTGCATTTAACACATCCTATTGTATAGGAGCAGTGGGCAGCTGCAGCGCCCGGGGACCAACTCCAGTTCTTCTTTCCATTGCCTTGCTCAGGGGCACAGACAGGCGTGTTAACCCTAACATGCATGTCTTTATGATGGTGGGAGGAAACTGGAGCACCTGGAGGAAACCCACGCAGACACGGGGAGAACATGCAAAGATGTATGTCATATATTGTTGAATATTGTTGTATATTGTTGTATATTGTACTGATTGTAAGGCCCCTCAGGACTGCCTTGTGATTTTTGGCTATACAAATTGACTTGACTTTCTTTCACCTGAGTTACAGCGCAGGTTGAGTGAACTTGTCATTTCTCATTTGATGGACTTTGAAACTGTTCATTGGATTCAATCTACTTGATTGAAGTCATTCACTCATGCCAATATCAAACCATTACAACGCCAATGGGCTTTTACACCCATGAGCTTAGTTGTTACTGGTACAGTCTTGTCAGTGCATTAAGGTGTGAAAAGCTTGTTGAGACAGGCGGCACGGTGGCACAGTGGTTAGCGCGGTCGCCTCACAACAAGAAGGTCATGGGTTCGAGCCCCAAGGGGATCTTGGGGGCCGTCCCGGGTCGTCCTCTGTGTGGAGTTTGGATGTTATCCCTGTGTCTGCGTGGGTTTCCTCCCACAGTCCAAAGACAAGTAGATCAGGTGAATCGGCTGTACTAAATTGTCCCTAGGTGTGTGCGTGTGCGTGTGCGCGTGTGCGTGTGCATGTGCTTGTGCGTGTGTGCGTGTGTGCGTGTGTGTGCGTGTGTGTGTGTGTGTGTGTGTGTGTGTGTGTGTGTGTGTGTGTGTGTGTGTGTGTGTGTGTGCGTGCGTGCGCGCGGGCAGGCCCTGTGATGGTCTGGCGGCCTGTCCAGGGTGTCTCCCCGCCTGTTGCCCAGTTACTGCTGGGATAGTTTCCAGCATCCCCGTGACCCTGAGAGCAGGATAAGTGGTTTGGATAATGGATGGATGAATGGAAGCTTGTTGAGACATTTGGTGAGAGCCTTTTTCCCTTACTTATGGAAATTGTTCCATGATATCGTTTTGTTTTTGTTTTTTGTTTTTTTATTAACGGTGACAAAAGTGTAACGAGTCAGCAGCAGGCCCCGATGCAAGATGGTCAAAGCGGCCCCAGCCCGCCCATCACAATCAGAAATAATATAACCTAATATCAGTAGCAAATGAAAGAAGTGAAAACACACTTCTTTAAAATGACCAGCAACAGTGAAATGCACAGCACATTTGACACCTAAGGGTGCTTTCACACTAGGGACCTTTGCCCAGATCCAAGTACACTCGACCCCAAAGTGCAGTGCGTTTGAGTAGTAGGAACACTGTGTACCGTACCCGGGCATGGATCAATGAACTGTCCCCGGGTCTACTTGAAAACAAGGAAGTGGACTGCTATGCTACAAAGGTATTTCCCAACACAACCCGTCTCCTCTGAAATCTGCATATGTGCGCAGCACGAGCCGCTCTCGTGTGTCGATACGCAAGTGTACTAGGGTATGGAACAACATAACTAATGTGGAAATGTGAAAGCTGACCGGGGGGGGGGGGCAGACCATTTAACTGGAGAAATATCAGTGGCTTATTCTTCATCATGGTACACTCTGAACCAGGCTTGGACTGGCAATCTGGCAACTCTGGCACATGCCAGATGGGCCAGCAATGTGGGGGGAACATTTTTGGGAACTCAGGCACACGGTACAAAGCACACAGTACGAGCGCTCTCTCTTGCTCTCTCCCTCTGATTATGTTTGGACATTTGGAGACATGTCAGTATCCCTGTACTGGTTACTGGAGGAGCCTCTGATTGGTGGATCCAGAATGGACATACAGCATGGTGGAACACCAGGCCTCCATCACACACCCTGCCCTGCTGGTGCTACAACCCTCAGATGGATAGTGGGTGTAGCTGGACCTGCATGTATGAACACTGAAGCTGCGGCTGCACTGATTGGATTGAAATCTGGTCGCCTTGTGAGGACCATTTTAAAAAGGCCGGACTGCAAAACTAACAGAAGCAGATAACGAAGTGTTCAAAATGCTCGGGAAGGTGAGGAGTTTCCAGATGACGAGGACCCATTTCCAGATTTTGAATCGTTGCTGTTGTTCTGGTTTGTTTGGATGCCAAACAGAGGAAAGACTTAGATCTGCATATTGTGAAGGGAAAAGTAATCTACAGATGTCGTGTAAAAGTTTTGAATAAGTTGAACGGTAAAACAGACGCAGTTTGGAGGGAAAAAAAACTTGGCATCAGCGACACTGTGAAGCCGGTTTGGAGAGTCCTCTATAAACTGCCCTTAAACAAGTGAACAGGTGACTTACAGAGGGGAATATAACACCGAGCTGTTGCGGTGAATTTTTTTACCTCTGCGATTACTCACACTGTAGGTAATGAATGTCCTTTCTGTGGGTCAGTAGAAACTGTTTTTCATTGTTGTTTTTTTTTAGACTGCAGGAGACTTGGGGAACTTTTTAGGGTTTGTTTGTTTGTTTATGACCTTTAATGAAGTGTGTGTCTAAAACTGCTTTTATTCTCGGAGCAGGACACAAGAAAATTAATGCAACAAAGTGGCAACTTTTAAACTTCCTTGCTGGCGAAGCTAAACTCTCTCTCTCTCTCTCTCTCTCTCTCTCTCTCTCTCTCTCTCTCTCTCTCTCTCTCTCTCTCTCTCTCTCTCTCTCTCTCTCTCTCTCTCTCTCTCTCTCTCTCTCTATATATATCACCAGAAAGAACAACAGAAGGGAAACTGTGTGAAGAAATAATACAGTCCATGTGTTCGCCTCTCTTGTAAAAGCCAGAGTTTTAATTGATTTTAAGTTTCATAAACTGAGAGAGACAGAGACAGAGAGAGACATGAGAGAGAGATAGACCGAGAGAGAGAGCTTGCCCGGCTCAGAAGCACCAAGGGGGGAGGGGGGTAATTTTTTGAGCATTTTTATGAATAACAATCACTGGAAACATCAGCAACCATAGGAGCCGGAAAGGTAAATTACAAACCTCAATTGAACACATAGAAACACATTTTGCAAATTCTCTTTTTTGTGTGATTGTGACATTTTGATTTAAAAAAAAATTTTTTTACTTTGAAAATCAAAATGTCATGTTATCAAAAAACGCTCAACTTTCAGTGCACATTCATCACAACAGCCTTCTTTTGGGGGGTAAATGGACCGTATAATTAACCATTTGTTTTCTTAAATTAACTCACAGTGACCCCCAGGAAGACATTGTAATAATGGGACATCACATAATCTTCCTGTTGCTCATGCTGCCTTTTCTGAAAAATCAGCCGGCATGCTGCTGGTTAATTGATGCATTATGGGATCGTTACAAGGGCCGTGACTTAGCACCTCTCCCACTACACACCTCCTCCCTCTCCTCCTCTGCCTGGAGGGCTGTCTCTTATTTTTCCTCTTTCAGCTGACAGTCGATAAACAATATTGTCATGCATGGTGACATGGGACGTGACGACTACGCAGCAATGATCAGGAGATAGAGCGGGTTGTCTAGTAATTGGAAGGTTCCTGGTTTGATCTCCTCCAGAGAGCATGTTGAATTTTCCTTGAGCAAGACACTGAACCCCCAACTGCTCCCGATAAGCAGGTCATCGCCTTGCATGGCAGCCTCCACCATCAGTGTATGATTGTGTGAATGTGAGGCGTACATTGTAAAGTGTTTGAGTGGTCCGTAGACTCGAGGTGTGCTATATAAATGCAGTCCATACACCATTTAACTGGAGACATATCAGTGGCTTATTGTTCATCATGGTACACTCTGTACTTGGCTTGGACTGGCAATCTGGAATCAGGAACACTTTGTCATTTCACCTTGTACTAGCGCACATGAAATGAAACGAAACGTCGTTTTCCCCAGCCCACAGCAGTGCAACATACAGAGAAAAACACATTCAAGAACTACAAGAACACACATATTAGAACACGTATCCAAACTAAAAAATAAATAAATAAAAAACACTGTCCAAGGGAACAAATGCCAGCCAGGATGACTGTCGGAACCGCCGGTCTGCAATCGGTCTGCAACCATTTGCCAGAATTGCCAGATTGGCAACTCTGGCAAATGCCAGATGGGCCAGCCCACTAGTGGGCCCCAAGGCCAGCAATGTGGGGAAAAAATTGTGTGGAAAAAAAAATTTGCCCTGCTGGTCACGGCCCACTTGATGTTGGAACAGCCCATCTGATTGGGGGTTACATGGTCCCAATTGTCAATACACTACCTATACTGTCAGACAGGCGCAGGAAGGGCTACCCTCTTCCTCCCCTGACCCCTTCAAGTCGATGCGTCCATCTATGTAATGTCTGAGGTCAAGCCGGAAATAATCGAATGAAGAGAGCACGAGTGGAAACTAAGTTACAAGTTTGGATGGAAAATAAAGCTTGCCTGAAACAGATAAAAGGTCCCAAAAAGCAAAAAGGTGGAGCGGAAAAGGTCAGAGAGAGAAAAAAAAAAAAACCAATACTTGAGGCTGATACTGCAAAATGTTTTAAGTTAACACATTTATTCAAAAATACCGATGGCACTGATGAGCGCACTGACGAGACGTCTTCTCACCGCCTAAGGTAAAACATGCTATTCCATTTGCAGCTGAAGGCCCGTGTATTATGCCATTTCTAAATGATGCCAATGCCAGAGTGTTATTATGGCTCAGCTGACTCTGGGCCCCCTCCAATAGGACGCAGGCATGCTGCTTGTCACAGTCGGACGACAGCAGTGAACGAACCCATTTTAAATAGTGTCGGTAGCATGAAATCCCGAGTGTTAAGCCTAATGTGTGAATTGCATCAGATCAGCTGCGAACACAATATCGATGGTTAACTTTAAATAGAGCGCTGTTAATGTCCAATTTCAGACACATTTCCAGGTCATCGTTAGGCTTGGCCTACATTAAGGAAAGCTTTTGTCCAGTGTGAAAATTGAGTTTGGCTTTTTTTTTCGCGATGACAGCATTGTATTTGGTCATAGACTACATTAATTATATATGATTGTCATATTTGAGTTTGCATGTTCTCCCCATGTCTGCGGTGGGTTTTCTGCGGGGGCTCCGGTTTCTCCCACCGTCAAAAGAAACATGCGTGTTAGGGTTCATACTCCTGTCTGTGCCCCTGACCAAGGCAATGGGAGAAGAACTGGAGTGGGTCCCCGGGCGCTGCATGAAGGCGGCAGCCCACTGCTCCTAGCTACACAGATCACAGCTAGGAAGGGTTAATTTGCAGTAACTGAATTTCCCCAAGGGGGTTAATAAAGGAAACTTAATTTAACTTGTTTTATTTAAGTTACAAATTGCAGCATTAGTGTGCCGTGGGTTGGTTTGCCCATTTTCAAATGAATAAAATCCTAAGTGCGCCTCTTGGGGTGCCGACTTCTCATCTAAGGTTATTTCATGGCAATATTATTTATTACATTATTTTACGAGACGCTGTAAGTACACCCGTTGTCAGGGTGCCAACTTGATATCTATTGCTAAGCCTGCATGTTGTAAATAGCCTGATATTGCTTTATGCAACGCATGAGTGCGTATGTTGGGGGAAAAGGGGGGGGGGGTCCGGATCCAAATGTCCAGGGCCGAATTTTGTTCCCAGTCCGGCCCGACATAAAAAAAACCCCAACCTTTTAACAGGATTCATTGATCTTAATGATACAATCTGGGGCATCCAGGTAGTGTGGCGGTCTATTCCGTTGCCTACCAACACGGGGATCGCCGGTTCGAATCTCCGTGTTACCTTCTGCTTGGTCGCACGTCCCTACAGACACAATTGGCTGTGTCTGCGGGTGGGAAGCCGGATGTGGGGGGGATAGCGTGATCCTCCCACGCGCTATTTCCCCCTGGCGAAACTCCTCACTGTTACGTGAAAAGAAGCGGCTGGCGACTCCACATGTATCGGAGGAGTGTGGTAGTCTGCAGCAGAGGGGATGGTGCAGCAACCAGGACGGCTCAGAAGAGTGGGGTAAATGGACGGGTACAATTGGGGAGGAGAAAAAAAAGATACAATCTTGAAAATTGTGGTTTTTGTTTAATTAACTGACAGCTATGGTGTTACTTATTGCAGGGGTTGTTGAGCTATCAAATTCCCAGAGATCCACTGGAAAGCAGTTGCCGGTGCTATTATACAGCAGCACCTTCGCCACTGTCGAACATAAAATATGGGGGAACATAATTTTTAGCCATTGACGTTATAGCATCAATATTTTATGAGTTTATTCTGCTCCTTGAAATTCACCAGCAAATGCGTATTACAGCGGACATTTGTTTGCATGCACATCTTCAGGATTATGAATTATAACAGGTAAATTACTTGAAATAATTCCCAGTTCCAACAAAATGTTTGGCCCAGTTTCTCCCCTCTCTGTTTTTTTATCCACCATCATTATAAATCATGATCACCATCCTAATTTTTTTTTTGTTTTTGTTGGCTTTGTTCTCCTCACTACATGTTGTAGCTGTTTGTATTGATTTGGCTTATGCATTCTGTGTGTTTGAATGTTGCCACTGCTACACAGCAATTGCCTCTCTGGGGGCAAACAAAAACCTGCTTTGACTCTGCTTTGACTAAATGTCATCACATTATTATCCTAATCACCATTCCCACCATCATCCGGACCATCTTTGTGACCATCACGACAGTCCCTAACTAAATTGGGATGATAACGTTTCCCGGGGAAAATATGAGAACCCAAAGGCAAGACTGACACACAGGGAGGTAGCAGAAGCAGTTTAATATTCAAAAGCAGGCAGGGGTCAGTACACAGGAAATCAGTCCGACAGGCGGCCAGATAGACAAGGGGCAGGCAGACATGCAAAACAGGTTCAAAGCTCAAGTTCTAGCTACTGGGATTTTCAGTCCGAATAGACAAACAGATCCGACAAGGGGCAGGTAAGAGAAACGAGGTCCAGGAAACAGACAGAAGACTTCAAACACGGGTAGAATGGCAGAACGAGAGTTAATGAAATGCTGGGTAGCTTGGCCGAATACACAAGGCGGTCTGGCAAATGAGCGGGGAAACCGGGGGGAGTAGGAGTGCTGGAGCTTATCAGGAAATGGGGAACAGGTGTGGGGTACACAGGGTTGACTGATGACAAAACCAGGGGGAGCAACCGACACGACAAGATGGGTGAGGACTTTAAAATAAAACAGGAAAAGAAATGATGACAGGTGAGGACTTCAAAATAAAACGGGGAAAAAACAACAGACAGCGATTGAGGTTGTGATGAGTTGACTGAACTGGGAGAATGGCCGAGGCTATGGGAGACGATGACTGCCGAAAATAACTGGCTGAGCTAACCGAGGAGACGTAGTGAAATGACTGACGGGACTGAACTGAGAGACGCGGGACAGCCGGGGCAGCTTCTCGAGTCTCATCAAGAGTAATGGCCATAAGCTTTAGGGTCCATCATGCCAAAGGATGATGAAGGAGCTCAGGTTCAAGGGGGTTCCCACAAGCCCCCCCCCAGGACATTGACTTAATTCATCAAAGAACTGTTGCAGATGCTGGAGACTCGTGCACCTGTGTTACATACAAGGGGGATTCAGGGAGCAGAGGAGGGGAGGTGGGGAAGAGATACAGATGATCTTTGCAATTACGCTAGGTGTGAAACAAATGTGTTAGAGGAGGTATTTTAACATTAGCACACACACACACACACACACACACACACACACACACACACACACACACACACACACACACACACACACACACGTATCAACTGCTCTTGAGATATTGTATACGAAAGGTAAAATCAAAGCTTTGGAAACATTTTCATATTTTTGAAGGATGCTGTTCATCCCCCCCCCCCTCCTTTTATGATGCAACATATGTGTTGTTATTTCTTCATCAAAGCTCTGCTTGAAAGTAGGCCGGTCTGACCACAATAAGTAGCGCTGTTTTCCATAGGCACAATTATATTAGTAGTGGATTCTTATACACACACATGCGCACACGCATGCGCACACGGACACACACGGGCATGCACGCGGCACATGCATATATTCATTCTCTGTCATCTCGTACTTTTATTCTTTGTTGGTCAGACTTTCATTGTAGAAGTTGAGGGAATGAAATATGCATGTTGAGATACAGAATATAAAGTTGTACAACTGATTGACAGAGAGGCAGACAGCCAGGCATGAAGGCAGAAAGACAGATAGACAGACAGATAGATAGATAGATAGATAGATAGATAGATAGATAGATAGATAGATAGATAGATAGTTTGGAAATGTAATTAGACCGCTTACATTTTTTCATCTTCAGTAGCACCTCGTTGATAAGAAAATTGTGAAAATATACTTTTTCTTATGGCCCCGCCACTAATCTCTCTAAGACGCTCCTTTGTATCATATCACTTGGCATTGACCTTGTGGTTTCATTCGAGGTAGGGTTTCACAGTAACTCCATCAGCAGAGCTGCAAGTCAGATGTGCCCCATCATCTTTAACGAGCTCAAACAAATCAATGTTTTGTCAAGTTTTCAAAGTGTTTCTGATGTGTCGGCTTACTTTTCTATCTTAAGCTCTGTTACAAAGGTGTCTATTTCACAATGTCAGTATTGAGCACCCAGTCAGGATACTAGGTTAATGATATGTCATGTTAGCTGCTCAGCTGAAAATATGCAGTCAAGGGGTACCTCCTTGCCAAATGATTAAAGTGCATACCACATGGTGCAACCATGTGGTATGCCAGTTCGAATCCAGCTGGCGACCTTTGTTGCATGTCATACCCCCTCTTCCCCATTTCCTGTCTGCCTCCCATATCTAATAAAGGTATATAAAAAAGTGCAGTCAATACGATAAAGGATTTATTTGGTCATAATTAAAAGTAAAAGTCCCAAATAGAGACTCAAAAGAGAAAAATTACATAGATTATTATTTTACTCCACTACTAGGAATAACTAGGCCATAATTAAGTGTTAAAAATGGGAAATTGAAAACGCAAATTTAAAATGTAAAATTATGATTTGAAAAATGTAAAATGACACTGAAAAAAGGGAAATTTGAAATGCAAAAGCTTAAATGGAAATGCTCAAATTGAACTCTTAAATTATAAAGATGAAATTGATAATGGCAATGGAAATAATAATAAGAATAAGAATCCTTGTACAGTTTTTTTTGGGGTTACAATGAAATTTGGCCTTTGCATTTAACCCATCCTATTGTATAGGAGCAGTGGGCAGCTGCAGCGCCCGGGGACCAACTCCAGTTCTTCTTTCCTATTACCTTGGTCAGGGGTCGTCATCATCGGCATTCACTTGTGGTCGAGTATGACTGTCCTCTTTCTAGGTCCTTGTGGGTATCCTTGTGGAAGAATGCCTGTGCGTGACAGCTTTTTACATGGAGTGGCTGATGCACCTGCAGCCACCACACGGTCCTTGGCAGGGGGTGGCCAGAGTCCAATGGCGTGGAGAAGCAAGATGATTGGGGACCACCCACTGCTGCAGTCTTTATCCAACTTCACTGTTGTTGTGACCTGGGGACATCTTCCGCCAGTTCCGCCGTTGAGGTCTTTGTTGAGTCACACTTCATCTGGAACCTCCCCCTTGACCTATCCGCCTTGGGTGACCCTACCAGGAGCCACGCTCCGGACGGCATAGCTCTTGGGATCATTGGTACACACAAGCTTCTCCACCACGGCAAGGTGGTGATCCGGGAGAAGAGGTCAGGGGCACAGACAGGAGTATGAAACCTAACATGCATGTCTTTTTGATCGTGGGAGGAAACCCACACAGACATGGGGAGAACATGCAAACTCCACACAGAAAGGACCTGGGATGGCATGGGGTTTGAACCAGGTCCGCTTTGCTGTGAGGCAACAGTGCTAACCACTGGGCCACCCGGAAAAAAAGAAAATGGAGTACATCAATTAGAAAAGGGATACATCAGTTATAAAACTCAAAATGGGAAATGGAAACGCTTACATTGAAAGCTTAAATTGAATAAACTAATTTTTTTCCCGCATGTGCCCTTTACCATATGACATTTTAAGTTTAATCTTTTCAATTTTCCATTTGGCTTTTCAAACTGTATGTATATGAGGGGGAGTGGCAGGAGGGTCTAAAACAGCTGGGGTGCAGAGACACCGTTCAGTCAAGTTGGAAATATATTCAGATTCAGGGTCACAACTACCCCTTTGTTGAGGGGTATGCAACATCATCATTGCCCCACCCCGCCCCCCATCATCACATTTCAGTATTGTCAGAACAGCACGGGGGAAGTCATATATGTAGAAATGGCAAAAGGTGTTTATTTGCTTGAACAGATCAATTTAATAACCATTTTAATCATTGAGTTACATTTCACTGACTACACTGCTAAGTGACCTCTTCAGTCTAAAAAAAAATCCATTTAAGCTTTCAATTTAAGCATTTCCATTTAAGTTTTTCAATTTCCCATTTTAACTTTCATTATTGATGTTTCCCTTTTCTTATTTCCACTGCCATTTTCAATTTCAGTTTTACAATTTAAGCTTTCAGTTTGAGCATTTCCATAGGTAGAAAGAGTAGGATTTGTTGGTTGCGGTTTGTAAACGCAACTTTCAAAGTTGGCCCCTCCCCCCGGTAACGTCATCAGAAGGATACGTCCCTTGACCGCATTTGCCAGAACATCCAGTGTACAGGCCAACTCCGTGTCACTCTTCGTGCCCATCCTCTTCTTCAGTGCTCGCCAGCGGGTGAAAGCCAACCCCAAATTCACTCTCTTTCCGGAGCGAGCTGCCAACCCCAAATTCACTCTCTTTACGGAGCGAGCTTTATCCGCTTGGCATTTCACCTCGATATACAGGAAGCCCCGGGTTACCAACGCCCGATTTACGAACGCCCGTACTTATGAACTGACCTCTGTAAAGCCTATTAAAAAAAAAGATCGAGTTACACACAATGGTTCGTACTAATGAACGGACGGACTACTTTGCGCGACGCTCAAAACACTGCGTTTTAGGCGGTTCCTCGGTCCGAGGGAGAACGCCACGCTGTCGTCACCATCTTAAGTCGGATGACGTAAACGTTATTGTGTGCGTTGTGTTTTGACTTAAATGTTTTGTGTTTACCCTCGTAAGCGCAAATCTGTGACGGTGATGCACCGAAGAAAAGGAAAACGATCACGATGGAAACGAGAGTGGAAATAGAGCGTCCAGACAGAGGTGAGACGCTCTTATTCGTTTTTGTTTGTTTGTTTTGTTTTGTTCATTTACCCGGTGAGGCGGGCCCCAAGCGGGCTCTTGCTTCTGGCGTCAAACGGGCGGTCTCCGCCGGTCGCGATCCGCTCCGGGCACAGTGGCAGGTGTGGAGGTGTGGAGGTTTGGAGTTTGTTTGAGAAATGTTTCTTTAATGTTTTTTTTTATACCTATACACATTCATTCTCTCTCTCTCTCTCTCTCTCTCTCTCTCTCTCTCTCTCTCTCTCTCTCTCTCTCTCTCTCTCTCTCTCAATTATAAATACTACATAATAAAGTAGTATTTATACAGTATATGCTATTAGTATATAGCATAAAGTATATACTAAGACATCCATCCATCCATCCATCCATCCATCCATTATCCAAGCCGCTTATCCCAATCGGGGTCGCGGGGATGCATTTGACTAATTGACGCTAGATGTGAACTGTACGTAACTGTTCCGACTTACATACAAACTCGACTTGCAAACAGTATTTTTTTCCTTCCTGTTAAATGTTTTTTTTTTTTAGGAAGTTGTTCCTTATCTGATGCGAGGGTCTAAGGACAGGTTCAGTTCAATTCAATTTATGGTCATTAAAAACAATGTGCAGGCACATATTAAAAATGAAATGAGGGCTGTGGCTTCACCAAACAGTGCATGACAGACATAGACAAACACAGCAAACACAGTGTACGATATACACACATGAAGACCAAAAGCTAAAATAAGTTAAAAAAGAGCAAGAGTACAAAATATTTAAAAATAACCACAGACATTCAGTGGGTAGCCATGTTCAGGTGGGCAACAGCTTGTGGAGAGAAGCTTTTTTTGAGCCTGGTAGTGCGGGCTCTGAGGCTCCTGTAGCGCCTCCCAGAGCGCAGGGGGGAGAACAGTCCATGGTTGGTGTGGGTGGGATCTCTGCTGATGCTCAGACCCCTTCGAAGGCAGCGTTTGTGATAAATATCTTTTATGGCTGGGAGCTGGGTACCAGTGATATGCTGGGCCGCCTTGATGACCCACTGCAGACCTTTCTGGTCTGCTGAGGTGCAGTTGCTGTACCACACTGAGATGCAGCTGGTCAGGATGCTCTCTGTGGTGCAGTGGTAGAAGTTGGTGAGAATTTTGGGGGATAGATGGGCTCTCCTCAGCCTCCTCAGGAAATGCAGGCGTTGTTGGGCCTTTTTCACAAGGGCCTGGGTGTTTAATGTCCACTAAAGGTCCTCGCTGATGTGGACTCCAAGGAATTTAAAGCTGGAAACACGCTCCACTTCCACCCCATTGATGTGTATGGGGGAGTGGCTACAGCTTCTAGACCTCCTGAAGTCCACAATCAGCTCCTTGTTTGTTTTTCGCATGGCTTGTGAGCCTGTACGTTCACTGACTGTAGTGGGGGAATGTAACGAGCAATGCATCTTAGAATACGTAATTTATTTATTTATTATTCTATTCTTTTAACTTATATGAATTTTTACCCTTCGCCTGGTCCTCATGTGAGTCTGCATGCAAGGCCAGATGAGGGTGACAGTGTGCATCTCTTGCCCATGTACTGATCTGTCTCTGAGATAATGATGATTGCCATTTGTCTGTGAGTTTTTGTATGGTCTGGGTAGACTGCAAAAACTGAATTGCGCTTCTGGGACAAATAAAGTTGTCTGAATCTGTAAAGCCCCTTGAGGCAAATTTGTAATTTGTGATATTGAACTATACAAATAAAACTGACTTGGCTTGACTCAAAAATGGAATTTGTTCGTAATCCGGGACTTCCTGTATTTGCGCCTTTTTGGCGATGTGTCTGCCATTGTCATAGCTTCCTCTTGGATGCGTGCTTACAGTCTCGATCTGGCATCTGGTCGCTACATTTTTATAGAGTCAAAGGTTAACGCCCAAAAACGTCTCATACACAACAAAATAAGAATGTACAGGAAGAGGACAGACACTGCCACACAAGTGGGCCATAAGTGATGATTGAGAGGGATTATTTTCTATTAGTCTATACATTGATTTTTAGGAAAATCCTACTCACTCTATCTTTTGAGGTTTGGCCTTTTTAATAGCATTTTTTCAGTGTCGCTTTACATTTTCAGATTATCATTTTACATTTTAAATTCTCTCCAGTTTCCTTTTTCTTTTTAACATTTAATTATGCCCTGATTATTCCTAGTAGTGGAGGAAAAATGCCAATCTTTTTATTTATTTTTATCTTTTGATTCTCTATTTGGACTTTTACTTTTAAAAGTGACCAAATAAATCCTCCATACAATACAAGGCCAATTTTCAATTACAAAATTAAGACAACAATCTTGTATCGATATGATAGAAATCGATATGATACAAGTCACACAACAGTTGCACTTGTTTTTTCAATGCGTTTTTGGAAAATGGTTAATGGCTGTTAAGGGAGGCTGCAAAGCCTACATTCGGTTTATGAGTAAGACAGAAGATAGGGTTGAGAGTTGGGGCACTGGGGATGATGTCCAAATAAAAATGTGTCCGTTTGGGGAATGGAGAGATGTGGAAGTGGAACAGATGACGACAGGGGAAGAGGTGAAAAAAAAGAGATGGAGAAGCATGGGGGTGGAGTAGAGGGAAGAGATGATAGGGATGGAATCACAGTACCTCGGCTCTCCAATTTAATCTAGCCCTGACATCAGGCAGGCTGATGATTAATGAAGTATGGAATACCATCTGTTCTCCCTGGGAATGTCTCCTCTCCAGACAAAGAGGTCGCTCCTCTTGGTACTGTACTCCTACTGAACCTTCGTATTCCCTGCTCAGGCAGAATGATGTGGGATCCTTCTGTTCACCTTTGCCTCTGGATCGCAACTCTGGTCCTTAACGAAAAACACCGGGGGACTGAAAGTGGGAAAGGAAAGGCAGAAAAAGTTGGTGGAGCACACAAGAGGGGGATGAGGAAGTATTGAGCGAAAGAGAAAGAAGTGGTTGATGAAATGTTATTGCACAAGGTTGAGGGGCTACAAGGCAACGGGGAGAAGCAAGAAGATTGCTATCTGTTGTAAACGGTACTGCCAGCTATTTCTACAGGGATTACTGGGGTAGTGAACTGTGTTGAACAGAATGGTGTTGGATTTTTTTAAATGATGAAGGCCAATTTTGTGGACCAATTTTGTACCAAGGAAACCAACTTACCCCCCCCCCCCCACACACACACACACACACACAAACATAATTTTCTTTATGTTGACTTTTTTCAACTCAGAAACATGTGGTGCCTGGATCCGCTAAGAGCGGTAAAGCAACGGAGCTGTGTTTCCAAGCACTCGACCACTTAAAGTGAAAAGGGGAAGACGTCGTTCAAAACGATAAGTTGTGCAATCACCAGGGAGCCTGAAATGTTCTGGAAAAAAATAGTTTTTGGGGAAAAACATTTTTTTCATCTTCAAAGAGCAAGAAGTCAAAATATGTACAAATTACAGGGGATAAGATGTGTCTAAGGGGATTTTCACAGACATGTTTAAGGGGGTAAAGTGGAAAAGTCAGAAAGAGGGCAGTGTGGTCCAGAGAAAGTAAAAGTAATTTGTCCTGCCATTGTTGTGCAAACATAGCAATCAGGCACCTCATCCATCTTCCCTCTCATGCATTTGCGCTTCCAAGGAACTTTTCATTGATTTACATGGAATACTTTGCTGGACTCTCTCCCTGCGGCCCTGAGAGCAGGATAAGCAGTTTGGATAATGGATGGATGGATGGAATACTTTGCTGTATTAGTAATAGTAACATGGTGTCTGGCTTGCATCGCAGCTTTTAACGTTACATAAGAAAAATAAATTCATGGCTGTCTTAGCTTAATAAGTTGACGATGCGATCCACAAATGTTTGCATTTTTCCCTGTATTTGGAAATTGTCCAATTACAACAAACATGATGCATGTTTCATGAAAAATAAATCTACTAAAATGCTTGAAATACATTTCATCATCCTCCATAATGCTGCTGAGTATTAGGTCATATTCTTTAAAACTAGTTATTATAGCCAAACCTGTAAAATTGGGAAATAAACTTCATGAACCTTGAATTTCTTTTGTGTGTGTGTGTGTGTGTGTGTGTGTGTGTGTGTGTGTGTGTGTGTGTGTGTGTGTGTGTGTATGTGTGTGTGTGTGTGTGTGTGTGTGTGTGTGTGTGTGTGTGTGTGTGTGTACCTGTTTTAATTCCGGTTACTTTACAAGAAGAGTCATGCACAAGAGGTTTGTGTCAAGGTTTTGTGTCTCAACTCCCAGAGGCAAATGGGAATATGCAGTCCGTCTAATACATGTTACTAATTGTGCCTTGTCAATATCAAGCCACATGCATATTCACAAGAGATGCACATATGCACAGACATGCACATAAGAACACCCACATCCATGCATAAACAGAGAGAAAGTGCAGGCCCACGCACTCGGCCATACAGATGCTGTTGTCCTGCCTGGTGCTGTTTCAGTAAGTCTTTAGCCTTGAAATTTTTTTTTATGAACATCTGCTGGGATCATCATAATATTCCCTTAACAATGCCCCTGAGCAACAGTGACTTTGCAATGTAAATTTATTTTTATATAACCAATCCATAAAAACAGAATACAATGAGCCTATTTATTTTGTAAACGTTAATGCATAAATGGCAAAACTGCTTGCAAATGCCGTGATACAATTTGACTATTGGCTCCACTTCATCCGCTGCTGCAAAACCCCAACAGAAGAAAGATCTTTCCTTTTCTGAGAGTGGCCATTAATGTTTTGTAATGTTCACCTTTCGCTCTGTCCTCAACATCAGTTTTATTTCTTGGTCCGTTATCTTCAAGGGATCCTACAAATTTATCCCAATATCAGACCGCTGCTCTGTGGTGAGAACTGAGTCAGCGGCTTCATGTACATGCATTGCCGTCCAAGGGTCCACTTCGCGGTTTTTTTTTTTTTTTGCATTGTTTCATTACAACTAGTTTCATTACAACTAAAGTATTTTATTTCAAAATGTCTTACCACACTGAATGCATTGCCCACATAAACATAAACAAGCAGGCAAAAAGCAGATCCTGTTAGTATAGGTCACAAAGACTCCTGGAATCATGTCAACTTAAGCCCCCTTTTAAATTGTGACATGCCCCCCTGCTAGAGCAAAGACATAGCTGACGCAGTATACAGATGGTAAAAAAGGGAATGGTAGGCTAATTTTACCACTTACAGGTGAAAAAAGTTGGCGTTGGGATACATTCAACAGAAAGTAATTGGTTTCTGTTTCCAGTTTCGCCATGCAATGAATGTGTATGGGGGGCTATTCAACATTTATCTACCTGTGGAGCACTGAAGCCGGTGCTGAAGAAGATCAATATTTTGGATTTACAACATGCACGGTACAACACAATGTTCTACCAAGATTCAATATCACTTTAAAGGATTAAGCTGGTGTAATTATACAATGCAATACTTATTGTAAACATAGCCTGTGAAAAGAGCAAAAACTATGGTACTTTTTTAATACTAACAACCACCTAGCCCACCACCAGAAATACCTTATATATCACGTAGCTGATTGAACGCCATGGTATTCTGAAATTATAATAAGTCACAGACTTGCAATTTTTTCTCTGGTCTGCATAATTTATCTTTACAATGAAACTTCATGAAGTTGTTCCCCAGAAAATAGTAGTGATGGATTATGCTGATTAAAGAAAAACACAGGTCTGTGACTTGTTTTCACAGGTTTCTGGAATACACTGGAGTTCACTTACTTACATAATATGAGGTATTTTTGACGGTGCGGTGGATATATGGGCCATAGCTGAAGTACATTGTAGGGTTTGTTCTTTTCATAGGCCATGGTGACAGTAAGTATAAGCATATACTGGCCTTATCCTTAAAAGTGTGTTACCACTATGCCATGAAATAAATTAAAATAACACCCCCTGAGTTTCAACCCTTTGCCATTTGTGATGTGCGGTTAAGCATGTACTAACATTATACAGAAAATGATTCGTTAAAGTCGTCAGCTGTAATATAATTTTACTATTTAGTTTTTACACACTCATAAAACGTATGTAATTGCATTTTAGTGCAAAAAACAAAACAAAACTGGATTGCTGATGTAAATCCCTTAAACGTCAGCTGAACACTAAATGTTAAGAGATTTGCTTTCAAAAGCAACTTGTGCTGTACTTGAGCATCTTGACATTTTCAAAATGAAAGCTAAATAGTGTAAACAGAGATTTGCAGTCAGTATGAATTACTTGGGATCGATTTTTACAATAATTCTTGACATTTGTACATCTTCAAACCTATATTTTACCATTTTTTTTCAAGATAACGCACTGACACCGGTATGATTATACTGTGAGCGTCATGTTTGGAAAAATTTGTATCATAGTTTTCAAAGACTGTCGCATATGCACACGCAGTAGAGTAGGAGGAGGCATTCAACTGTTACTGGACAGGCGGCGCAGGGAGCGAGAGGAAATTCTGGTTTCTACTAATAGAGATCATGACAGAACACGTCATTTGGTCCCAGGGTTCAAAATATTGAACTATTATTTTAGGTATTTCTACATTATTTCCTATTTTTTTCACATAAAAACTAATATTTTTTGATAAAACACTTTATCGGAGAATTGTGTGTAACTATTTTTCACGTTTTTCTGACATAATATGCTTATTTTTCCACTGTCAAATGGACATTTTTAAAGGTGCTATATACAATACTCACCACCAGCAAACCAAACCCCCCCCCCCCCACCATAATTTGACCGCATCAGTCTGGAAACTTTGCTGCCAGAATTTTTGCCATTTTTTATAGTTTTTTTTTAACAGTGTAGGATGTTTTGCCCATGCTGAAACTCACTGACCTATCTACGCATTAATCTAAACACCGATGAGCCAAAACATTATGATCATCTGCCTTATATACTGTTGGTCCTCCGTGTGCCACCAAAAAAGCACCGACCCACCGAGGCATGGACTCTACAAGACCCCTTAAGGTGTCCTGTGGTATCTTGCACCAAACATTAGCAGCAGATCCTACAAGTCCTATAAATTGCAAGGTTGCAAGGTCCGTTGATTGGACTTGTTGGTCCAGCATGTGCCATAGATGCTCAATCGGATTGAGATCTGGAGAATTTGGAGGCCAGGGCAACACCCTGAACACTTCATCATGTTCGCCAAACCATTCTAGGACAATGTGCACAGTATGGCAGGGCGCATTATCCTATTGAAAGAGGCCACTGCCGTGAGGGAATACCTTTGCCATGAAGGGATGTACCTGGTCTGCAACGATGTGTAAGTAGGCGGTACGTGTCAAATTGATGTCCATATGAACGGCCAGACCCAGGGTTTCCCAACAGAACATTACCCGGAGCATCACACTCCCTCCACCGGCTTCTCATCTTCCCACAATGCATCCTGGTGCCATCACTTCCCAAGGTAAACGGTGCATACATATACGACCATCCATGTGATGGTGATCTAAAAGAAAACTGGACTCACTGGACCAGTTGACCTTCTTCCATTGCTCCAATGTCCAGTTCCGACACTCGCGTGCCCATTGTAGGTGCTCTCAAGAGTGGACAGGGGTCATCATGGGCACTCTAACCAATCTGTGGCTACACAGCCCTATACACAGCAGGGTGCGATACACTGTTTTGTGACACATTCCTCCCGTAAACATCATTAAAATATTCTGTGACTTGTGCCATATTAGAGCTTCTGTTAGTTCAGACCAGACAGGATAGCCTTTGTTGCCCTTGCGCATCGATGAGTCTTGGGCGCCCAATACTCTGTTGCCGGTTTGTGGTTTGTCCCTCCTCAGACCACTGTCAGTATGTACTCACCACTGCTGACTGGGAGCATCCCACAAGCCTTGCCGTTTCAGAGATGCTCTGACCCAGTCGTCTGGCCATAACAATTTGGCCCTTGTCAAAGTTGCTTAGGTCTTTACTCCTGGCCGTTTTCCTGCATCCAACACGTTGACTACGAGAACTGATTGTTCACTTACCATCTAATCTACCCAGACCTTGACATGTGCCCTTGTTTGGAGATGATCAACGTTATTTGGTTCAACTGTGAGTGGACATTATGTTTTGTCTCATTAATGTAAATGTGTTCATCATTTGATCCATCATCCATCCATCCATCCATCCATCCACCCCATGATTCAACTGGCTGGATTTTAATTTTCCCCCTTCACCCTTGGATTTATAGAATGAGTCCCATAACACTGGATGGGACACTTACAGATGAGACAATTAACATATTCATGCATAATAACCTCCCATTTTTGTCATTTTCCTCAGTTAATTTCCATCACCCACAGTCTGAGTAATTAAATTCTATAATCAAGCCTGACCTGTGCTCGTGGATGATTACGGAGACAGTATGACCTCAACATAAATCACTTTGACACACACACAAAGAATGCTACCTTATTTCATTTTGTTGTATTTAAAATTGATTTTGTTTTCTATATATCCTGTCTTCAGAAGCCATCACTGGTTGCTTGTCGTGACTGAGTTGTCCATAAATGACGTACTCGTTTATTCATCAGTTGCTCATTTCAGTTGCTCATTTAAAAGGATGAGAAGCGTTACGTCATTAAATACGTCGTTGCAGTTAGTATTTACACAAAGTTCATGAATTATAAAAAAAATAATTCACCATAACTTATTGTATACATATAAGTGATTAAGAGTAAATTAATATACAAGGAACTTTGTTCCATTTCTATTTTCCCTTTTTAGATTACGCTAAAAATGGATTTATATAAATGAGATGTTATGGTTTTCAAAGACATCTCTTTTTGTCCCCCCAGTTTTTCTTCCCAATTGTACTTGGCCAATTACTCCACTCTTCTGAGCCGTCCCGGTCACTGCTCCACTCCCTCTGCCAATCCGGGGAGGGCTGCAGACTACCACATGTCTCCTCCGATACATGTGGAGTTGCCAGTCGCTTCTTTTCACCTGACGGTGAGGAGTTTCGCCAGGGGAACGTAGTGCGTGGGAGGATCACTCTATTCCCCCCAGTTCCCCCCTGAACAGGTGTCAGAGGAGGGGCTAGCGCAGCGACCAGGGCACATACCCACATCCGGCTTCCCACCCGCAGACACGGCCAATTGTGTCTGTAGGGACACCCGACCAAGCTGGAGGTAACATGGGGATTCGTACCGGTGATCCCCATGTTGGTAGGCAACGGAATAGACCGCCACGCCACCGGGACACCCTTCAAAGACATCTCTTAAGTGCAAGATCTAATGTGCTATCTGTCAGAGGGGAATCCTCATTGCGGTGTCCATGTGCAGATACTCTTAACTTCACAGCAAAGATGGCCTAATACTGTCCACTCGGCCTCCTTTCCGAATCCCAAGGCTCCAACAACGTGACGCCATATGATTTAGCTTAAGTGTGTCAGATGTCTATCAAGCTAACCGAGGCACAGACCAAGTCCAGATACATAGCAGGGTTTAAGCATTTCTTCATGAAAATTGTGGGCAAACTCAACAGCGCATCTCCACCATGCTGTCAGTTATTAGCAGAATGTCTTTCAGTTTTAATAAGTCGTGGTCGAGCACACGTCAGTTAACCATTGTTTACTTTGCACAGAAGCACATAGTATAGTGCATCTATATCAAGTGGGATGCTTTTTTTTCAGTTCATTGTCTGAGGACTCATACAACCAGACGCATACGTGTGCATGCATGTTTATCTGTGTTTGAACAGCATACACTATGCCCTTGTTTAAACATCTCCCAATCAGTCCGTCTCTGATTTCTTTGGTTTGTGACTTTGTTGTCTGTCTCTTTTGTTTGTGTATACAGCTGGGTTTAAATTCTTTTAAGCTAAATAGAAGAAATGACTCGGTTGGATATAATCAATAAACAACAACATAATGCAGGAACAAACAAAAATGAGAGGGGGCAGAAGGACCAACAACAGCCGTTCTTGCAGCCTTTTTACCAGTATCCCAAAAATTCATTGATTCTGCCTTGCAAGAGTACTAAGATGAGCAGTACTTTTGACCATTGCAAGTTCCCCTTGCATGCTCCTGTTCTGCATTACAAGACTCATTTGACTGCATTAAGTTACATGAATAATACATGAGCCGCCGCTATTCAGACCATTTGATGTGTGCACTTAAGTTTTTGGGTATTTTTTATTTTACTCTATTTTTTTGCCATGCCTTCTCTGTGCACAGGTGTATGAAATACACTGGCTCCCTGTCCTTTAATTTGATTTGGTGTAAAATTGGACTTTTTTTTTTTTGCCTTTCTAATCCTTTGTTGAAGCACTGCCTTAAATCCAGAGCACCTCCAAAAGTGTAATATGCAGTTTTTTTTTTTTTGCTTTGACCAGTGAAATATTTTTGCAAGTTTTGCCCTCCTTCACTTTAATAGGGCACTGACTAACACTTATAACTTGTGTATTTTGAAATTCATTTCAGTCATCCAGGTAATACAATGTCAAAAGAAGCGTGGAGGCTTAACTGGCTTGTCATCGTAAAATTGAAAACATTTCACTGTACATCCAAATAGCTTCTTCAGATCTGATTTCAGAAAGGGAAATGCACTTCTCTTTGACATGCGGTCTCTACCTCAAATGTCTGCTGTTTTGCAATTGCTCGAGACAATATCAGATGAATAGTCCTCGTTTTAACTCTTTGGAATATTGTAGTAACACATTATTTATTTATTTTTTAACTTTTAGAAAAAGTAGTAAACTGGCCTGCGTCGTACTCATCTAGCAGTCAGCTTTACTTCACGGCTCCATTGTGTCCTCCAGATGACAATTTTGTAAAAAAAGCAATGCCAGTTTTGATACATGTTTTTAAGCTGGCCTTGTCTACCACACATTTTGCTTTACTATATTTCCTTTTTTTTTTTTTACTTCTGTCAGTCATTTTTGTTGCGCTTTTTGCTACGACAGCCACAACAAGCACAATTACAGCCATACTAAACACTTAGAAGACACAAGTCTATGCCCCAATATATACCAAATATAGTGGAAAAGCCCATTTCAGGTGGGGCACAGGTGAAGCACAAGCTCAATTTGAGGACTGAATTGGGCCTTAATAGTCCAAAGGCCTTTACACCCCAATTTCTTTGGGACAGAGAGTAGGTATGGTATGCATATGTGTAGACAGTCTGCCATGTCATTTCATTCCTAAAGCTGGGTCTGCTTCTCACAATTTTCATACAGATCACATCCACGCTCCTTTTGCCAGTGTCCGTCGTAGAGCATTTACATAGAGATCATATCCTCAATGGCCAGAGGTTTATAAGACTCTCTGGTACTTTTGATAATGCCAGTAATTCTGACACTGTGATTCGACCATCGGTCACAGCATCAGAGTTGCATTTTAATTCTAAGATTACGACATGGAAGATAGAGCGACATTGTGGTTGTTTGTTGGGGACGCTACACTTCAGCCCAGTGGTTCTCAATTTTTTGTCCTTTATTCTTGAGAACACAGACTTGAATGCCAACACGTGCAGACAGGATGACGACGTTTACATTAAATGTTTTAGCATCTGAACAGCACAGGTCCAGCAAGGCTCCAGCGAGGGACAGACCAAATGACTAGTAAGTAGTAAAAGCACCTCATCGGACAGATTTTACCACAGCCTATGGAAGTAATGACCAAGAATGGCTTGGCATGTTTGTTACACATGTCATGACATAAAGAAGGGTATCCCTTAGCTGTACTCAGGGGTGGGAGACAGTGAGAAAGGGCCTCATTCACAAATTCTGGGATTCATCAATATTTCCTTCCCTGAATTTGTTCTTACTCTGTGAACAAATTTAGAACTGCCCCAGACCTTGCGTACACACAAATGATGACGGCCCCGTTGTCGTAGAAAATGTTAACACATGCCTTTTAGCTAAATGTATAGCATATTAAAACCACATTCATTAAAAAAGGCTTTAATACACTATAATATTTAAAACAAGTAATTTGCTAATGCATTGGCCAAATTTATTTAATAACCATCAAATAGATGCCTTTTCATTGTCATCATTTATTGTCATAATTAAAGCATTCAGCTATAAAAAACTGAGTGTCCCCAGTCCTAGCTTACAAGTATGCGAATTTCCATATTGAAATGTAACATTTTTGGTTTTCATTGTTTTTATTTACTTGGCGTATATTGAACGGCAACTCCCATCAATTTCTACTGCCATCAATTTTCGCGTATATAGCCAATGTGCAGTTGGTTAACTGGTAGCAAGGCATGCAGGACATATAAAGGACTCTGATTTACCTCCAAGCAAGTGTTACGATGACATGTCTGGCCTTGCTTGAACATATTGGAGCCCAAGTCTCTCTCTCTCTTTTTTTTTAATCCATTGTTACTCCAGAGGGAACACTACAGAGAAGTGTGCCTTTTCTGGCTTCTACCTCTGACACGAAGGTTCCAATTTCCTGGTGAAATTCTTGTTCTTTTTGTCTTTAGGGGCCACGCGTCTCTCTTCTTCTAACAACTTCACTGTTTTCTCTGAGATACACCTCTAAGGCAAACCATTATACAGAGAAATGGGGGCATGGCAGTATGCTAATTGTAAATAGCAAATACTGTCAACTTAGAATGCCCCCCCTTTTCTCCCCAATTGTTATCTGGCCAATTACCCCACTCTTCCGAACTGTCCCGTCACTGCTCCACCCCCTCTGCCGATCCAGAGAGGGCTACAGACTACCACATGCCTCCTCTGATACATACGGAGCCGTTTCTTTTCACCTGACAGTGAGGAGTTTTGCCAGGGGGACATAGTGCATGGGAGGATCACACTATTCCCCCCAGTTCCTCCTCCCTCCTGAACAGGCGGCTCAACTGACCAGAGGAGTCGCTAGTGCAGCGACCAGGACACATACCCACATCTGGCTTCCCACTCAGTCACGGCCAATTGTGTCTGTAGGGACGCCCGACCAAGCTGGAGGTAACACGGGGATTCGAACCGGCGACCCCCATGTTGGTAGGCAACGGAATAGACTGCTACGCTACCTGGATGCAATTTTGAATGGTTTTGATTCACATAGACAGTGGTGAGAACAAAATTGGCCAGTGCGCTCCTGTCATGAATCCAATGGTGATTTTGCACTTATTTTGTGCTCAAAGTATGAACATTTCTGCAAACATGTTTGTGAATGAGGCCCTATGTATGTAGAATATGCTGCTATATCCATGAGAAAATTTGATGGGTGAAAAGGAGCACTAAGTCTGGCATGTGGATGTGGCCATAAAATACACCAAATAAAGTGGAGGTGCTTCAGAGAGAGAGTGCTGTTCTTCCCACATTGACCATTAATAATTCTTTAGAAGTTACTTTAGTTTACAGAAGTCTAACAATATTGTCAATCACTGCTCAAAGAGAGTCGAAGAGAGAGAATACAGATCTCCGAAAACCTGCTATTTGAGTTCTTAGCAGGCTAAAAGAGAGGGGTTGAAACAAACAGATAAATGGGGTGTATTTTCTACGGCTTATGGAGTAGACTGAGAGCACAACAGAGAATACAGTCTCAGAATGGAAGACGAGGCAGCAGCAAGATATTTACTGAGGAGACAGTTTTAAACAATGCAGAAATCTGTCGGCTGTTGGGGAAGAAGGAATCAATGTGCTACACGTAAACCTGGCATTTAGGAGGGCAGGAGATCTGAAAATGACAAGCCTGAGCTTTTTTTTTTTGTGAGACTAAACGACAAAAGGACGAGTCAGGATAACATTGTTAAAGGATCTCTTTCACGCTTCACAAAGGGGAAGAGATGAATGGTGACAACAGTATAGTAGGAGCAAGTAAATCACTCACTAAAGTTACACAGATATGGAAGGACACATGGAAGGCCAAAACGGTAATCATGCCAGGCTTTTTTAAATTTAATTGTCGTCTTCTCAGGAACAATCTTCACCAGTTTGTCTGTGTCCCGGTTTGGGACTTTGAAAATCGGCACACCCCATATGTGGAGAGTGTCGCCAACCATGGTAAAGACGTGACCTAACTCCATGATCCAGATGGATAGGATAACTATTAAGTTGGAAAAAAATAGATTTCAGCATTCACTTTAGTAGACATTTAATGATGTTTGCTGCCCAGCTATCGATTGAAGAGCCAAAGACCAAAACAATAGAACAAATGGCAGACTTACAAGAGCCTTGTAATCAAAAAGCCAATTTTGATATAGTAGTAGTGAACCAAATAGTGAGATTGTTATGGGACCGCATGAATGAAGCAAAACTACCCAATTGATTATAGGAGAGATGAACGCCTCCGTCTTTTCTCCGAAATATGTTTGTTTCGGCTGTTATACACTTATGATGTAAAAGTCAAGCTTTTCTTTAGCACAATCTGTTTCTCGGAAAGGAAAAAGCTGACTGACACACATTCCCAGGACGGTGAGACCCTGAAGATCATGATAAAACATTTCTGGTTATCAGTTCAGTCATCAAAAGTGATCATCAGAAATACCAGGTCCTGTATGGAAACTCTTATATCCTGACTAACTTAAGCCTCCTGTATGTTGGTGCAGGGAAAGGAACGCCATAATTGTTTTAGGATCATGACATCAATACTTTTGGCGATATTTTTGCCAGTGTTTGGTTTTACGAGATATTTTTTTATTCCATATTTTCTGCAAGTTGGAGCAAATTAACAGGAAATGATGTAAAAAAACAAAACAAAACAAAACCCTGAAACATCGATTCAAAAATCCAAATTGAATTAATCAGTAAACTGAACTACTGATGAGAGATCTCAGTTCAGTATTCCCAGATCTGGACAATGCTTTTGGCTCAGTGCCATACAACCCTTTGCGCCTCGGGCACCTTCATCATTTGATAAAAACTGGCAGGTGGAGAGGCTATACAAAACTTTAGTTATAATCATATATTTGTGATTTTAAAACCTGTCCTTTAAAAAAAAAAGAATCTACACTTAATCTTGGCACCCAAATCAAGGTTTGGATGAGAACACTTCCGCCACAACGGGGCCGAGTCACTAGCCAGACTCTTCTCTTCTGTAGTTCCCCGCTGGTGGAACCAGTTACCAAACTCCTTTTGATCTGCTGAGTCCCTCTCCATCTTTAAGAAGAAGCTAAAGACCCACCTCTTTCACAAACACCCCCACACCTGATGGTATTAATAAAAAAAAGATCCCCCCCCCAAAAAAAACCTGTTTCTATGCACCCTATCGGACTTGAACCTAGTTTTTTGGCACTTACTTGCATTGTGGCCTCCTGACTAGATCTTTGCTTGTGTTGTATTAACTCTCAGATGTACGTCGCTTTGGATAAAAGCGTCTGATGAATGCAATTGTAAATGTTATCCTGTAGCATCTTGGGTGTTAATGAAGTTATGTCCACCACTGGGAATCATCACCTTAATCTGCAGTGTACACTTCACAGGTCCCCGGACAGGAGTTTGTGTGTCATGGCAGCTTCGACACCTGCTGAATGAAACATCTGCATCATCCATCATATTTATGTGACAACCAACTGAATCTTTCAGGATGGCCATCTGAGTGATATGAACCCAGGCCAAAGAGTGGTAGCTGTTAACTCCTGACTGCTGTTTTTACCAAAGTGCGTAATTTTCAACTTTGATTCAGTGAGGGACCTTTATTCAAATGACACTCTGGACACTATCAAAATGACAAAAAACAAAACCAAAAACAAAACGGCACCACTGATCACCACCACCACCACTGGGTGATTTGCTGTTTTTGTGTGCGTTTGTTTCCCCCTAAGTAAGTCTTGTTATTACACTGTGTCAAACAGCAAAGAACAATTGCGGATTAGCCAGCCAAACTGACTCTGAAGACTCCCACAAGACCCTGGTTAATTTTCAGCACTCTTTCATCGCTCTCAGTTTATTAACCCTTGTTTCAGCTGCCTAATGCAATGGAAATACAAGCAAAAACAAAGCAGAGCTAGTATTGATTATTTCAACACGAGTCAATGGCTTGTTGATATCAGATTACAGAAACATTTTATGCACATAGTCATGATCATCATCATCATCATCATCATCACCACCAGTCAAACATTTTGATTTTAAATTTGATATACTTTATAATCCCTCTTGAGGAAATTCAGCTCTGCGTTTAACCCATCCTAGCTGTGTAGCAAGGGGCAGTGGGCAACTGCAGCACCTAGGGACCAGCTCCAGTTCGTCTTGCCATGCCTCGGTCAGGGGCACAGACAGGAGTATTAACCCTAACATGCAGGTCTTTTTTGATGGTGGGAGGAAACCGGAGCACCCAGAGAAAACCCATGCAGACATGGGGAGAACATGCAAACTCCACACAGAGTACAACCTGGGGTGACCCCAAGGTTGGACAACCCTGGGGTTCGAACCCAGGACCTTCTTGCTGTGAGGCGACAACGCTAACCACTGGGCCACTGTGTCACATCAACATCAAACATCAAGGTTCTTGAGATTGCACGGAAGACAGTTTTTCTTTATATTAAGACGCCTCCCCGCAATGAGCATAGATTACATACTACAACAATGGCAGCAGTTTACTGCTCTGTCTTTACATGCTGACTATTTCAAAACTAGAAGAGTGCCCTCAGTACAGTGCAGGTCTCCACTAGATGTATCTCCCCTTTGGACTTGGCGACCAAACAGCTAAGGAGTTATCTGTCAACTGCAGTGTAAAATGGGTTTTTCAAAGGTTTTGAATCACCGCAACCACGAGAGGTCCTTGATCATACAGTCAAAACTGCACAAAACGTATTAGGCTGACAGGCCCGGTAGGTAGTATGCGAGATTAGCCGTGGCTAGATACACACACAAACATATGGACACATGCGACCAAATGCATTACCCATTATTACCCAATTATTATCCCCTCCAGGTAGATAGCCTGGAGGGGATAATAATTGCTGTGCATGTGACCTGGTAACCATTTATTGATCAGCACTATAAAATAGTGCTGCTCAGGTTACAGCCATGTCAGCAGGTGACATAAACCTTAGGTTAATGGACCTCTTGTTCATCTTATATGGAAATCAATTATGTGGAGTATTAGCCCTGGAAAACGCTGCGAAATAATGATCCTCACATTTATCACCGTCGAACTCATCACGGTTGGTTGATGGAGAGTCAGTTCCACAAGCCAGGCGCGCTGGATGCCACTGAGATAGAAGAAGAGATGACGCTCCTGTCCTGCCCCACACACAGGGGCATCTGTAAGAGGCGGCGGGGGGGGGGGGGTCAGTGGTTAGCATCAGGTGACTATGGACCTTATTAATCAATTAACTCTGGAAGTGTTGGCTGGCCTCACCGGATGCTGGGAAACCTGCCAGACACTAGGATCACTGGTCTGGCTTTGGCAGGAGCTAAAGATAAACACGTTGCCACCTGTGCTACGGGAACAAGGCAACGTGGATTTAGCCTTGAGAAAAGCTATGTGCACCACAAGACACATTCTCTTTGTGAACCTGTAGGGGTCAAGAGTAGAAGTTTTGACCCAATCGTCTCATCATTTTTTCTTTTTTTCAAATTTGGTCTTATTAAGGAATCAGGAAGAATTTATTGCCCTTTCTTAGACGTACTTGCATACACAAAGAAATTAAATTTCGTTTCCCCCAGCCCACAGCAGTGTAGCACAAAAAACACACATCCAAAATTGCCCAAAAACTATGCTAATATGGGATCCATAAGCTAATATGGGATCCATATTAGCATATGCTAATTTGGGATCCATATTAGCATATGGATCCCATGACATGGTTCAGTTCATCTGTGATTGTTTAACCAGTCTAGTCAGACACTGTCATGACAGAGCAGGAGACACTGAGCATGTGGTAAGAAATCATACTTTTATGCTTTCATGTTTCAATAAAATGCTTAGAAAAGCTCATGTTTGTAGTTGTGAACAACGTCTTAACATATTGAAAAATATTAGTTATCCTATTATTTGTCAGACTTTGTCTTCTACTATGCTGCCATACTAAGGGCAGTTAATTGATAGATTTACTTTTTTTTGTGTGGCATTTTTCACCTTTATTAGACAGCAACAGTTGCGACCATATGGCCATGTGGTATGCACTGTAACCATTCGGCTATGGAGGCTACTTTTATTTAACATAGACCTCATCAAAACGTTTTTAAAATATCAAAATATTTTACAATATTGCAAGTAAGTGTGTATCTCAGGTTTCAAAATGGACCAGGGCTTTGTATACACTGCAAAACAGACTGCATGAAAATACGCTGGATTTCTTTGGCTGTGTTGACGCTGTCATGTCTGAGGGCAGGAGTACCGGCTCTACTAGACTCGTTTCACGAGGAAAAATCAGGCGTGCACTTCATCGGCGTTGCTGTAACCGGAATGGTTTCTTTATTTTGCGCATGCTCGTTTATAGACCACAGGTCAACACAACGGCGCCCCCTAGTGGTGACAACAGTACAAGAGCACATACGCGTAACCTTGGCTTCGCCAATATTGTAAGAGGGTGGCAGGTCTTATGTGCCTGATTTGCTGTATAGGACATTCGACAACATGCAAGGTTGTGCCTCTACTCTTCCTTGTGCTACAGGTGTAGGAAAATAATCCAAATTAAAGGATAATTCGGTTTGTTTGTTTGTTTGTTTGTTTTACAACCTGGGTCTTATTTTTGTAGCTTTTGCCATCGTGCATATCATTTTATTCACAGCTTCATTTTGGACACAGGATCACTGCTAGACATGTCTTCAGAACAGCATCTTATGGGGCAACTTAACACGAGTGTCAGACATGATTCAAAAGTCTGATTCAACCAAATTATGTGCACCATGTAGTTGGCTGCGAAAACTAAGGTGTGAGTTAAAGTTATCATCCGAAATATCTGCAGGTAAATCACATTGCTGAGCTGACATTCCTGGTTCAACTTGTAAGAACATCCGGTCTACTATACTTAGCATAGGTAGTGGAAACCACCCTGGCCAGCACAGCTGAGAAGCCGTATGGGAACTCATGTACACAGTCTAAGTGAGGCACTGTAGGCTTTTCTTTTTTTTGGTTTTTTTGATGTTATCATCGAAAGGAAAGGTTTAAAGGCTCATGTTCGGTTGCCACATACGATGCTGTGAAGCTGTGTCTAGCGAGGATCCTGTGTCCAGCGAGGATCCTGTGTCCAAGGTCTTCAAAATGAAGCTGGCGAGTAAAGTGTTATCACAACCGATATGGACGATGGCAAAATTGCGTCCTGGTGCCGTAGCGGGATGTTGGAGTCTATGACTGCTGGGACAGGCTCCAACATCCCCCGCGACCCTGAGCAGGATAAGCGGTTTGGATAATGGATGGATGGATTATTATTATTGTAGCGAATTCGGGGAGCAGCCCGGGAACCGTCGCCACAGCCGGGACGCGAACCCGTGTCTCCCACTCCGCAAGCGACAACGTTAACCAGTCGACTAAAGGGTCCGACTCGTTAGTCAAGGACCAACGTGTCTACCTGTCCATGCACGTTACATTATTATTACCTCCGGCTTGGTCGGGCGTCGGGTGGGAAGCTGGATGTGGGTACGTGTCCTGGTCACTGCACTAGCGCCTCCTCTGGTCGGTCGGGGCGCTTGTTCAGGGTGGGAGTGGGAACTGAGGGGAATGGTGTGATCCTCCCACGTGCTACGCCCCCTGGCGTAATGCCTCACTGTCAGGCGAAAAGAACCGGCTGGTGACTCCACATGTATCAGAGGAGGCATGTGGTAGTCCGCAGCCCTCCCCGGACCGGCAGACGGGGTGGAGCATCAACCGGGACTGCTTGGAAGAGTGGGGTAATTAGCCGGATACAATTGGGGAGAACACAATAATAAAAATAAGACCCACGTTGTAGAAATACAGCATTTTCCTTTAAAACAACAAAAAAGAGTCTGTCTCCACATCTCTCATCCAAGCCTCTACCCTAACCTCTACCCTCAAACAGCGCTCACACTCTCTTGCCAAGCAAAGAGAGATTAACCAAACCAGACTCACAGCTCACAGCAGTGGAAAAAAACCAAAACAAACTTGCAGCAGTTTAAAGTCAATGACAGATGGTGTTCTCAAACTAATGCTGTGTGAGGAGGAGCGAGCACAGAGTAAAGAGTGACTATTGTGGCTACTCAGTAACTCGCAGCAGATAATAATAAAATGTCAAGCTAGGTTATCCATGTCCATACTGTGCTGTAACTTCAAATGGGGAAAAACCTTCATCGTAGCAAGATCACACTCTCTCTTGTCTCTCAAATACTCTCTCGAAATAAGGCCTTCAACAGGTTTCCTTATTTAGAGATGACAACTGATCTTTGTTTAACAGAAAAAAGGCCTGAAAGTATTAAGTGTTAATCCACCTAACTACTCAGCAAAAAAAAAAAAAAACGTCCCCAGCACGTCCCCTAAAGGTCCTCTCCGAATGCCCGGTAAATGTCATTGTGTAGGGTTTTCATTACATCACAGGGACGTCTAGAAGAGTTTCCCCTAACATCCCTGTAAGGTCCTCGATAACGTCCTCGATAACATCAACATGACGTCCCAGAGACATCGAGAAGACGTTCCCCTTACGTCCATGTAATGCCTTTGGGCCCACAATAACATCTACGTGACGTCCCGGGGACATCTAGAGGACTTTCCCCTAATGTCCCTGTGCAATAACATCCCCGTGACTTCCTGAAGATGTCTAGAAGACTTTCCCCTGACACCCCTGTAAGGTCCTCACAATAACATCCACGTGACGTCCTGGAGACGTCTAGAAGACTTTACCCTAAAGTCCCTGTAAGGGCCTCACAATAACGTCCACGTGACGTCCAAGGGATGTCTAGAGGACATTCCTCTAACGTCCCTGTGATGTCCCCGGGATTATCCACAAGAACGTCTCCGTGACGTCCCGGGGACGTCTAGAGAATTTTCCCTTAATGTCCCTATGATGTCCCCGCAATAATGTCCCCATGACGTTTTGGGGATGTCTAAATAACTTCTCCTAACGTCCCTGTGAATGTCCCGCAATAACGTCCCCATGACGTAATGAAAACCCTACATAATGACATTTACCGGACATTTGGAGAGGACCTTTAGGGGACGTGTTGGGGACGTTTTTTGTTTGCTGGGTATCCGTCTGTGCCGTAGCTGCCCTATTGGCATCTATCCCTAAAGCTACACTACATACGTAGAGTAGCTGTGCAAAACCTCGATTTTCCATCATTTGTGGTTGAGACGGCATGGTACTGCAGGAAATGTGAGAAATCAGTCACCAAAGGTCCATTCATTTACAGGCCCAGGGAAAGTTGTTGCTTTAGCTTCTTTGGAGAACAGTGAGCTGCAGCTGCCCATCAGACGCTGCATGTACTAATGTTAATCAATGTTCCTGTACTGTCAAATCCAGAAACTTAGAATTTGATTGACTTTGTTAAACTGGCAACACTGGACAGCACATTTTCTCAAACGTTTTGCTTCCTGAAAGAAAATTAGAAAATATGATAGACAACATCAAGCTGAACACAAAAACAATTTCAGATTTGCTGTATCACGTAGGACTTTGGAAAAACATTAACATATTTTATTGAATTTAACATGTTTAATCGCATAGTGATGCTGACAGTGTTAGTTCAACTGAGCTTAAAATATTTTGCAGCAGGTTCGTTTGGACTCAGCATCTGGTGCCTCTCGTCTCCGATCCAACAATAGTTGGCCAGCATTGACGGCTTAGTTAAGCCAATTACGTTGGTCTTAGATGGCAAATTGTAAGGTTTAATCTTTCTTAAAGGAATGGTTTGAAATTTTTGATGTCCATCCCTTATTTATATTCCCCACTCATGTCGTACATGTTGTTTTATGTTTCATTTTCACAGTCATCCTTCCTTTTCTTCATACTAGACACCCAGCTCCAGCTTGCCTTTTAGAAATCAGTATAATTAATGGTGGCCAAAACTACAATCCGTGCTTACTGCAAAATAGCACTCCATGGTTCAGCCAAAGCCAGGGCTTAATGCATGCCGGATCCTGCCAGAACAGGATCAGGGTCCTCTCGGTTTTTGACTGCCTGTGTTCCAGTAACCAATTACACAGATCCGGTACCTCCCATTGTATAAAAACAAAATAATAAGATAAAATAATGTCAAAAAAGATCCATTTTAATTTTCAAGCAATTTGCTTCATGCACACTCCTGGCCCAAGTGTGATGTATGGAGAGACTGAAGTTGAATTGCTGTGTCAGTGCTTTCACATTGACAGCCTGCGCGCAGTCATTCAGGCCTACAGAGAGTACGGAGACTCAGATGGAAAAGACATCCTTGATGAACTGAAGGAGCTACTATATGTCGATGTCAATAACATTCCTATATCAAGTGCTGAGTGTGAGTGTGGATTTTCTCAAATGAATTTGATTTGCAATCTGAACCGTCCCTCTCTGCATATACCCGCCATATCATATTTACTCTTTCTGAATCTTGTTGGATTATAGTCTATTATAGTCTATTATAGTCTTTTTTTGGGGGTGTGATTTTTTCCCCCTTTTTCTCCGCAATTGTACTTGGCCAATTACCCCACTCTTCTGAGCCGTCCCAGTTGATGCTCCACCACCCCCTCTGCCGATCCGGGGAGGACTGCAGACCACATGCCTCCTCCAATACATGAGGAGTCGCCAGCTGCTTCTTTTCACTAGGACACATACCCACATCTGGCTTCCCACCCGCAGACACGGCCAGTTGTGTTTGTAGGGATGCCCAACCAAGCTGGAGGTAACACGGGGATTCGAACCGGGATCCCCATGTTGGTAGGCAACGGGATAGACTGCTGTGCCACCCGAACGCCCTATATATTAATTTCTATGCATGTAAAGAAGTATGCTGTGAATGTTGTCAGTCAAGACGAGACTAAGTTAATGGCCAAAGCCCAAATTCGAAATGAACACATCAATGCTTTAGAGTAGGACTTTGAACGTAATGCGTCGGTTATTTGTGCTTGTTTATGATGGTTTGTGTGGTCCAACAATAAAGCAATTGAAGGACCCTGACTAAATATAAAAATGAAATCCTTGATTAAATAGCTAGGATGTGGCTAAAATGTTTGCAGTCTACTGTCATCCATAAGCAGCAGTTTTTAAAAGGCTCTCCTTTTGTGATACACCTTGTGGCAACTTTGGATGCCTTTATTGGTCAATGTGAACTCTACTTATAAGAGCCTGAGTTCTCTGTTTACACTTGAGTAAAAAAAACAAACTAAAAAATGCTGTATCCATCTCAGTTGAAACGGTGAAAAATTAAATTAAAAATAAAAAGAGGTATAAAGTTTGTCCTAGGTTGATCCAAGTACAGCATTTCATTACTTCTTTTTTTTAGCAGACTGAGTCAAGGACTCTATAGAGGTGAAAGTCAGAGAGAGAGAGAGAGAAAGAGAGAGAAAGTGACAAAGGGTGAAAGGGGAATTAATGAAGGCCGTCACCAGGCAGCTATTTATCAAGACAACTGAACAGCCCTTATTTTTGCCCAAAGGTGAGTGGATTGGTGACAAAAGGGGTCATTTAGATTTCATTCATCTCTGGTCCAGCCCTGATGGAGGACAGGACATCATAAGGCTATTCAGCAGGTTAATCAGACATTACCCGGGGCTTTTGGCTAATAGAGTATGACACTACAATGCTGTCTCACAGCTAAGTTGATCATTGGAGCATCTCTTATCTCTGCTCACCAGAGGCTTTGTGGTAAACAGAGACTGAGGACCAAGCAATACAGAGGAAACAAATAGAACAATCCAAAAGGTGCACCAAGGCCTGGCAGAGATCTCCCAGCTGTGCAGATAACAGATTTAATCAACCTAAAGGCCCAATCCCAGCACCAATTCAATCTATTATTGCCCTATGGATAGTCTTATGGCTTGGTTCTCTTGATTCCAAGTTGTACTGGTAATCCATTCACCACAAATTTTCATCAGAAGGTTGTCTTGTAGCAGCTCATTGTGATACAGTATCTACATAACACTGTGTGGCAGTCGATAATGTAACATTAAATTAAATGTAATAAATAAAGCGATTTCTTTCCAACAAAGTGATTTGCGCTGTATTTTGCTCCAAGAACCATCCCAAGGTCTTATGCCCATGTTATTACCTCTTTTATGTTGTCTTTCAAATAATGTATGCTTTTAGAATTTAAATATATTTATTTAGTCTTCATTTAGGCCCTGTAATGGCCTGGCGGCCTGTCCAGGGTGTCTCCCCACCTGCCGCCCAATGACTGCTGGGATAGGCTCCAGCATCCCTGTGACCCCGAGAGCAGGATAAGCAGTTTGGATAATGGACGGATGGATGGATGGATAGTCCTCATTGACCACTTCTTTTAAAGGAGAATTTATTCTGAAAGACATGTTGAGTGATGTAACATGACCCATGATTCACAACATGATAGCCCTTTTAAATCTTTGCAGTTGTCTTCTATTTATCAAGCATCTGTTTGCAAATATATGATCTCCAAATATGATGCCTTCATGCCCGCCTAGAAAAGGTGGCTTTACCCACTCAGGTGGGGAGTGAATATCTCTTCCGGCTAGAGGACTTCAAAAGTGTCGGTGTCTTCCTCTCGAGTGTGGTGAAACAGAAAAAGTGAATTTGATTGGTGCAATGGCTCCAGTATTACAGGTGCTGTAATCAAACCGTGGTGTTAAAGAGAGAGCTGAGCCACAAAGAGAAGTGTCTGAGGTATCGGTATTCCTTTATACGAACCCTTAACCATGGTTTCGAACTCTGGGTTGTTCACATGTGAGGTCTGGAAATAAAATTTCTCAGGATTCTGATGGGGCTTACACTTTGTGATGGTGTGAGGTGCTCAGTGATCCAGGTGGACCTCAACCTGAAAAGCAACAAATGGATGCCTGGCTAATTGTACGATAGTATATCATTTGATGGTTGTCACTATTTTTTTTACCATTTCAGCAAAAACAGTCGGCTCGTCTATGAAAGAGTGTACATGCGGGTGCATCTTCAACACTGCTTTCTTTGCTTGGTAACAGGTGAAATTCTCATGCCGCCTGTTGTTCATGATTTCTTCAACAGCAGGTATTGTGCTGACCATGTAAACAGCACTTAACCTCCAGCTGCCCCCCCCCCCCATGGAGCTGCTCAAAGGCGAGCAAAATAAGACTGGGATTCCCACAGGTGTTATGTGTATACGCCCATGTGAGACTCTTTCTTTTTTGACTGTTCTACCCCTTGCAACTGCTTTCCCAGACAGATTTTTCTGTACTGGAGAAATAAATCTGGCACAATAGGATTAAAATGTCTGAGAAATTAGATTCTGTTAAATTTCAACCAACTCCATTAAATTTAGACACCCCGTTTTTCCCTGATCCACACTCATCAAATGGGTTTTGGGAGTCCACACTCACTCACTCATCCAGCGTCGTCCTTGTGGACGTTAGCTGCTCACGCTGCCTGCCTGAGGATGTTGCCCCATCTGTCCCTGTCTCTTATGGCATTGGAAATTTCAGCCATAGAGTGTCCTGTCCATTCCTTTAAATTGTCCATATACTTCATCCTGGGGCGGCCACGTTCTCCTTTACCCTCCATCTTCCCTTGTATGATGTCTCTTGTGAGAGAGCATTTTTTGTTTTGGCTAGAATGACCAAAGTCGCTCATCTTTCTTTTAACAATGGCACCATATAGTTCTCGTTTGACGCCAAGTTGTTGTAGGATGCTTTGGTTGGTTCTTTTCCCTCACCAGTTGATGTTTAAGAATCTTCGATACAACCACATTTCAGCAGATTGTGTTCTATCTTTATCTTTTTGTCTCAATGTCCAACCTTCTGCCCCACTTGTCACAGTAGGCCATATTATTGCCTTTAGAATTTTTATTTTTAGTTTGTTGGATAGGTCTTTGTCTTTCCAGATATTTTTCAGTTCAATCATTTTTGTTTTTGTGATGGCATTACGTGTTTGGATATCTTTGGAACAGCAGCTATCATGAGATTTTAAGGAGCCCAGATATTTGAAGTTTTCAACTCTTCCAAGTTCTTCGCCTTCTATTTTGATGGGTTGGTATGTCCCTCTCCCAATGTGCATTACTTTGGTATTTTCTGCGTTTAATTTCATATTCTTTAGCTAGCCTTTGTTTTTTATGTTGTCGAGAAGGTTCGTTATTTCTTGACGGTTGTTTCCACAGAGAGCTGTGTCGTCTGCGTATCTCAGGTTTGATATTATTCTGCCTCCGACTTTGATTCCCGAATTCTCGACTTCTGCTTCTCTCATGATCTGTTCAGAGTAGAAACTGAAAAGATGAGGAGAGAGGATGCGTCCCTGACGAACGCCTTTTTGAATTTTGAAGGGGCTTGTGTGGTTGTTGTTCCAACGGATAACAGCTTCTTGGTCTTTGTATAGTGATGCTATGAATGATACAAGGTGAGGTGGAAAGTCCATATTCTCCATTGTGTCAAACAGTTTTGCATGACTTACATTATCAAAGCCTTACTGTAGTCTATGAAAACTATGTACCCCTCTTTTTCATTGTATTCATTAATCCTCTCAATGAGGACTTGTAATGCGCATAGCATATCAGCTGTTCCTCTTCCAGCTCTGAAACCAGCTTGTTCTTCTGCAATTTCAGTCTCTATTTTGCTCTTCGGTCTGTTTAAAATGATATAAAGTAAAATGTTGCTTGTGTGGCTAATAAGAGCTATGGTCCGGTAATTTGAGCATTCCTTTGGGTCGCCTGATTTGTAGAGCATGACACATTCTTGCTTTTTCCATTCTTGCGGCCAGTCTTGTTTTTGCCAAATTTTGGTGCATAGTAGGCGAATGGCCTGTTCTCCTAAGTTTCTAGAATGTATAATTATCAGCAGGTATGTTGTCTAAACCTGGTAAATTGCCTGCTTTAAGGTGTTTTATAACATCCTCAATTTTGTTCATAAGTGGCGGAGGCTCAAGTTCTATTTTAACTTCTGCTATGATTGGGCTGACTTCTTTTTGCGGGAGGCAAAAAAGCTCTTCTCCATATTCTTTCCATCTGTTCATGACTTTTTCATTTTCATTTATAAAGTTCTTGTCTTTGTCCTTCACACATAGTTGGTTAGGTGAAAAGGGTTTTCATTTCACAGACTTGAGTCGATCAAAGAATTCTTTTGATTTGTTCTCTGTCGAATTCTGTAATCTTCTGGCATTCCTGTTCCAGCCAAGTACGCTTATCTCGCCGAATCTGTTGCTGTACTTTTCTTTTGAGATTCTTATATTCCTTTAAATTTGTTGCTTATTCTAACCCTTCACTTTTGTTCTGCAGTTTTTACAGTTTCATTGCTTATCCATGGCTTTGTCTTCTTTGGTTTCTTTTTCCCTAATGTGTCTGCGGCGTGCAAATATATAGATTTGATGCTTTGCCATAATTCCTCAGGCGGTATGTCTTCCGAGATGGATGTGAGGAGAGTTTCAAACTAATTTTTTGTCTCAATTTGAAAATTCATCTTTATGCTTCATCTTTGAGTTTTTCTACATCATGTCTTAGCGTGGGTGGTGTTGCTTGTGCTTTGAATGTTTTGATTCTTACTTTTGCGCAAACCAAGATGTGGTCGGTGGCACAATCTGATCCTGGTCGATTTTTGCAGTTGAGAAAAGATGTCATCCAAACTCTGTTTACCAAAATGTAGTCAATCTGGTTTCTTGATTGTTGATCAGGTGAAATCCATGTATTGCGTCTTCTTGGATGATGTTTAAACATTGTATTTGTGATGGTCATTTTGTTTGCGTTACAGAAAATCAAAAGTCTCTCTCCTCTGTCATTGCATTGTGTTTAGACCATACGGTCTGAGACTGCTGTTCACCTTCTCCAACTTTTGCGTTGAAATCTCCCATTATTATGAGTGGGTCTTTGTCCTTCAGGGAGTCTTTGACTGTTTGTAGCTGGTCATAAAAATCCTCTACTTCTTCTTCTGTGCTCTGAGAGGTTGGTGCGTAGACGTGGATAAGTGTTGTTTTTGTTGGTCTTGTGTCAAGCTTTACCATAAGGATATGATCAGATATTGGGTCATAGCTTATTAGGCTTTTCTTAGTCTTAGGATCTAAAATGAATACCACTCCATTACGTCCGCCCTTGTCATTTCGATTGTTTTTGATGCAGTGTTCATTTGATTCAAAATGGCCGCTGCCACTCCATCTGATCTCTGATAGTCCTATAATGTTCATTTTCAAGTGTTCTATTTCCTTTAAGAGTAGGTACAATTTTCCAGAGTCCAATAAAGTCCTAACAGTCCATGTTCCTACATTTAAAATTTTGCGTTTCCTACGCGAGGGACCTCTCTCTTGAGATGAGTTCTTACAGGGGTCAGACATAGAGCTCCCTGCTGGGTTTGGCTCTACTTCGTTGTTACTTGTATTCGCCCCTCTATGGGACGTCCCCTCCCCAGCTGAAAGATCCTGGTTGAATATCTGTTGGGTTTTTTTCTAAATTTTTGACCATGACATGCGTGAGTTTTGGGCAAAGAATAAAACCAGTAGTTTGCCATTACTTTCTGGAGTGGCAGTGCACGTACTGTGTGGAGGCCCTGGCCATTGTTCCGTTGGACTCTTCTGCCCATAGCTGTGATGACAAAAGCCGTTACCAAAACTGCTTCTGCCGCCTTCTGACATCATCCGTCCCCTGCTTACCAGGACTTGGTGTGTGTACCCTTTAGTCGGGTCCCTCCCCCGGCGACCTGTCCAGCTTGGTTTCACCTGCCAGGGGCACTAGTCCCCGACTGGCATAGCTCCCGGGATCGTAAGGACACGCAAGCCTCTCCACCACAACAAGGCAGGTACACTGATCCTCACATAAAAGTACTCGTGTGGTCATGAATTAGTCTGTTGCTGAAATTCAACTGACAGATCCCATTTAACATTTTATTACAACACAAAAATTGGCTGGATTAGCAGATTGTCTTCCAAGACAAACTCATGCTAATTACACTTTAATATGACGCTACTAATGCTGATACTAACACTTTGATATGGTCATGGTATGGCGTGCAATGCTATCTATCTATCTATCTATCTATCTATCTATCTATCTATCTATCTATCTATCTATCTATCTATCTATCTATCTATCTATCTATCTATCTATCTATCTATCTATCTATCTATCTATCTATCTATCTATCTATCTATCTATCTATCTATCTATCTATCTATCTATCTATCTATCTATCTATCTATCTATCTATCTATCTATCTATCTATCTATCTATCTGTGTGTGTGTGTGTGTGTGTGTGTGTGTGTGTGTGTGTACTACATACAATGCATACAAACTGTCTCTATTTAGAGACCAACCTACCTCCCAATAAAAGAGACGACATCAAGAGACAATAAACTGAATATGTTGCATCAGAAATTTTTGTTTTTATTGAACAGCATCCTCAAAGAATATGAAAAGTTTCCACTGCTTTGGTATTACTTTTGTATGCAACATTTCAAGAGCCGATAATAGATGTGTGCTAAAAGAAAAACACAATGAAATGCACATAACATAATCCTATGCATCAATCCAGTCAAGCGCCACATCAATAACATATTTTATTTTCTGACAAAAAAGCATTGGCACAGAAGTTTTTTTCAGAATCTCTAAAGCTATTTTCATGTTGCGGAGAGAGCAAACAGCATCTCAAATCATTCATAGAAATCGAAGCAGATGCAAGCAAGCACAATGCAAACAATAAGTGCACAACAAATTCATAACATCTACCAGATAACTGCTGCTTAGGTACAGACACAATTTAGAGTAAATATATTTAGATTGCAAACCAATTTCGCTTTTTCTACAACGTTAATTTGAACATGTGTGCAATATTATGCCAGACATTGTAGACAAGTGGTTGCATCCACAATCTTAATATTTTTTGACACTACCTGTGCAAAGGAAGAGTTGTCACTGACCTGTGCATAAAGGAGATGCGAGAAGCTGCTCCCCCCATGACCATATTATGCTAATTTGTCTCTCCCAAAAATATACCTCAGGTAAGCAAATAGTTTAGGAATATGCTTACGGCACCCACATCCATCCATTCACACTGCTGTCTCTGTGCCAGTGAGCAAGGCACTGAAATGTTAATGGTTTCAGGGGTCACTGAAGATGACCCTGTTAGATTTGGGCATGACCAAAGGCTCATGGCCAAAAGTAAAAGTAGATAATTCAGCTGTTGACATGTGGGAATATGCCATCGTCATCTGAATAAGGAAAACGTTAAGATACCACCTTATAAATGGTTAAAAAAACGTCTTCAGTATTTAGAAAGGTAACCTCTCATCAAGGCCTTTGTTCTTATCAGGCAAGATGAGTTTCAGCTTGCTCGACTAATGTCTATACTTTTTATTCAGCGGCGAAGTCTTATTGTACAGCCGTTACTGAACTACAGAGGCAACAGCGACTGCAGCCCAACAGTGCATCAGTATTTTGCCTTACATTATACGATAGTGACGTTATTACATTATACTGGAGAAAACACAAAAACTAGTACTTGGTGGTGGCGCACACTTTTCTGTGGCCTGAAAATCACAACACTTAAATGAACAGTTAACAGTTTCAAGCAGTTACTTCTGAATATTTACACCAAGTAGTTTTAAAAGGAACTGTGCATGCCAATAATGCTACATCTCTAAAAGGTTAGAAACCACCAAAATCATTTCAGAGTGTCAAGTGAAGAAATAAATGGAAGCGTCTGGGTAGCATGGCGGTCTATTCTGTTGCCTACCAACATGCGGATCACCAGTTCAAATCCCCGTGTTACCCCCCGGCTTGGTCGGGCGTCCCTACAGACACAATTGGCCGTGTCTGCGGCTGGGAAGCTGGATGTGGGTACGTGTCCTGGTCACTGCACTAGCGCCTCCTCTGGTCGGTCGGGGCGCCTGTTCAGGGGGGAGGGGGAACCGGGAGGGAATAGCGTGATCCTCCCACACGCTACGTCCCCCTGGTGAAACTCCTCACTGTCAGGTGAAAAGAAGCGGCTGGTGACTCCACGTGTATCGGAGGAGGCATGTGGTAGTCTGCAGCCCTCCCCGGATCGGCAGAGGGGGGTGGAGCGGCGACCGGGACGGCTCGGAAGAGTGGGGTAGTTGGATGGCTACAACTGGGGAGAAAAAGGGGAGGGGGGGATCCACAAAAAGAAAAGAAACAAACGGGGGGAAAAGCAACAGCAAGAACATCTATATTTCGAAAAATATTATTTAAAAAGAATCATCGATAGCACATTCTCCTTGTTGTATTTTTTTTTTGTATCATGTTGACAAGTCCAGGAAAGACTATCAGAACATAGCTGGAAAGAAACACACATTTTTCAACATCATCTTGTAGCTACAGTCGGTAACGAATCGATAGAAAAATATAGTCCTCATCCTTTTTTTTCCTGCGTTGTAAAGAAATTCGTGTCATGACATTTCATGGGAGCGAACGCCTCCGCATTAGAAATTGCAAAGATTTGATCGCCCCCCCCCATCATGTCCTCTTCTATCACCTCACAGTCTTTATCTCTGCCAGTGTGTTTTCTTTTTTTTTTAATTCTAAAAAAAGCACCAGGAGAATGTCCTGCACAATAAACAGCATTCTTAACCTGAAAGATTTACACCTTTTTTTCCCCTTCAAACTCAGCCTCTGCAGGTTTGCTCCCTTTGGTTTCTGCCCGTAGAGTCTGTCCAAGTGTCTGTCCACAGGCAATCAAAGATCTCCCTCTTTGTCTCCTGTCTAGCGCCCTCTCTCTGTTAGTGGGGATTGATCTGGCACAACAGCAACACTAAATACACTCAAATGTTCACCTCCCTTGTTATTAATGTTATTTATCTTTTTTTCCCCCCTGTCTTGGGACTTGTGACCCATCAGCGCTACCTGCTCATCACTCATTATATTGCACCACCAGCGACACCACGACAGGCGGGTTGATATCAGATGACGGGCCTTCAGTGGCGTTGTAGGTGGCCTCCGCTGGAGTGTCCAGCTGGGGCACCGTGGTGGCCGGTTGGCCCAGGGAGGCTACCATGAAGGGGAAGTTGTTGTCATTGGTACGGCGGGCACCGTTGCCATTGCCGCCACGGATGACCTTGGTGGCGACCTTAGAGGAGCTCTTCAAGCTGGAGCCTCGCTGGGGTGTCTTGCAGCGCAGCAGGGCTAGGAAACATCTGTAGAACTGAGGCGAGCAACACACGCAAACACACACACACACACATGTGCGCGCACACACAAACACATGCACACACACACTCTCAAACACACAAGATATGTAAAATTAAATTTGTTATTTCACAGATAAAAGCCAACCATGGAGGAAAGCACTGCTGTCATCTGATGTTAGAACTGGTTCAGAAAAAAACAAAAACAAAAAACAAAAACCCCCCCCAAAAAAACGGTAACTCCCATCTTAATGGTAGGCACCAACTGTCCTACAGCCTAAGAAACATGAAGCTCATCCTTCTGTCTGTCAGAAGGAACATTAATTAACTATATAATTTGCCCTCTTTCACCCCCTGTGCCTCTCTCTCTCCCCTCTCTTTCTGTTTTCCCTTTCTGATCTGCTGGGTAATTGCAAATAATTATGACTGATTGGACCCCCACCCCTATATTAAAACATCCCTCCCTGACGCCCATTTGGTTTGTGCTATTCAATCACTGGGGTTGTTGCGTCGTCCGCCTTTTCATGTGTAACAATATGAGAGCCTCTAATTATTTGTCAGCTTCCCAGATGATGTTGAATGTTCTCAAATTGCATTCTCGATCACACGTGAGGACCATTACTGACTTTCCAGCTAGGCGTCTAATTAACTAACGAGGCCCCATCAGGAGCGACTTGTTAGGTATATAAAGCAAAGGGGACGTCTCCCTGCCACTCTCGCCCTCTCAGTTAATACTAACAATATGATTTTAAGCAAGAATATAAAAAATGCAATTTCTATTCCTCTAAAGCACTTTTATTTTTGCATAAATTAGACTAATTCCAAATCCGAGTCTGGATTCATGTTACCTTCTAATAATAAGCAACATCACCCTAGTGACGGGGAGGACGTTGCCTTTTGACATTTTTTTAAATTTTTTTTAGAAGTTTTAGGGGAAAATTCTTGTATAAACTACCACAAACATTTCAACTAGTTGAAAGGATATCACATGGGAACACATCAAGATGCTCTCTGAAAGGAAAGGGCAGGTGATGCCTCTGAGGTGTAGAAGAAAAGCGAGTGTACGCCGGGAGTCGGGGCAGAATGAATAGTGAATGGACGACCACGTATGTTTTTCTCTCCTAGAAACCGGTCTGGAAGTCCCCAGGTTCTGATCACATGCAGATCTTACTGTTTCCCTTCAAGCCCTACACAACTCCGAGTTCCTCAGTTGCCCGGCTCAAAGTTACGGTATCTAATCTTGTTGCTAGACAGATAGACAGATGCTGAATAATTGACAACTCCTGGAGCAAGTTGAAAGCATAACAATGCATTGAAGGCATTTGGCTGGTGTTTAAAATTCCAGGCATACCCACACATACGTGGGCACACATACATGCTCATACGTACATACAAACACAGACTCACACACACACACACACACACACACACACACACACACACACACAAACCCAGTGGAAGGCAATGTCACTGTTCAAACAAAGAGCACAGTTTAGATTTTTACTTAATCCCTTCTCCCCAAATACCTGTCAGTGTGGACTCTGAAGATGCCTCCCTTGAGTAAACGTAGTGTACTTAGTATACGCCTTGAGTTTCATGTATACTTATAGTCTACTACATTTTCTCAAATGATGCAAGAGACGATGAATCCCGAGTCCTTTCGACTGTCTGTCAGAGTCTTTATAAGGGAAATCAAACCCACTTTCAAGTACTTCTGACAACTGACTGGCGAAGTCTAATTCCGCGAGACAGACAGAGAGAGAGAGAGAGAGAGAGAGAGAGAGAGAGAGAGAGAGAGAGAGAGAGAGAGAGAGAGAGAGAGAGAGAGAGAGAGAGAGAGAGAGAGAGAGAGAGAGAGAGAGATCAAAATACGAGTTCATTATATATGGCTCATTCCCGCTTCCGTTTTTCCAATGAGTCTGTGAAAGGTTGTCATTTTCAGGTGTTCAAATCAGCTGTTTAATCAACGCTACACTGGTGAAACATGTTTTACATTGTTCTCTCTCGAGAAAGCAGACTTCAGGCTGATAACTCTTAGGACTTAAAATCTCACATCACCTGGAAAACATAGATAGATAGATAGATAGATAGATAGATAGATAGATAGATAGATAGATAGATAGATAGATAGATAGATAGATAGATAGATAGATAGATAGATAGATAGATAGATAGATAGATAGATAGATAGATAGATAGATAGATAGATAGATAGATAGATAGATAGATAGATAGATAGATAGATAGATAGATGGGAGAGAGAGAGATGAATTGGTGATGAATGAGACTAATGAGATGGCGAGGGATAGAGAGAGAGAGAGAGAGAGAGAGAGAGAGAGAGATTGTTGTTACAAGTCATACATATCAACTACTATATGTCAGCGTGTCCAGAGCCTGTGAGGTCATCCAGGAGTCAAGTTCAAGGGGAGGTGTAAGTCAACACTCCTCTGTGGCACTAATGTTCACCCCCTCTTCACCCGGACAACACACTGTGAGCAGTAAGCTCTATGGTAGGTCTAGATGACGACTGGAGATGGAAGGCAGGCGGAGGGAAAGACAGACTCAGAGAGAGAAAGAGAGAGACAAGATGAATGGCAGAAGATGAAGCTGGCTAAGACGCCGAGGCATCAAGACTAAGGTCAGGGTAAAGGTGGGGGGGAGTGACAGATAAATGGATGGAGGATGACAGATAGATGGAGGGAGAGAAACACTGACTTAGTACTATAGCGAGAGAGGTTAGAGATGGTACTGGGAGGGTCATCTCAGACCAGTCAGATCTGGTTCTGGTGATGCTTCCCGGATCTGGGCTGATGGTTTATGGGTAGATGATGACAACGGGGGGGGTCAAATGTCACGCATCAACCCAAACAATGGGGGATTCACCCAGCCTCTACAGGGGTGGCTGACTGCTCGGGTTCAGTATGTTTCTTTTTATTTCTTTGGGACTGTACACATGAGAATATCATCTAGCTGCATTTTGTTCATGTTGGTTTTGAAAAGGGCGACAACACTTTCTGTGTTTTTTTGGGGGGGGTAGGTGATTGCATAATGGTTGCATAATGCGGAATAAAGATATCTTATTTTCAAATCAGCCATTATGTTTGTCCAGACTATAAAGATGCCATTATGAGCAGGGACGATTTGTTGAACTTACCTACGAGACTCTGAAATTCAACTTTTAGGTCATAACAGGTTTATCAACAGTAGACTTGAGCACACTGAGGGTTCTACGTGCCCTGGTGGTCATTTGTTGAAGGTAAACATGAAAGTGAAGATAACCATTAAAGGGGTAGTTCATTGTTTTACTACTTTTTTTTCCCTGTGGGCCTTTCCCAAACCGCTCCCTACCCACCACCACTTCGCCAGTGACTGTCACGCCAAATCAAGTCACACTCGCAGCTGTGGAGGACATCTCCAATTAAAGGGAAGTATAAAGAAACAATTGATAACTATGGGACACCCTCACCATGGCGTCCACTTGAGGCAGGACCTAAGCATTGCCGTGGTTCCCAGTGAATACATAGCACTCTTTCATGTGTCCTTGCTTTTCATAGATGCTGCCCGAGTATCTATGAAAAGCAACATTATGTAGTGGAAGGAAATACCCGTGAGCTTTACTTTTTTTTAACTGCAATCATTTTTGTGTACATAAGCACTATTTCATGAAAATGATTGTGGGGGCTCAACTAGAAGAAAAAACATGATATTGCATATAGCTTTGTGTATAAAATACTCTTCTGCACACCAAAACTCCTAACCAAAGATGAATATAGTTTTGAACATTATTGATATTCAATGCACACACGTTGCAGTTGACAGCTAGCACGCTGACATTTATCAAATTTTATGCAAAACTGGGAGGCGTGAGTGGCCTACGGCTTTGGTCATGTATTTCGTAAAGCCGCTGAGTTTAATTCCCTCGTCATGTGTTTGGTTTATCCTATTTGAGAGCTGGTAATACAACCAATCTTATTCAATTTTCAACAGATATTTGGCTACTTTAACAATCTCTTTTTGATTTAACTAAGCCTATTTATGTTCTGTGTTGTTTCAGTTTTCATTTGATCTTATTTCAAGTTTTAGTTTTGGTTTTTTTTTGGAGGTGGAGCTGGGGGGAAAAACACTCAACCTCCTCAGCATCCACAGAGCTGGTGCCTATTTTTATGCATTTTGCAGAAAAAATGCAATTATTCAAATGCCAAAGCTTACTCCTGCAGTCAGTGGCAAATCCAATAAATCATAATGGGGAGTGAATGCTATACAATGGGATCATCAAAGGTGTGTCCTGTTTGTCACACCTCAGAAATAATAACCACACAATGTGACTGATTGCAGGTGTCATTTAACTTCATGCCCAACAATGACAACTGACATAGTTTCCAAAGTTTTGGAGTAAGCCAAAGTTGACTAAATGTGATGACATAAGCACACTTTGCAAAGAGGATTTTTACACAGAAAGAGACCTTGGCCATTACATTGTCAGAATGACCATTACTTACTCCCACTACTTACTCCCACTTATTCCCATGCATCACCACAACACTAACCATCTATTATAATGTCAGCTAGGGGATTAAAAAAAATCATATGTATGTATTCTACAGATAAAAGAAAAATAGCAACTCTGCTCTTCTGCACTGTTCCCTCCATTCAACAGAGTACCACTTACATTAAGCGGTGGTCATGTTTGATAAGTCGGCATTGATGCAGACTCACTGATGGAGATGTTTGACAGGCCACTTCCCCTCTGTCCTCTGTGGTTTGGGATGCCCTTCAACACGGCGGAGACCTCACATGAATGTGTAAATGGAGGGGTTGTCATGGCCTCTCCCGGTTCTGGCCTCTCCAGCCCTGGTTCCCATGTCTCATGTCTAGCCCTGCTCTGACACCATCCCGGTCCCAAGCCCTGTCCAGTTTTCCTCGGTTACCCAGTTTTCCCCACTGCTGATGTTAATTTTCCAATTATGTCTCCATGTATTGAAGCTCTGCTTCTTTGTTTGTTAGTTGTCTGGGAGTGTCGTCATCTGTCACTGTGTTCCTGTTACCCTTCTGGTTTCCTAGCATTAAACCTTTTGTTGTACTTGTTTCTGCATCTGTGTTTGGGTCCTCCATTCCTACACCTCTGTTGTGACAGGGGTAGTGTGTTGGGGGATGGATTGGGATAATCCCGATGAATCCTGATTACATCGAGTTAAATCAAGAAGCATTTAATTGGAAACATTTGATGATATTTTTAATGATCGCTCCATAAGACGCATGTCTGTTTTAGTCCATCATAGAAGAAATAACTCCTTCTGCATATTACTGAGAAACAGCTCAAAACTAAAACCTCATTTTGGGGATTTTGCATGTACTTGTAAAAACACTGGTAAGAGAAATTGTTAACGCAAGACTAATGAGTAAAAAGTATTAATGATTGGCTTCAGAAGGTGCATTATCGTCCCTCTTTTGAGAGGAGCTGCAAACAATCCCGGTAGACATTCAGCAATGGCGCTAAGCTAGGCTGAACCCACCTTCTCTAGTACCTTTAAAGTGTATGCACAAACACAAGAAAAGTATGCAAGAGTTTGTCTGATTCTAATTAGGACACAGTAAAAACTCTGGAAACCGAACCATCCCTTTAAAGACGGAAATTGATGTCAATAATACAATAAAGCAAAAAACAAACCAAAAATTTGTCTTTAACAAAGCAAACTTGTGTTCCAAGATTAATTCTCAGGTTCCTTGACTTAATCGGTTGAGATGTAAAAATGAGTTTTTGGCACATTCTGTGTGAGTCTGTGTGATTTTATTTGTGCGCACATTTAAAACTGCAACAGCCTTCTTTACCTCTCCCAAGTTTATACATCATGGCTGTGCATATGGGCAACTAGCTGAAGTGCTATTTAATTACTTGCATGGACAAGTACATCGACTTTACACATTTCCCCAATGCACTAGCCGTGTGAATTGTCAAACAGGCGTTCAACTTCTGAACGTTGTTAGCAAAGCAGACCCCAATCCAGTCCTTTTAACTGATTTCTTCTCTTCCTCGTCTGCATGTATTGGCTATAGGCTATGATGCTAAGGCGAAACAAAATTAAGATGTCCAGCTCCCCTTGAGTTCACTCACAGAGATTAATTAAACCAGAGCTGTAGTTGACCTTTTTTTTTTACGCATAGTTTTTCAGTTTTCCACCCTCATCTTCTTTTTATGACTTTTAAATCTTCTTATGGTTACACAATTTGTCATTGTGAAGCTGAAGAAATTTACAAAACTAGCAACTTTGTTTCTTGCTATGCTTTGAGTAGTCTAGAAGGGAATATGAATATAAGAAACACCTAGGGGATGGAGAGGATATTGGAATAGTTTTTACACAAGAATGTTTACACATATATTTACACACATGCGCGCACACACACGCACGCACACACACACACACAGTCTGGTTTCACTATACTTGTGTGGACCCCTCATTGACTACATTCATTTCTCAGCCCTTAAACCTAACCTTAACCACACAAACTACATGCCTAACCCTAACCCTTACCCTAACCTTAACCTAACCCTAAAACCAAGTCCTAACCCTAAAGTAGACCCTATTCCTTGTGAGGACTTCTGAAAGGTCCACACGAGGTAGGTGCTGTCAGGTTTTGCTATCCTAATGAGGACATTTGGCCCACACAAGGATAGCTAAACATGTACACACACACACACACGTATATATATATATATATATATATATATATATATATATATATATATATATATATATATATATATAATATCTAGTGCATGAAACAGGCTTGTACTGTCTCATAAAGAATTTACTTGACTCACTGGATTATATATACACTACCGTTCAAAAGTTTGGGATCACCCAAACAATTTTGTGTTTTCCATGAAAAGTCACACTTATTCACCACCATATGTTGTGAAATGAATAGAAAATAGAGTCAAGACATTGACAAGGTTAGAAATAATGATTTGTATTTGAAATAAGATTTTTTTTACATCAAACTTTGCTTTCGTCAAAGAATCCTCCATTTGCAGCAATTACAGCATTGCAGACCTTTGGCATTCTAGCTGTTAATTTGTTGAGGTAATCTGGAGAAATTGCACCCCACGCTTCCAGAAGCAGCTCCCACAAGTTGGATTGGTTGGATGGGCACTTCTTTGAGCAGATTGAGTTTCTGGAGCATCACATTTGTGGGGTCAATTAAACGCTCAAAATGGCCAGAAAAAGAGAACTTTCATCTGAAACTCGACAGTCTATTCTTGTTCTTAGAAATGAAGGCTATTCCATGCGAGAAATTGCTAAGAAATTGAAGATTTCCTACACCGGTGTGTACTACTCCCTTCAGAGGACAGCACAAACAGGCTCTAACAGGTACTATTTAATGAAGATGCCAGTTGGGGACCTGTGAGGCGTCTGTTTCTCAAACTAGAGACTCTAATGTACTTATCTTCTTGCTCAGTTGTGCAACGCGGCCTCCCACTTCTTTTTCTACTCTGGTTAGAGCCTGTTTGTGCTGTCCTCTGAAGGGAGTAGTACACACCGGTGTAGGAAATCTTCAATTTCTTAGCAATTTCTCGCATGGAATAGCCTTCATTTCTAAGAACAAGAATAGACTGTCGAGTTTCAGATGAAAGTTCTCTTTTTCTGGCCATTTTGAGCGTTTAATTGACCCCACAAATGTGATGCTCCAGAAACTCAATCTGCTCAAAGAAGTGCCCATCCAACCAATCCAACTTGTGGGAGCTGCTTCTGGAAGCGTGGGGTGCAATTTCTCCAGATTACCTCAACAAATTAACAGCTAGAATGCCAAAGGTCTGCAATGCTGTAATTGCTGCAAATGGAGGATTCTTTGACGAAAGCAAAGCTTGATGTAAAAAAAATCTTATTTCAAATACAAATCATTATTTCTAACCTTGTCAATGTCTTGACTCTATTTTCTATTCATTTCACAACATATGGTGGTGAATAAGTGTGACTTTTCATGGAAAACACAAAATTGTTTGGGTGATCCCAAACTTTTGAACGGTAGTGTATATTAAGATAGATGTAGGAAAAATTTTAATTCATAGCAGTACAAGCCTGTTTCATGCATCACGCACTCATCAGCTGCCAACTTTATATATATATATATATATACACACACACCTCATTAGTTGAGCACTTACAACACCATTGACGGTTTTGGAAAAAAATTCTATATATATATTAACATTTAACCACCATGCACACATGACAAGTCATTCCTGCAGTGCACCTGGACACAGCACCCGTCACTGAATGGAACTCTACATCTTTGCTGCCACTGACATTCTCCATCTCGATCACTGTAGTGTATAAAACACACACTTTCACTCACAGCCTCTAGCATTCCTGTCAGGATTACTCCCAGACTGAATATTAAATATCTGTTCTGTGTTCTGTACTGTCATCAGAATTAATATCAATCCCTCTCTGTCCCGCTGTCTCCATGCCTCCTAAATTTGCACTGAAGTCAAACTGCCTTAATAATCCCAATGCACTTAAATCCATTTGGGATTCCTTCATAGAAGGTTACTCCAGCCACATAAACTAGATCACCCAACTATCATTTTGCAGGCGGACCCTGATATCTTAATGTTAACTGAAACTTGGCTAAAGAAGACTATCAGTGACTCTGATGTATCTCTGAACTGTTTCAATCTGTACAGGATGGACAGATTTGGAAGGGGATGTAGGGTAGCAATTTACCTAAAATCCTGGTTCCCAGGCAGTACTACATGCTGCTACTATTCCAAGATGTTTTGAATTTTTAGCTTTAAAAATCAACATAAGGCCTAATGAGTCAATCACTGTAGTGCGTGTGTATATATCCCCATCCACAGATCCCTCCGCCATAGATAAATGGGCTCAACTAATTTCTCAGTACTGTAACTCAAGAGTTGCAAATCTTGGGTGACCTCAACATAAATTGGTTAACTTTTGTGTCCGACCAACTGAAAGATGTGTGCAATAACCTTAATTAAACACAATTAATTATTGATCCTACAAGGCCAAATCTGAAAGATCACACAAAATCGACCGTGATAGATTGAATCCTCTTCAATAGATGATAAAGTTGCTGTTTCTGGTGTATTTGACCTGGGCATCAACGATCATTGCCCGTCAGCTTGTGTTAGAAACACAAAACTGAAAAGAACACAATCTGGAGTAGTCCCTAAGAGAAATTTTAAAACTTATAACAAACAAGCCTCTTTAATTTACCTATTTTATAGTGATATTCACCATACTTCTTTTATTACGGAAATTGAACTTGCTCTGGATTACGTCAGGAAGTTTTTCCTCTCCATTGTCAACAAACACGCACCTTTGAAAAAACTTAGAATAAAAGATAGACTAAGCCCTTGGTTTCCTCGTGACTTATCAGCTCTCTAAGGAAAAGAATGATTCAGATTCTGATTCAGACAACTTTATTTATCCCAGAAGGGCAATTCAATTTCACAGTCTACCCAGACCATACAACCTCACAGACAAGTGGCAATCAGCAGTATGTCAGAGACAACAGATAGATCGGTACATGGGCAAGAGATGCACACTGTCACCCTTGTGTGGCCATGCATGCATATTCACACGAGGACCAGGTGAAGGACAAAAATTCACATAAGTTAAAAGAATTGAATAAATAAATAAACAAATGAAGCATCCTAAGATGCATTACATGTTACATTCCACCACTACATTCAGTGAACGCATAGGCCCACAAGCCATGCAAAAAACAGACAAAAGTATAAATCAACTATTGTGGTTTAAAACAAACTAAAGCATGAAACCTGTTCACTAGCCAGATGTACAGGGGATGAAATCCACTGGCCGTCATTTAGACGTCTAAGAGAGAGGTGTATAGCTGCGGTTAGGGCTGCCAAGTCAACATATTATTTGGACTAAATTACAAACTCCTATTTGGACCCGGCCAAATTCTGGAAGGCAGTCAAAAAGAACAAAGCTTCTACTCCTCTTCCCCCAAGTCTCAAATTTGATGGTTGCTTAGTTTCAGGACCGAATGATGTCTGTTCAGCTTTTAATAAACGTTTTGTTGCTACTGCCCACTTATTTGAGGATAGACCTATAGGGACTCCTTCCACAATTAATGACTGTGTGTATTAATTAGCCCAGTGTCCCAGTTCTCTATTCAGCCTTTCCCCATTAATCTTGTTCTGGAAGCACTGCTGGTCATCAATATCAGGAAGTCAGTTGGTAAGGATAATTTGGATCCCTTTTTCTTAAGATTATCTGCACCTGTTATCAAGGAACACATCACAAATATATTCAACCTTCCTATCTCATCAGGCATAGTTCCCAGTGTTTGGAAACCACCAGATGTGGTCCTTATGCACAGAGGTGGAGATAGTAACAATCTTAATAACTATTAGCCAATTTCAAAATTGTCCCATCTCTCAAAAATCCTGAAATCATTAGTGAACAATCAGATGAAATCATTCCTCTCAGAACATTCTATCCTCACAGCAATCTGGTTTTAGCTTAATCACAGCACCACCTCAGCAGTCACATGATTTGATTAAACGATTTGATTACCAGTTTAGATAGCAGGAACAATTGTGCCGCAGTATTCATATGTTTAGCGAAAGCATTTGGTACAGTTGACTATTCTCTGCTTACAGAAAGATTGCTCATATTCCATTGCCTACCAACACAGGGATTGGCGGGTCAAATCCCCGTGTTACCTCTGTCTTGGTCGGGCATCCTTACAGACACAATTGGCCGTGTCTGTGGGTGGGAAGCCGGATGTGGGTATGTGTCCTGGTTGCTGCACTAGCGACTCCTCTGGTTGGTCAGGGTGCCTGTTAAGGGGGGAGGGGGAACTGGGGGGAATAGCGTGATCCTCCCACACACTACAACCCCCTGGTGAAACTCCTTACTGTCAGGTGAAAAGAAACAGCTGGTGACTCACTCCACGTGTATTGGAGGAGGCATGTGGTAGTCTACAACCCTCCCTGGATTGGCAGAGGGGTTGAGCAGCGACCGGGATGGCTCGGAAGAGTGGGGTGATTGGCCAAGTGTAATTGAGGAGAAAAGGGGGGAAAAGAAAAGAAAGAAAAGAAAAGATTGTTCATTACTGTCTTTGATGGGGACACTTACAGCTGGTTCAAGAATTACTTATGTGACAAATGTCAGTGTGTGAGGATGGGGGGAGTCCAGTTACAATGGGCATGCTGCAGGGATCCATTCTGGGCCATGTCCTGTTCACCATTTATATCAATGAAATGGTCTTTACCCTGCATGGTTGCCAAAATCTTCTTTTTTTTTACTCAGTGTATTTTTATTGAGTTTTTCATATATATAGTGTACAGACACTGCAGAGATGAACCAAACAGACTGAATGGACAACAAAATAGATAAATTAATCAAAATAAAACAAGCAAACAAACAACAACACCATCAAAACAAAAGAGCAAAAAAAAAAAACAGGAAAAAAAACGCCAATATTTGCATGTCCAAAGAAATACCCGTTTTCCAGAAATAAGAGGCATAGTTAAACGTTCCACATAAGAAATAAAAGGCTGCCAAACTACATAAAATTTCACAGTGGATCCCTGCAGTGTGTTTCTCATTTTTTTTTCTATTTTGAGAAAATGCATGACCTCACAAATCCACCTGCCAAAGTAGGGAGCGCTGTCACTCTTCCAATTCAAAAGAATGAGATACCTTGCCAAAAGGGCTGAGTAGGCCATGATATTTAACTGTGATTTGTCAGGGTAAGATCCTCTAATGGCACACCAAAAAGTGCAAGAAAAGGGCATGGTTCAATTATCTGACATGTGATATCTGCAGTTAGGTTGGGACATGACCAAAATGTGTGATAAAGGCTGGCAGGAAATTGCTTGCATCTGTCACAGGTAGGACTAACCCCAGTGAAATTTTTTTAAAGCTTGACCTTAGACATATGGAGCCAGTGTACAATCTTAAATTGAATAAGGCCATGCCTTGCAAAAATAGATGAAAAGTGAATAATTTTAAGTATTTTAGACATCTGATCATTCGACATTTTTCTAAATAATTTTCCCAGCTTTCCTTTATCACTGCAAGTGTAGAGTCTTCCATACCAAATATATAGCTGTGTAAAGCCTGGATATTATTCCCTTAACCTCTGGTTTGGTTTCTAGGATTAAATCAAGAGATGTTTTTGCTGGCAGAAGATGAAATCGAGTAAACTGTCTTCGTATGAAGTGTCTAACTTGTAAATAACGGGATAAATTATGTGCTGATAGAGCGAACTCATTCTTAATTTGATCAGATGACATAAAAATGTATACTATATACAACAGCCTAATGCTCATAACTCCCTTTTTGTACTACCAATCAAATGCACTGTCTATGAGGGAGGCTGGGAACAGATGGATGGCTGCAATTAGGCCATAATTAGACATGGAGACTAATCCATAGTGTTTTCTAAATTGAGACCATATTTTCAAGGAGTATAAAACCACATGGTTCTGACAAGCCTGGGATGTGTGCAAAGGAAGTGATGAACACAAAAGGGAGGAAAGTGAAATATGGGTGCAAGAAATAAATTCGATTGGTAATCAAGCAGGAATGTCAGAGGTGGATGTATCATGTAACCAATACGATACGCTTTTGATATTTGCCGCATAGTAATATATTTGAACATTTGGTAAAGCCATTCCACCATGCAGCTTTGGCCTTTGTAAAAATATTTTTTTGGATCCGAGCTGTTTTATTATTCCAAATAAATTATTAAATAAGGCTGTCAAGCTTTTTAAAGAAGGCCTTTGAGAGGAAGTATGGAATGAACCAAAATAAATTTAAGAACTTTGGAAGAATGTTTATTTTAATTGTATTAATTCATCTGGCTAGTGATACGGGCATAGTGGACCAGTGAATAAGATTCTGTCAGGTATGATCCAGGAGTGGAGTAAAATTGGCCCTTGGCAGTCGAGAGCACAGATATACCAAGCTAACTCAACATATCATTTGTAATTTTAAATGGAAGAGAATGAAAAGAAATTTGGCTGACAGAAGTTGAAATCGGTAAGAGCTCACTTTTATCAAGGATGAGACTGATAATCTATCAAATTCTTTAAGAGTGTTGAGGATATGCGGGGTAGATGACAGAGGATCAGATACATAGAGAAGGGACTTGTCTGCATATAATTAGATTTTTATGTTCCCGATTTGGTCTAAAACTCCCCTTAATATATGTACAGTGCCAAATTGAGGTTGCCAGTGGCTCCATAACCAATGCAACAAGCAATGAGGATAGTGGGCACCCCTATCTTGTCCCACACTGGAGAGGAAAGTATGAAGAGTATGTATCATTTATTCTAACTGATGCCAAAGGTCAGGTATATAACAATATGACCCAGGAAATAAAAGTGTCACCGAAGCCAAACCGCTGGAGAAAATAAAACAAGTAGCATTATTCCACATGATCAAAGGCATTCTCAGCATCCAAGGACAGCAGTACCTCTGGATGCTGTGACGAAGATGAAGTGTATAGGATGTTAAATAAGCACCTGACATTAAAAAAGAAAATGTGTATTTTTTATAAAGCCTGTTTGGTCTGAGGAAATAATAGTGGGCAAAATAGAGTCCAGGCGGTGAGCCAGCACTTCAGCCAGTATCTTAATGTCAACGTTAAGGAGACTTATTGGATAGTAAGAGGAGCAGTTAAGAGGATCCTTACCTGTTTTTCAAAAGTAGGGATATTGACACCTGACTGAGGGTTGGAGGGAGGTTTGATGAGTCCAAGCTATGGTCATATACAGCTTTAAGTGAGGGACTCAGTTTTGGGGGAATTATCTTTAAATTCTGAAGGAAAACCATCTTGATCTGGACATTTGTCACTTTGCATACATGTAATAGTATATATTTTTAATAGTATTATATTTTTAAGGTAATAGGATTAACTAGGGATTCTCTAGAGTCTTCATTCACATTATGCATTTCTAGACTTTCAAAATTGTATCCATTAGATCCAGTTGGATGTTCAGATGTATATAATTTAGAATAAAAGTCATGTAACTGTTCAGTAATATCCAAAGAGTCCATTAGTAAACCTGTCTCTGAGTTAATTTGGTCAATGACATGAGTGGCAAATGTATATGTCTCAGACTATGTGCAAGGGCTCTACTTGGCTTCTCTTCCTGTTCATAAGATACTATGTGTTTAGCCTTAAGAAGACCACATTCTGCTTTCCCAGTTGAAAGCATGTTGAGCTCTGCCTGATGCATCATCTGTTCTCTATCTGCATCTGAGATAATCTTCAATAGTTGTATTTTTCTGGCTATCTGTGATTTATGGACACAGGCATTATAGGAGATAATCTGATCCCTCAGATAGGCTTTAAAGATCTCCCAAAGTAGAGACGGGGAGGTTTCACTATTTGAGTTAGTTTTCAAAAAATATGTCTATATTTGTATTAATGAATATAATGCAAGACTCATCAGAAAGGAGGAGTGGGTTAAGTCTCCAGTGGGCTTTACTGGGCCTACAGTTAGGGAAGGCCAATTCCAGTGTTAAAGAGGCATGGTCAGAAATCCCTGTACTATTACAGTACATGACTGTACTAAATGAAGTAAGGTTTTGTCCAAGAAAAAAATAATCTATGCGTGAAAAAGTATGGTGGATGGGTGAAAAAAAAATCTCTCTTAGTTGGGTATAGGGATTGCCATGGGTCAGACATCGCACATGACTCTGGAAAACTCTTTTTATACATTCAGATGTTTCTGATTTAGTAGTCATTCTATTAGAAGATTTATCCAATAAAGGGTTAATCACACAGTTAAAATCCCCAGATAAGATCAGCTGGTGGGTGTCTAAGTGTGGAATAGATAACAAAAATGTGTTCATGAATTGAAAGTCCTCCCAGTTTGGGGCATAAACACAGGCAAGTATCACAGGTGTGTTATGGAGCCTTCCAACAACAATAACAAAGGGTCCATTAGCATCTGAAATTGCTTCAGATGCTGCAAGTGGTATTGAATTGAAAATCAAAAATCACCAACACCTGGCCTTACTCTGAAAGCGTGAATAAAATACCTGTCCAACCCAACCCACTTCAGACTAATATAGCCTGAACTGTGCATGTGCATCTCAGTGAGGCTATATCCGTTTTCAAATGATTAAGGTGGGCAAGTACCCTTGTCCATTTAATATGATGATTTAGTCCCTTCACATTCCGATTAGTAAATATAGTTGACAGTGTATTCCCACTTGAAGGTGTCCCTGGGTCAGCCATAAATGTCTAAATAAATGTTATTTAGCGGACATAACATTATATCTATCAATTTCATGATCAAGTGGAACCTGTAACTCTGGCTAACACAACATAAAAAGAAAATACAAGTGGATTGAGCAAAACAGAAAAAAACAAAATACAACATTCAACAACAAAATATACTTACCCCCCCCCCCGCCCGCCCTCCAGTACTCCCCCAAAAGAAGCACATAAACCCTGGGGCAGGAAACACAACTTCACTAGCTTGGGTCTCTAGCTTAAATTTTACCATCCCATAGCTCAGCAGATCGAAATAGTAAAAAATATGAATAAACAATGCAAAATACCATGTACTATAACATAGCATGGTAGTATAGTAAACATAGGCACTATAATGATTTTCTCCCCTTTTTTCCTCCTGTCTGTAAATGACACATAGCAGTAGGACCTACCCTGTGGCATGTAAATAGCAAGGTAGTGCAAAAAGATTGGGCACTATTATGACAAATGTAGCAGAGAAGGAGAGAGAAAAAATGGTGATACTGAATAAGACTGTGTAACATATTGTATATTGTTAGACCAGATAGAAAACTATAGTAATAAGAATTGTAGGCAGGCCTTTATAATACAGCAAAAAAAAGGGGGGGGTGAAATGCCCTTAGCCCATAAGAATATATTGTTAGAAAGTAGCTTCCAACATACAAGCATTTGGCTCTACCTACTGGATGCCACTACACACAGACCACACTTACGAAAATAAAGCCTCCAAATACTCAACAGTTGTGAAACAGCAGGCAAATAACGGTCATTTTTCCGTCTATTTAGATGTCAAATCCAGACGAATTTTCAATAAGATTAAACGGGCTTTGTCAAATTTTAGTTGATGTCAGGCACATGTTAGGGCATTGCCCTACTAATTAGAGGTTTAGATTAGGCTCTTGCCATGGTTTGAATAGCCATTACCTGATCATGGGCACAAAAATGGCAAAATGTCCTCCTGTACTTAGGACATGGTCAGCTCAAGATGCTCAAAGGATTTTTCCTCACCCCCAAACGTGATCTGGAGTTTACTTGGAAAGCAGATGGCAAATTTGATGTCTGGGATGTCTTTCAGAAGCCACTTCACATCTGTAAGGGCAGCGCTCTTCTTGGCTACCTCTGGTGCGAAATCGGGAAGATGTTTGCCCTCAGTGGAAAGGTGCTTCTTCTGACTTGAGAGAGGGAGACTGCCATCCTTGACGTCTCCATGATCCACTTGGATTATGAATGGCTTGGGTTTCTTTCCTTTGGGTTTTTGTGTCAGTGAACAATGTCTGCGGTCTTAACATGGAGTGTCCTTGAGGTCTAATATCTCCTTCAGCACAGTTGTGCAAAACTGCCATGGGTTGCTTCCTTCTTTGTCTTCCTCAATTCCAACTAAGCAGATGTTTTGGTGACAGCTACAGCCCTCCAAGTCCAAACATTTTTCTGTCAAACTACAACCTCTGACTGCAAGTGTTCTACTGTAGTTTCCAGGGCCATGACTGATGAGCTCTATTTTGTAGAAGAATGCTCTAGGTTATCAATACCCTTGGTATGTTGTGAGCTAGCAGACTATAGAGAATTAACGGTAGTGTGTAGCTCTTGATGGATGGAGGCTATTTTGTTATGGAGAGCGGCTGTTTGAGTGTCCATCTTCATGCTCAACACTTCAATTGCCATCATAATTTTCTTCATAGAACTCGAGGAAATTGCATCAATTTGGTTAGGTGTCTCTTTGCTAGCAATAGCTGGAGTTGGGGGTTGGGGTTGCTGGAGTCTATTACTGTTGTTGTTATAACAACAATGGTAATAACATATAATTATAAAATGCTTTTCATTAAAAAAATTGCTGTTTAGTGAGGCAGTACACATGCATTGGTGCTGTTCTTGCTATTTTGCAGTTGCCGTGGTGATTTTATGTGCCCCCTCATGAGAATCAAATGCCCGTCTTATTGATTTGCTCTATCGCCGGGTCTGGTTGAATGAATACATTTTCTGTTCAATTCTTATTTTCTTCAGTGTCCTCTTGTCAATAGGAGTGGCGGGTTCAGACAGTTCAATCTACAGGTTAAAGTTTGTTTTTTTTGCTCAAATAAAACTTTAAAAATATTTGCCAAGAATTTTTCAGACATTGAAATCTACTGAAATAATTCCATTATTGATTGAGCTAACTATTATTTATTTGTCTGTTTTATTTCATAAGTCAGTCCACTTCTTAATGAGCAATCTGGACTGGGCTGAATTGTAGCCATGTTATATACAGGAAAAGACCGAAGATTAACAGTTTTATGTGTGTGTGTGTGTGTGTGTGTGTGAGAGAGAGAGAGAGACAAGAAATTCAAATGATCAAGTCGTTTAGTGAAAAGCAGCATGATACTGGATTTTTGTGCATGTATGTGGGTGTGTTTGTCTCGGTTAGGTATCTTGCATATATATATCAGCACGGATACAGCAAAAAAGATTTTAATAAATAGCTGCTATGCATTAAAATATTTTTTTCCTGTATCCGTGTTGATATTTTGCTCCTCATTAGTCGAGCACTCAACACCATTGACGGTTTCAGAAAAAAACGCTATATATATATATATATATATATATATATATATATACATACACACACACACACATACCTAAATCATTAATTTTATGGTATATTTCTCTGGACCCCAACTCTCCAGTACAGAGTCCAGTACTTTTCGGCTGACTTGTCAAACCTGCCTGGCAACAAGGCAGCCAGTAAAATTCAGCTTGCTGACAATTGATTGCACAGTATAGTTAATTGAGGGCTTGAAATAATGCACTCTTGAGTGCTAAAGTGGACGTTTATTCAGATTGAGGGCAGCAGGGGTGGTATGATGATTAGGGAGACTATCATTCAATTGGGGGTCTGGGTTCAAACTCACATAGCAATAAATGTCTGCCCTACTAGACACCAAATCCCCACCTGATCCGTGCCAACTGTTCTGTAGCTGACCGAAGGCTCTGACGCCCCTGTAGAGGGGGACCAGTGGAAAAGGAAACATTTCCCCTTTAGAGATGCTGAATGATGAACAGATTGATTAATAATAGATCAATAATAGATTAATAGAAGGGTAGTATAACTAATTGTATATAGTGCATAGATAGATAGATAGATAGATAGATAGATAGATAGATAGATAGATAGATAGATAGATAGATAGATAGATAGATAGATAGATAGATAGATAGATAGATAGATAGATAGATAGATAGATAGATAGATAGATAGATAGATAGGTAGATAGACAGATAGATAGACAGATAGATAGATAGATAGATAGATAGATAGATAGATAGATAGATAGATAGATAGATAGATAGATAGATAGATAGATAGATAGATAGATAGATAGATAGATAGATAGATAGATAGATAGATAGATAGATAGATAGATAGATAGATAGATAGATAGATAGATAGATAGATAGATAGATAGATAGATAGATAGATAGATAGTAACTACACAATCTTCTTTAAATAGTTATAACAGCTGTACTTTTCTGTGAGGTAAGATTTAAAAACAGTTTATGGGTAAGCAAAAGTGTTTTAAAGAGTTATTTTTTCACCTTTTTTAACATCTTAAATATTTTCTGAAGCAGTTTTGTTGTCACTTTTGCGAGCTTTGAGACACTTTTGCGAGCTTTGTCAACTCAGCAGCCCTTAAACTCCGCCTGAATGTGCTGAGACGTGCAGAAAGCAAATACACATCCAGACCAAACTTACCCATAGTGCTACCTGCACCCTGTTCCAGAAGCTTCCTCCTTCAGCTGTTGACGGGACAGAACACACCAGCCGCTACTTGTATCTGTACAGCATTTTTAGTCTTCAACTCGCCTCAACTCACAGTTTCCATAGTAACGGGCTGGGAGGAATTGAAGACTGAAAATGACATACAGGACATTCTCTCACCGTCTCCCTCCCCTTTCTTCTCCTTGATCTCTCTAGCTGAAGAAGACGATGCTGAGTGGGTTAAAAAGTCCCTGAAAGGTCAAGTTAGTTGTGGCAGTGATGGGGTGTGAGTAGGATAGAGGTATGAGATTGAAACTGACAGGATGGGAATGGATGCTCTCGCTCTTCCACCATGTCAGATGGGGCAGCATCTGAAATGGTTTTGTGGTTTGTGTTAATGTTCATCTTCACGGGGATACCCCGACGCCATCACTACGAGGGAAGTCACAACTGCTAAGCAAAGTATTTCACTCAGATGGTTTTGGAGACCAATGTGATGATACCTTCATACCTTCTCTTATATTTTTTCCCCCTTATAGTATATGAGATCTGCTTGACAAAATCTGAGGTAAATTTTAAATCTTTACACAGCATTTTGTGCTCCAGTTAACAGGATGAAAAGATTATATGGGAGAATATATGCACAGAGCTATTTGTCTCGGTGGGATTTGCTAGAAAATACTTTGATTTTTGTTGAAAACAACCAGACAATTATCATTATGATGTTTTCTTGATGTTCTCTTTCACTTAAAATATTAACTATGATTTAGGGAAAAAAAACACAATAAATATCGTTTTTTTTATAAATTTGTCATTGTCTTGACACAGGCACTTGACAAGGATCTCTGGGGCGGACACGCACTTAGCCAAAACAACTTCATCTGAGTTCATTTCCAAAACATTGTACAGAAAAGTCATTTCATAGAATAACAATTATACAAGGTTGATTTAGTATCTCTCAAGTTATACAAGTAATTCAGCTGAGTGTCATGACTTTGTCAATAATGGACATAGGTTACCTTATCTCCTTCAGGAAGTACTGTAATATCTTCACATTTTGTGCTTTTGTAAGAGGTGACAAACAAAACTTTTTAGTCTGTTTCATGTCCTCTGTTGAAAAGAAACGACAATTAGACATCATGATTATGAGGGGCGTCTGGGTAGTGTAGCGGTCTATTCCGTTGCCTACCAACATGGGGATCCCGATTCGAATCCCTGTGTTACCTCTGGCTTGGTTGGGCCTCCCTACATACACAATTGTCTGTGTCTACAGGTGGGAAGCCGGATGTGGGTGGATATGTATCCTGGTCGCTGCAGTAGCGCCTCCTCTGGTTGGTCGGGGCACTTGTTGGGGGGGGGGGGACTGGAGGAAATAGTGTGATCCTCCCATGCACTATGTCCCCCTGGTGAAACTCCCCATTGTCAAGTGAAAAGAAGCGGCTGGCGACTCCACATGTATCGGAGGAGACATGTGGTAGGTAGTCTGCAGCCCTCCCCGGATCGGCAGAGGGGGTGGAGCAGCAAACCGGGACTCCTCGCAAGAGTGGGGTAATTGGCCGGATACAATTGGCGAGAAAAAAGGGGGCAAAAAAAAATCATGATTATCTAAAAAGCAAACACATTAGCAAGAAAGCTGGACATTAGTCTAAGAGAGAAATAACGTGGCACTTCACCTGAGTATCTTTTAAACTGTCTGGCAGAAAAGAATGCATCTAAATGATGCTGCCAAGCAATTTATACCTGTTGAAGGGAGAACTTTGGAAAAGGCAATCAGCAAGAGAAGGCTATAATGTTCTCTTCTCGCCTTACATCTTTTAAAACTTGTTTTGTTTTGTTTTTTGTTATTTTTATTTGTTTTGAAGGACAGGGCTCCAGACTAACTTTTTCCATTGGTTGCACTGGTGCACCTCACTTTTTCATTTAGGGGCGCCAGCACATAATTTAGGTGCACCCACAAATTTTCACCGCACCTTTTGGCGCCGCAATAACACTTTTTAGGTGTTACCTTTTTTTGTCAGTTCCCATACACGTTGGCAATTTCTTGACACATTATACAGACTAGAAGAGTGCACTCAGTAGCATGCAGATGTCTGCCAGGCGTATCTCCCCTTCTCCGGTGCTCGGATTTAAGGCGAAAAAGCAGCTGGGGAGTTATCACTCACTTGCAGTATAAAATAGGTTTTTCAAAGGTTTCGAATTGGCGCAACTACGAGAGGTCCTTGATCATACAGTCTCAACTGCACAAACATGATTAGGCTGACAGGCCCAGTAGTATGTGAGATCAGCAGAGGACAGGTACACGCAGCTACAGACAGAAAAAGCAGTGGTTGTTCTATCATTATAAGAGGCTGTTAGGCGGGCGTCTGGGTAGCGTGGCAGTCTATTCCATTGCCTACCAACACAGGGATCGCTGGTTCAAATCCCCGTGTTACCTCCGCCTTGGTCGGGCGTCCCTACAGACACAGTTGGCCGTGTCTGCGGGTGGGAAGCCAGATGTAGTTATGTGTCCTGGTTGCTGCACTAGCGCCTCCTCTGGTCAGTCAGGGCGCCTGTCGGGGGGGCTGGGGGGGTAGCGTGATCCTCCCATGCGCTACGTCCCCCTGGCGAAACTCCTCACTGTCAGGTGAAAAGAAGCGGCTGGTGACTCCACATGTATCGGAGGAGGTATGTGGTAGTCTGCAGCCCTCCCCGGATCGGTAGAGCAGGTGGAGCAGAGACTGGGACGGCCCAGAAGAGTGGGGTGATTGGCCAAGTACAATTGGTGAGAAAAAAGGGGGAACATTAAAAAAAAACGGAAAAAAACAGAGGAGGCACTAGTGCAGCGACCAGGACACATAGCCAAATCCGGCTACCCACCCCGACCCGGCCAATTGTGTCTGTAGGGACACCCAACCAAGCCAGAGGTAACACGGGGATTCAATCTGGCGATCCCCATGTCGGTAGGCAATGGAATAGACTGCCTCGCTACCCGGATGCCCAAGTCACCCAAATTGACGCGAAAAAAAACAATATTCGCGGAAAATCAAGTTGCTTGCATCCCTGATGTAAGATTAGCTGGGGACACACACACGCGACCAAATACACAATTCCCTCTAGGCTACTGCCTGGCAGAGATAATGATTGTAAACAGGAATAAAGGTGCATTTTTATTGACAAAACGAGCAAAGGAGCATTTCTTTGTCATGAAAAAATATCAATATTTCTCTTCATTTTGAATTACATGTATCTTTCACGGTTATGATGTCGCTGGAGGAAAAGTACAGGATGCGGTCTCACACGTACACATATGCCTTAATTTTTCCCCACCCACATTCCGCGAAGACCCACCATAACCCCTCTCTGATTGGCGAGGAGTGAGATGGTTTGGGTAAGATTATCAGGGTCAGAGCCAATCAGAGGCAGAGTAGTGTGTGTGTGTGTGTGTGTGTGTGTGTGTGTGTGTGTGTGTGTGTGTGTGTGTGTGTGTGTGTGTGTGTGTGAGTTCCTCAACTCTAGCTACTCCTGCAGATCCTGGCATACCAAATTCATATTTATACAAGGAGTCACTGATAGTCCCTGTTATTACAGCTTTTGAGACTATCTCTCTTGACACTTTAACTAAGCTCACGTCAGCTCTAAAGCTACCACTTGCCTTCTTGACCCGTTACCAGCAATACTTTTTAAAGACATCTGGCCTTTCCTGGGACCTACAGTGCTGGACATTTTTAATTTATCACTTACTACTGGCATTGTTCCCAGCAGTTTTAAGACAGCTGTGGTCAAATCTCTACTTAAGAAACCACACCTCGATCCAAGGTATCTTGATAACTGTTGGCCATTCTCTAATCTTCCATTCTTTTCTAAAGTAATAGAGAGAGTTGTTTATCAACAACTTTCAACTCATATAGAAGAAAACTACCTATATGGACCTTTTCAATCAGCTTTCAGGGCCTGTCACTCCACTGAAACTGCTCTGACGAGAGTGGTGAACAATCCTCTACTTGTTATGGACTCTGATTCTACCTCTGTGCTTCTACTACTGGACCTCAGTGCAGCCTTTGACACCAATTATCACTTTATACTATTAGATAGAATAAATTGTAATTTTGATGTCTCTAGTTTAGCTCTCTCTTGGCTTAAGTCCTTCTTAGCTGGAAGAGAACATTGTGTCTGCTATAATAATACTATATAGAAATTCTCTGATTTTAAATATGGTGTACTTCAGGGCTCAGTTCTTGGCCCTCTACTTTTCTCTCTTTATATTTCACCTCTTGGCCAAATCATACGCAGTCATTGAATAAATTTCCATTGTTATGTGGATGAAACTCAGCTGTATGTGCCTATAAGGGCTGATGATCGTACTCAAATGGCTAACTTAGAAGGCTGCTTGGCTGTTGTGAAAAATTAGATGTCACTAGATTTCCTGCTTTTAAATTCAGATAAGACTGAGATGGTGGTTGTTGGCCATGCTAGACACAGACAGCAATTTGATCAAGTAAAAATAATAATCTTGGTGTTATGTTTGATCCCAGTCTTTCCTTTGATAAGTATGTTAAAGAAATCACCAAGACCGCCTTTTTTCAATTACATAACATAGCTAAAATTTGGTCTTTCCTGTACATGGCTGAAGAAGAGACTCTAATACATGCATTTGTTTCATCCAGACTTGATTACTGTAATGTTCTGTTTAAGGTCTGCCTAGTGCTAGTGCCAAAACTCTTTAGATGGTTCAAAATGTTGTAGCTAGAATCCTAACTCATACTAGGAAATTTGACCATATTACACCAATTCTTGCCTGCCTTCATTGGCTTCCTATCCATGTTAGAGCAGACTTCAAGGTGCTTCTGCTGACTTATAAAATCCTAAATTGGCTTGCCCCATCATACGTGTCTGATCTCCTCTAAACCGTATATTGCATCTCGAGCTCCCCACTCTCAAAATACAGGGCTCCTGTGTGTACCCAAAGTTAAGAAGAAGTCAGCTGGTGGCAAGGCCTTTTCCTATCGGGCCCTGTTCTTGTGAAATAACCTGCCTGCTGCCATCAGACAATCAGAGTGTGTTGAGTCATTTAAATCCAAACTTAAAACTCATCTTTTAGCCTTAACTGACAAGTAGTTGCCTTTAAATTGAGTACTTCGCGATCTGTACTGCATGGCAGTTAGGTTTCTGTGTCAATAAATTTACCAAGCACTGGTCTGCCGACAAGTAGAGTATAGAGTATTGACTATTGCAAACTATTCTCTCCTCTCACATGTCTTTTCTCTCTCTCTGAATGATGTCTTCTCCTTTCTCTTCTCCCATGTATGTGAATGGTGTGATGCGAATCTCCCCCGTGTGCATGTGCAGTCTGTCCTCCTCCCAGGTCTCCATGGTGATGGTGGTCACCACCTGAACACTGCTCGGCATCCTTCTCATCACTTTTTCTTTTTATATGTCTTATAAATCCATATAATTTTGTTATCCTGTTTCAATGTTACATCCTTCCCTCACTCTGATTTGTGACCAATGTTTTTTCTTGTCTCCTCTCCTGTGTATGTGAATGGCGTGATGTGAGTCTCCCCTGTGTGCGTGTGTAGTCTGTCCTGCTGCCAGGTCTACATGGTGATGGTGGCCACGTGACTCAGGTCCTAGGCTGTTTCGGTGGCATCTGGACACTGCTTGGCATCCTCCTCATCATATTCTTCATATATCTTACCGTTCCATTATAATTATGTTATTCTCTTTAAATGTTGTATTCTGTAAATTGTGTTTTATTCTGTACATACAACATCCATTGCAAGTCTGTTCATTTTGGACGAGAGATCCCTCCTCTTTTGCCCTCCCTGCAGTTTCTTCCTATTTTTTCTCCATGCTTAAGGTTTTTTTAAGAGTGTTGTTACTTATCTGATGCGAGGGTCTAAGGACAGGATGTTGCATTTCTGTAAAGCCCCCTGAGAAAAATTTGTAATTTGTGTATTAGGCTATACAAGTAAAACTGACTTGACTAGGATTCCATAGGATGTCTTCGCAGAATGTGGATTGGAAAAAGAATAATGCTACACAGACACACACACAGACACACACACACACAGACACACACACACACACACACACACACACACACACACACACACACACACACACACACACAGACACAGACACACACACACACACACACACACACACACACACACACAGACCTGCTAAATTTCAGGCACATCAGTGCAACCAACGAAATATTTAGTCGCACTTGAAGGACTTTGTTTGTATGTGCAACCCTGGAGCCCTGAAAGATGATCAAATTTAAGTTCAAACTCATTTGATGTGAAATCATTTCACAACCATTCCAAACTGTATCACACTACTTGAACTGTAGCCATTTGTAAAAGATTGAATTTCAAAGTGAGCTAAGTTTTGATATTTGTTCTTCGTAGTGCTGCAGTGCTCTCTACTTTCTTAATGCTTTGGAACCAATGGGTGATGATTCTATTGTATTAGACCCCACGACCAGTCATTTGAAAGACAAAAACATGTAATTCAAATCTAATCTTGCTCTGGAGGGCTCTCTTGGTTTAGCCACAGATGCTTGTTTTTACCTACACATTACTGCATTTCTCAATGATGTGATTGCTAGTGGCGAAAAGTCTTTTTTTTATGTAAGTGATATTTCATTTCATGAAATTAAACATTTACTCAAGGAAAATCCTAATTTCATCTTTAAGACATTACATTAGTCATCTATCTAGAGCACTGCTTTAAAAATGAAGCCCTCCCCAAGAGACCTTCTCAAGTCAGATTAGTCCTTCCAGTTGGTGCCATTGATTACACTGTCAGACATGATCGGCATTCCTCGCTGAGGAGCAAAGTTCTGATAAATTGGGCCCCGGACAGAAAGTGGACGGTGTAGTTTAAGAGGCTAAAATGAAAGGGTGACTCGGCTGTTACATGATACATCCAAACAGCAATGGATTATTATAGCACTAATTATTTTGACAACGGTTTTGTTGCAGAAAACCAACATATGGCTTTGTCCCAAAGCCATATGTTGGTTTTCTGCAACAAAACCGTTGTCAAAATAATTAGTGCCATAATTAAATGACCTGAGGGAGGGACCTGAGGGAGGATATATGGCTTTGTCCCAAAGCCATATACTGTAATATATTAAAGTTAGTGGCTATGGATTTATTGAAAGAAGAATGAAAAACTGCACTGAAGTCTTTTGACAGAGTTGAATATGTTTTCAATCTTCATTTACAAGAGTTGCTTTATAATCTAGCTCTATTGATGGCTGAAGAAAATGGCATGACATGAGGGTCAACGAAATTTAAGAATGTGCAAAACTTAAAGCTATGGCCTCACAGGCTTGGGTTAATGACTCATGGAAAATGCCAGATAGCTTTATTTAGTAGCCCACAATCACATCAATGCTTCAATAATTATAGTGGAATATGATCTTATTCAGAATTTATGAAGAAAACCTTTTTAGGATTGCAAAGGATGAGGTTCATGTCATATACCGTGATTATTGCCAGGAATTAATTCGTTCGTTACATCTATTGAAAGTAGCCAAGTAGCAAAAGCTCCAAGCTGGTCACTGCTGCATCTGGCATCGTCAATGGAAAAATCAAGTCATACATTTTACAGCCTGGATAGGTTTCTTAAGACATCCAACATAAGCTTGCATGCTGCATGATGTATGCAGGCATACTCTGCCTTTGTTATGTGACTTATCAGTCTGTTTCATTTGAGCATTTGGAATCATGCAAGGCTGCAATGCCTCCCACTGACTTCACTCTCAGGGTGAGGGAGGATAGGCATTTCTTGCAGTATGACTGTTTGCAAAATTAATTTGGCTTGCACGGTTGCAGTCCTGGCTACTCTTCAGGACCCCTAAACTACTACATGAAAAGCCTGTAGTGTAGTAGAGTGATGCAATAAAGGGAAGAAACCGTTAGTTTTCCTTCCTCTGTGGGAGGAGTCAATTCAATAACAAAAACAAGTGAGAGTTGTCATATATATATATGATCTTATTTCAAAGTCTATCGCAATTAATTATGCAGAAGAAAAGGTTTTTGTGTCCACTGGTCCTTCATTATTTGGTAACATAGCCACGGTTGGTTTACAAGTAATCAGATTTGGTTCACCACATCCTTGCCACTTGAGACATAACATGGGGAATGACTGATGAAACACTAACTCAGATGTTTGTGTCAACGTCCTAAGCGTAGCCGTCTCTGGGCTCTCACTCCGTCCTTCGGCCAAAAGAGCATAAGAGAGCCCAGCACTGCAGCGAGCTGGTCCTGTAGCCTGTGGTCAGCTTTCTTCTGTCTGTTTTCTTCTTACCATTCAACATGAAACACAGTCACATCCAAAAGTCATGACCTTGCACAAGCACCTTCTTTAACCACAGCACTGAGCTTCAGAACAGACTATGAATGCAATGAGCATGAGTGAGACAAAGAGCATTGAGAGGCATTTATGCATGTCTCATATAAGATCTTCTAAATTTGAGCCTCACCTGTGATAGGCTGAATTGATAGTAGTAGCATTCACAGAGCTACCAAAAAAGTTAACTTGAATTAAAAAAAAGAGCGAGACTGAGGTGAAAATACACAAGCTAACAAGGGTACAAGGGGATGTCCAAGACATGAGGATTTTTATTTGTTTATCCCCTGACTGGTAACCTCATTACCTACAATAAAGTAATAGAAGATGAGATAAAAAGTGATAGAACAGTGCTTTATATTTCATTGAATTATAGTTAACTGCTAACGCAGTTTTCCTCTTAACGATTGGTCTTGCTCAAGGTTGATATGAAACTCCTGTGGCTATGATGGGAGCTTCAAAACAACAACAATGAAAAAAGCCCGCAAGAACTTGGAAATATCCTCTGTGGTTTCTATTCTAGGTGTTGCCATGATAGATTAGGTCAGGTTGGCCAGTTCGTACCTGATTTGACACACAGTTAAAAGTAAACTCGAACGAGGTAGGGAAATATTACGGCCATGTGTCGTCTCTTTTTTCACCGTCCATTTAATATGGTTACACAGCTGATAAATGGAGCTTGTGATGTTCCGTGGTTCCACCTTTTTACTCGGTGTCACACTGGCGACACATGTTTTACATTATGCATCGTCAAAAAAGGGCGACTTCAAGCCAGGAGCGCTGGGAACTTAAAAATCACATGCTCTTCCTTTGTATCATATCACCTGGGAAACAGTTTAGGAAAATGAAATGGAGCGGGCCATGTGACCTCGGCCTGCTGTTTGGTGACAATCGGAGATGAAAGCATTGACTTCAGATGCAAGCTTCTCTCACTCACCTGTTTATTCATGAAAATGTAAATGACCGGGTTGATGACAGTGCTTGTCTTAGCCAGGAGGGAGGGAATGATACTGGCCTCCGCGGTGACCAGGCCTTGGGGCCCGAAGGTGGCCAGCAGGGCCATGACCCCGTATGGCAGCCAGCACATCAGGTAACAGACCACCATGACCACCACCATGAACAGTACACGCTGTTCGCGTTTTCTGCTCACCGCCGGGTTGATCCCACTGACCTGGAGGAGAGAAGGAGGGGTGAGAGAGAGAGAGAGAGGTGGGGAGGTTAGTAGAGACAAACAGGCGGCACGAAAGAGAGTGGAGAGACACTCATAACTGCTGGATCCATAACAGTGTATCCAATTAATGCCCAGTCTCCAGTGATGACAACTATCTTAACAGTCTGTCTATTATGTCAATACCACGCTCAAGCTATGTAGGGCCAGTATTTGTATTTCAATCTAAGCCTATGTGAGACAGGAACTGGTTAGATGAGGGAATTTGATTCTAGGGAGAAAAGTCTGGGAATTGAGTGAAAAGAAGAGAGGTCATGGTGGTTGGCAGGAATGAAAGGGCTGGGCTATGGAGAGGTGGAGGAAAAAAGACAGGGTGAGAGACTCATTACAACTTCCCACTTCGAAGCATCAGCGCATTCTGTGTGCAGAATGAAACGTACATACACAACATACACAACACTAGGGGAAGAGGACAGGCATAAATAAGTAAGATATGTAAGAGAAATAGGGGCGACAGAGGCTCGGAGGTGGAGCGGCTCAACTGGTGGGTTCCCGGTTCAACCCTCGGCTCCTCCTTGCAAAAAAATGTTGAGGTGAACTTGAGTAAGACACCTAACCTCTAACCGCTCCCAATGAGCTGGTTCTTACTTTGCATAGCTGACACTGCCATTAGTGTGTGTGTGTGTGTGTGTGTGTGTGTGTGTGTGTGTGTGTGTGTGTGTGAGGCATTCATTGATTGTAAGCGCCGTGAATGGCTGTTGCAGCTAGGAGAGTGCTGTATAAAATGCAGTCCATTTACCATTTACCGAGAGTTTCATCCATCACCTTTAGCCGCTTAATGTCTAGTTCTCACTCAAAAAAACACACAGTCACATACAGGACACACACACACACACACACACACACACACACACACACACACACACACACACGTGCAAGCAGTTTCCTAGGTTCAGTACACTCAAAAGCAGGTTTATGCACCCAATAGACATGCAGTCTACACTACACAAACATGAGCTGCCTTTATTTGACCGTCCGCCTCTCAACTGGTCACATGGCATCTGCTATCAGTAAGGCCGGCATCACACATGCAACTTTTTCACGCAACTCAGTCAAATGCAGCGGCGTTTCGTCAGAGGTGCAATGCGTTTCGTCAGAGGTGCAATGCGTATCGGCCCTTGTAACTAACTGAAAAACTGGCGAGCCAGCTGTGGACCCAAACGGACGTCTTTCTCCTCTTTTTTCCGTCAGTCTCGTCTACCAGGTCAGCTAAAATGAGGGCATACAGCGCTTTTGCCCTAATGCCATTTGAAATTTGTGTCCACTCTGTTCTTAGCTACAAAATGTAGGTTGGTTAGAAACTTGATTAAATCTTTGATATATGAGAAAGTAAATGGTAAAAAATGATAAACGGACTGCATTCGTATAGCACTTCTCTAGTCTACTGACCACTCAAAGCGCCTCACATCCACCCATTCATACACGGATGGTGGAGGCTGTCATGCAAGGCGCCATCCTGCTCATCAGGAGCGGTCAAGGGTTCAGTGTCTTGCTCAAGGACACTTCGACACACTCTGCAAGAGCCGGGGATTGAACCAGCGACCTTCTGATTACTAGACGACCGGCTCTACCTCCTGACCCGAAGTAAGTAAGATGAGTATTTAACAGCTATTTATCAGACACATTCTGTTTATATCACTCTAGCTAATCGCATACGCTGCTGTACGTACTTTTGATTGGTTTAGTTGCAAAAACATTACGCAACTCGCAGCTCATAAATGCAGCCAAGTTGTGTGATAAATGTCATGTGCACCGTCAGCCCAAGATTCCTCACCTTTCTGCAGGGAGCCACTTTCATAACACATCAGTGATGTAGTGAGTGCGATCTATGCAAACACTCTTCACACACACACACGCTTGCTCTCTCACACACACACCATGTCACCATATATACTTGTGCTGACCCCTCGTTGACCACATTCATTCCCTAGCCTTTAACCCTAACCTTAACCATCATAAATACATGCCTAACCTTTACCCCTTTTTTACTACTTTTTATTAATCCCCGTGGGGCAATTCCTTGTCTGTATGTAACCCATCCTAGCTGTATAGCTAGGAGCAGTGGGCAGCTGCCGTGCAGCGCCCGGGGACCAACTCCAGTTCTTCTTTCCATTGCCTCAGTCAGGGGCACAGACAGGAGTATTAACCCTAACATGCATGTGTTTTTGATGGTGGGGGAAACTGGACCACTCGGATGAAACCCACAGCAGACACAGGGAGAACACGCAAACTCCACACAGAAAGGACCTGGGATGTCCCCACAAGGTAGATGGTTTAAGGTGTTTCTATCTTAATGCCCTAATGGTCCCCATTAGGATAGAAACACCTGGTATACACGTACAAGTACACGTACACGTACACGTATACACACACACACACACACACACACACACACACACACACACACACACACACACACACACACACACACACACACACACACACAACTTGTACTTTGAAACACACTGCATCCATACCGTATGCATGTGTTTACATATGCTCTGGTGAGGGCTAGCACGGTGGCCAGTGGTTAGCACTGTTGCCTCACAGCAAGAAGGTCCTGGGTTCGAACTCCAGGCCGTCCCAGGTCCTTCCTGTGTGGAGTTTGCATGTTCTCCCCATGTCTGCGTGGGTTTCCTCCCACCATCAAAAAGACACACGTGTTAGGGTTAATACTCCTGCCTGTGCCCCTGAGCAATAAAACTAGAACTGGAGTTGGTCCCTGGGCGCTGCATCACAGCTGCCCACTGCTCCTAGCACAGGACGGGCTAAATGCAGAAAACGAGTTTCACCGTGTGTAGAATGACGAATAATAAAGTGTCTTCTTCTTCTCAGAAGTATTCAGCTCACAGCAAACTGACTCCAGCGTGTCATTTCAGGTTCTGACGGCATCACTCAAACAGTAGAACGTGCATATATATACATGCTAACTGAGCACTCAGCTATTGCAAGACAGGCAGGCTATTTGTGCTATTACCACAATGTGACATTGAGCAAATAAATGGTTTTCCACTGTGACTGACTGATTAAGCAATAACGCCATGCCAGTGCTGACAGTTTTCAAATATTTTTTCGACTGACTTTGGAGGAAATATGAACAAAAAAGATCCTCTGTGGTCAGTCCAACCTTGGCTGCAACAGAACCAATAATGCCAACTGCAAACTTAATAAAGATATGGTACAGCTGGGCAGCCAAGTGACAGAAAAAGACCCTTTAAATCAAAAGGTCATACATCAAATGACAATGAGCAGAAATGCCAACGTGTTTATAAACTGCCCTGTGCCCATCTTGGAGTTGAATTAGATCCAAATTTATTCAATCATCAGAATTGCTGCTGGAATAGGCCCCAGCATCCCCGCGACCCTGAGAGCAGGATAAGTGGTGTAGATAATAGATGGATGGATGGATCAGAATTGTTTTTTTTTATTTTCTACTGTCAAGTTGTCATAATGGGTGGCACGGTGGCTCAGTGGTTAGCGTGGTTGCCGCACAGCAAAAAGGTCCTGGGTTCTAGCTCCAGGGTAGTCTAACCTTGGGGGTCGTCCTCTGTGTGGTTTGCATGTTTTCCCCGTGTCTGCATGGGTTTCCTCTGGGTGCTCCGGTTTCCTCCCACAGTCCAAAGACATGTAGGTCAGGTGAATCAGCCGTATTAAGTTGTCCCTAGGTGTGAATGTGTGTTTGTGTGTGTGTGTGTGTGTGTGTGTGTGTGTGTGGACCCTGTGATGGCCTGGCGGCCTGTCCAGGGTGTCTCGCCACCTGCCGCCCAGTGACTGCTGGGATAGGCTCCAGCATTCCCACAAATCTGAGCAGGATAAGCGGTTTGGATAATGGATGGATGGAAGCTGTCATAACTTTATGTAACTTTACTAGGTGCAAGGTAAATCAAGAAAGGCGGATTTCTTCAAATGCTTCCACTAGCCATTGTGATTGAGTAAACCAGCTAAAATAAGTAGATTTGTCTAATTACATGTGACTATTATTCTTGTTATGTTGGATTAGATGTGCATTTAGTAAAAGAAAAAATCCATCTTTAATTTATTATTTAGTTATCAGTCGTTGTTATTATACTACACATCTTGAATATTTTAATCAAAGCAATTATGTGTTGGCCAGTTTATTAGTCTAATAAGTTCCTTAATAAATACAAGACAAGCCAATGAGCTTCTAATTTGTTGCTGAGGTCAGTTTAATACGAATATAGTTTTTAATAATCCAACCCTTACATCCAACAGCAATTTATTTCATGAAGTTTAATATGCAGTCAAAACGTGTTGCTCATTTTCTACTTGTAAGACTTCCTCAGCGTGCTGTCCTTGGGAAATGAACAGCTAGTACGGCCTAAATCCCAGCACTAATTGGATGAACAAGGAGGCTGTCGTGGCAATTATTTAATTCACTCCGATAATAAATGAGGCGCGAGACATAAATCTCTTACAGTTTTGCCACACTCTTTAATATGTTCACGAACAGATGCACAAAGCGTAGATACATAAGGCGTGCACTGATCTCAGGAGCACACTCCCTTTATACCTTGCAGCAAAACATGCTGAGGCATGCTTGTTGTAAACAAGTCTGAGTTATGGTCACAATGGTATGTACCCAGAGTTTCCCCCTAATCCTGTTTGGAGGAAGTACCTCATCTTTATTGCTGGTCTGTCATCGCAATGGATAACAAAACTTGCTCAAAGAGTTCATAGGTCAGGTCTCCTCTCGTCCTTATCTTCCAACTTGTAATTCTCCAGGACCAGTCCTTCAAACCTTATTACACTCACATGAGCATTCCATACATTCCTCTGCCATCAGCTAACAGTTAGCAGTGGGCCTTCTTTAGTTCATATGGAGAAGACACTTTATAACACTGCCTTCGATTTGCAATACATGAGCTTTAAGCATCTATCTAAGTAATATAGACTTCAGTGGAAAAGAGAATAGATCCGGGGGCGTCTTGGGAGCATGATGGTCCATTCCGTTGCCTACCAACATGGGGATCGCCAGTTCGAATCCCCATGTTACCTCCGGCTTGGTCGGGCGTCCCCACAGACACAATTGGCCAAGTCTGTGGGTGGGAAGCCGGATGTGGGTATGTATCCTGGTTGCTGCACTAGTACCTCCTCTGGTCGGTCAGGGTGTCTGTTTGGGGGGGAGGGGGAACTGGAGGGAATAGCGTGATTCTCCCACGTGCTACATCCCCTTGGTGAAACTCCTCACTGTCAGGTGAAAAGAAGCGGCTGGTGACTCCACATGTATAGGAGGAGGCATGTGGTAGTCTGCAGCCCTCTCCGGCTTGGCAGAGGGGGTGGAGCAGAGACCGTGTGGCTTGGAAAATAGGGTGAATGGCCAAGCACAATTGGGGAGAAAAAGGGGGGAAAATAGAATAGATCATACATGGTCAAAGATTAAAAGCAAGCAAACATCATATATGATTGTATGGTAGACAATTTGTCTCCACAGCGGCAGATTCCACACTGAGGAAACACAAAGGGTTAAAGTGTGAAATGATTGCATTCACATGTTATTGAAAAGATTTGCAGACTAAAGGTTGGTGGACTGCTTTGAAGGGAACTTGTTCCAGGCACTAAACAGTTATCCCTAACACCCCTGCAATTATTGGTGCTCAGCCACATCTGTGTTCATCAATGTGAGGGTCAAACACTCAAGAACTGTGATGAACATGAACTACAGCCAGTAGGTTTGATGGATGACAACAATGGCCCCACCCTATTTTTCTTTGGCTAGATAACATTACAGTTTAAAAGAGTTGTAGATGATGAACCTTCCCAACAAACAACACATTGAACGTTGACAATGTGTAAAGATAATTGGGCAAGGTTTGTTAATAGAAACTATTATCAGAGCCTATTCTGTCTTCATTGATTAGACTATTCAAGGATGACAGAAGGCCCAGTGTCTCCACTTAGTCCCTGGCAGGTCCCTCACAGTCAGACAGAGCCCCCAGGCTGGAGATATTCCTCTGCAATGTTAAAATATTGTTCTGAGCAAAATAATAATAAAAAAGATAATAAGTTGGAAAACGAGTAAGAGTTTAGGGTAAGGGTGCATCCCAAATGTGTTATTGTGGATGCAGTAGGACAAGCCCTTTTTCTTTTTTTCTGTTTTGCATGCATGTCCTTGTGTGTGCATGAGTATGTCTATTTGTAGATGTGTGAGTGTGTGTGTGTGTGTGTGCATACAGTATGTAACTGTGTGTGTGTGTCTGTGTCGGAGGATTCATTGGTGTGTAGGAACAATCCTGCGTTACTGCACCCGTGTGAGTGTGTACTTTGCCGAGATTAATTGTCTGAAAAGTGTGTACTGTGCAGTATGAGGAGTGTGTCTGTGTACCCTTAAAACTGTTCTTTTTTTAATCTCCATTTATGAGCATGTCTACACACACAATTTGGTATCCACCACTCATCCTGCCACAGCTTTTGCAATGCTCAGGTTGTTGTTGTTGTTTTTTTTTTTTTTAATGAATTGTGTTAGGGAACTGGGACATATGGTCACATGCAAATAGCTATAACTACTCTGTCATCGTGGGCAAAACCGCATATTCTCAGCTTCTAACATTTATCTCTAGCACATTTATGAGTCGTGTCAGTAGGCAGTTGACATAGGACCTGCAGTAGCTACCCTGTCAGTTTGATAGTAAGCTGCCAGCTATCTGGTGATATTTGACCTCCTTGTAAGCAGAGAAATAGCAAGGTAGTGCCACTTTGATAACCTGTTTGTGTCTAAATGTAGATTAGTGGCTAAAATGAACCTGACATACTGCCGCATTGATCCAACACAATTATATCAAATTCTCCCCTGTTGTAACCAGACCCGAACTGTGTTCCCATTTCTCCAGCTGACCCCGGCGCCCTAACCTGGAAACCCACCACTGATGGCTCTCGTGTCACTTAGCCATGCCATGGTTTCTGATTGGCTGAGACATGAGTAGAGGGAAAAGGTTGTTGCCCACACCGTAGTTCAAATTGTTCAGTGTGAGGGAATGCTGAGAAAAGTCACATGAACACCATCACCCCCAAGTCTGCATTTGCGGCTGATACGTCAGTGAATCATTGATAAACTGACTGCTCAAAAGTCTCCCTCTGTGTTTGCAGTTGATGAAATACATAACCTTAGCACAAAAAGTAAGGAAATGTGTGTTTGGTAGATTATTTCTTTGTTGTAAAAATGCTTCTTGGTAATAAATCTTACATCAGGCAGTTGATTGTCAGCACCTGGGGTACCAGAAGCTCAAAACAAGAGTCAATAGCAACAGCAAAATAAGCTGTTTGGCATTGGCAGAGAAGATTTGACAAATTTTTCATGGGGCGCAACCCACATACTCCGCTCTGCTGCTCATGTCACAAATGCATGTTCCTTACAAATGTGGCACCATTTAAAAGGGAAATGAACAGGCTTTCCAACGGTATAAGATTTATTGCCGAGAAGCATTGTTACAACAAAGAAATAATCTACCAAACACAACTTTCCTTACTTTTTGTGCTAAGTATATTTGCAGATGTCAGTTTTCCTTTGTGAAACAGGTTATGTTCACGAACAGAAACCAGAGTTTAGTGAAACATAGTTCATATGTTTACAGACTGTAAACTACGACATGCATTTGCAGACGGTGCTGTGCATTTACGAACCAATTTGCTTAGTATTTGCATCTCTGCATCTACACACTTACACGGTTCTGGCAGCCTCTGATGCCAATCTGTGGTTACTATCTTGATGACAGCTGTAATTTCCTTGTCTTTGTGCCAAGCTATATTTTATTCTAATTACAGCATCTATCATTCACTCACCCTCCATGTAAGAGGATGAATGTATGTTCATGGTCCAAAGGAGACAGACAAATTGAATTGTGTGCTACGTGACATTGGAGACAATTTGCATTTACACTGAAGGCATTTAGCGTCTGCTCTTATCTAGTGGGATTGACAGCGAGCGCAGCATTATAATAAGCATCAGTCCTAGATCACTAGTGACTAATGTTGTGAGCAATCAATAGCTATGAGCACAAAGTCAGAGCCATAGGGCCCTGATCATTTTTTATTTTTTTGTGACAACAGCCAGACCATGTGAGTAGAAGGGGAGGTAAGAAAAATAAGAAATGAGCAAGGAGGATGAAGATTTCCTTTTAAATAGCAGCAACTCCGAGCAGGAAGAAGGAGAAGAGGGAGTATCCTCAGTGGTTAGAGAGAGACGTGTTTGATTACCAGGGTACCAAAAGGAAGAGCAGTTAAGTGCAGCTGGATGACCAGTGATGCGAGCACAAAGCGTCTGGTGATGGCAGAATGCAGAGCAGTTGGCTGGTGGACAGGGCTGGATCAGACATGAAAGTCAAAGGATGTGGCCCTCTTCAAAACCTTGTGCACAAGCACCAAGGTTTTGAATATGATAAGGCAGCCACAGGAAGTCAGTGAAGAAAATTAGCGTAAAATAGGAGCAGACTTCAAAAATTCCCAATTGTTCCTTTAATTTCAATATACGTAGCTTTCGGAAAAAAAAGCTCCCCTTCCTTCATGGTTTCAGTTCGCTGTTGTCTGGCTCACAGAGTATGGGCATCTGCATATCTTATGCATTTCATCAGGTTGTAATGCACCTCATTGTGATCCCATTAAAGTGTGAGCAGCTTTCATTGTTTGGGTGAATGATTCTATGCTCTGTTTTTGCCCCATGGTGATTTAATACTCTAATGAGGCTCAAAGTGGAACTACTACAAATCTGAGGTTGGCTTCTCTATCACAGAAACATCCCCCAACTTTCTCTCGTTAATCACTGTTACGCTGCTTACTCACTTCTTCTTTTTTTTTAAAAATCTGTAGCTGGATATCGATGGAGAAACATTTCTTCAGGGCAGGAGAGTAGTTTAAACTGCAGCTTCCATTTTAGCCACCATGCAAAATTGGCTGCAAGGCTGCAACCTGCTCTTGAGGGGCTGAGGGAACATAGGACGGGGAATGACCTGGGAGAGTTTGGAGAGGCTAAAGGCGAATGTAGTACAGCATTGTGCTGCAGAGAGCGCTCCAGGACGTTGGCCGAAGCTGAGTGGAGTATCCGATGAGAGAGGGGGGAATTAGCCGGTGTTTGAGAGTGACTTGCTTTTATTTTTATTTTTTTATTTTTTCTTGAAGTGGGGTGGGCAGCCGACTTATCTAGAGTCTGTACCATGATTCTTTATTTTAGACAGTGGGAACAAAGAGTGAGGGACAAAGCAGAGAAAAAATCTCTGTCAAAATTTGAACTTGGGAGCATTCATACGGTTCGAGAGACAGGAGACTTGCACATCCAGATCAGGGTTCAAATCTTGCACATACACATTAATGTTTCTGTTTGTTTGTTTGTTTGTTTGTTTGTGTGGTATACTGACTACCTGTTCATATTATACTTACCTGCAGTACCACCCCACACCATAAGGAGGTACAGTTGACCCCTAGGGTTATAAAGTTGATGAGTTGAGACATACACAGATTAAGTACTGATAACTGAAATGACAACATGTGAATCTGTACGCTATTCCGTGAGACTGAATAAAATCGGTAAACCCGAATCCGTCGAAACTACATCTTTTCATAAAGAACACGTTATCACAGTTTGTTACGTTTATATTTGATTTAGTTGAACAAATGCATGGGAACTTTAAAAATGGAAAATTGCAGTTTTTTTAATGTCTCAAAATAAAGTAAATCAATTAAAGGAAATTATTCTTTAGAAAAACCTGTTAACATGAGGCCTTACCAACTTTTATCTTTATAGTTCGGTTAAGTTAACCATAAACACTGAGTTTCGAGGACTGCAGAAGAGGACAAACAAGGACAACAGGAAAGCTATTCAGCACTTCCTCTAAAATCAAACAGTATAATCTACTACATAGGTCAAACGGATTATGGGGTTTTTATGTGAGGTTAACTACCATAATTTAGATTAAAAGACCCTGGAAGGTATTTGATGAAAGCAATAAATTCCTTTACTCGAATGACAGACTGGCAAAAGCATATCAGAATATATCTTGGTGCCGCTCTCAAAACTGCAAAACAACCGGATACAGAATTAACTACTGTTAATCAACAAATATATCCTTACACCTACTGGTTCAAATCATCAAACGTGTTTATGTAATTTATTTAGAATATCCTTAACACTAATAACACTTCTTTTTCTTTAGGCCAAATTTGCCCTCTAAGAAGACAAAGTACAGGCAAAAACATCATTCTTGAAAACTCTTCCATGCTTCTTACTTGAAAAAAGTTGTTACATTAAAATTATCTTCTCACCACAGATATTTATGTTAGAATACACCTATGTTTGTCTCCAGAAGTAAAAAAGTAAAGGTAAGTTTTAAAAAAAAATCATTAAAACCTGTTGAAAGATTAGCTCCAAATTTCATCCTATATTATTTGGTCTCATTTGTTCAAACGTTTACTTTTTGGCTCAATTCCTCGCTTATTAACACGTCGCTGTCTAAAAATGGGACAGACTGTCACTTTTTCTACTGCAGCAGTTGCACTAGCTCCTTCAGAGACTAATAAATTAGTATTAAAAAAACATAACCACATCGTTTATTAGCAAGGACCACACCATCAACAAGATGCGTTTAGATTATTTATTAAAGAATAATGATTGATGTGCGTGGTTCTTGCAGTTCTTCTGCTTGCTGACTGAGTTGTGGGAAAACTTCGTAGGGAATCCGCCGTGGCACCTGGGCAACGACGGATCCCCTCAGGACCCTACGAAGGACAGGGAAGAGGAAGAGATGAAGAAATGGGGTGGGGTGGAGGAGTGCCGAATATGACAGGGGAGGAGAGGGTTAGGTGGGAATTTATAGGAATATCAGACGTGGTGCCGTTGAGGTGTGGTCCTGCTCCTGAAACTCACTAGATAAGCTTCAATTCACCAGCAAGGACCACACCGTCAGCAAGATGCATTTAAATGATTTAGTAAAAAATAAAGATTGATGTGCGTAGTTCTTGTAGATCCTCCAGTTGTTGACTGCATTGTGGGGAAGCTTCGTAGGCAATCTGCCATAGCACCCGGGCAACAATGGACCCCAAATCCTGCAGTTACTTAAGTTAATATTGAGCGGACCTGACTCCTTTGAGATCTGAGCGAATGCAGCAATGATATGTTTGGAAGGACCAATGGCTCATGAGTTGTATGAGGTGTTCTAGGATGCCACTGCAGGAGGCTGAAGTGGCGGTTCTGATCCTGAAGGGTGTTGTTAGAAGTGATAGGGGTTATGGCTGCCTTTTTCCCCTCTTCTTTTCTTACTTATTTGGACTGGTTTTCTTCGAGAAATGATTGGCGGTGTGATTAAGCAGGGTATATAAGAAGACTTCAACGTGAGGTGCGTGCTTCTGGAGTTTGTTAATGGTGGGAGGTTGCCTAAACGCCTCAGGATGCGCCACTTTGAGAATGCGGTGCACGTTCACACCATTCCAGCTTTGAAGGACTTTGAAGAAAACCAAGTCTTGTTTATTTTTTTTAGGATCCATCCACCATCAACCTAAACTGAACTAAACTACCAAGATGGTGTCCGCCGCTTACAGAAGCTGAGACCCACGCGGCTGAGGCCTTGTCGGAGGGACCTGCTAACTGCTAGCCTGCTACCTCAGTAAGCTAGCCCACCCCCGCTATTTCTCTCGTCTTGGAAATCAGTCCTTCTTCTCGTTTTTTTCCTCGTTTCCATCTTTTCTACACACTCCAAGTTAGGACTAGAGTTGTGTGTTTAACCCTTAACCCCTAGACCCGACTAGTCCATAACAGTGTCCAGAGTAATCAATGGGATAAATGCCAGACAAGGAGAGTATGTGGCAGAAGTGATGGTGGAACCAGAGTCGCGTAGCCTCTTGTCTGTATTCAGTGATGAAAAGAGGGTCTGGCAATGTTATGCTCTAAGACTTCTGGAATAGCACGTACTTTGTGAGGTTCTTGAAAGGTTTTCCGTGGTGATTGGACTTTGAAGTAAAAGGTGGTTGTGGGCTGACCAGATTGATTGGTTTTTGTTCGCTTTAAGTAGAATATCATGATGTCATCTGCAAAATATAAGATAAGTCTGGAATGCAAGCGTGGTGGCATGGGTTGAAGTGAATGGTTGAAGGAGTGAATTCAGAGCATCTGAGGAAACCAAAAAAAGCAAACAAGAACATGGCTTCTAGAGTTTGAGCAATGTGAGGAGTGTTGTATCCAGAGCAGATGGTTTGGATGCAGATTGACAGCAAGTTGGCAGTAAGACGAAGGTGGTGAGGAGTTTTAGCTAGCTCTCGATGTAGGAGTTCTTTGCAGAGTAATGTTATCTGAGGATAATTGGGCGCCATGCCCTGACTGCTGGTTATGAGTTTGGAGAAGAACCTGATGGGGCTGAGATAAATTTTGACGGTATGTGTTTTAATAGCCATCACGGAATTGGCGTAGGTAATGAAACAAGTCAAGGTGATCAGATCAAACGACGGGAAGATTTTTTATACAGGTCATGAAAGTAATGAAAACTTTTCCAAGCTGTCCAGTAGGATGAGAGGGTTGCGGGTGGTAGGCTGTTGATGACGGAGTTCTGGGAGTCAACGATCAGGGGTATTAGGGCAGGATTTACAAGTTGAATATCAGTGCTGAATATGGAGGAACTGGTGTTGGGAGGGTATCTGCATGAGGGGTTGAGCTTCTTAACTTCTGAAACTAAAAATGAGAAACAGTCAGCGATGGTGTTGGAGTGACTGGAACATGTGCTGTGCAGAGAATATACTGGCGTGTGACGGAGTGCCAGATGATTTGGTGGTGCATGAACGGCATCCAGGATGGGGAGTTGGAATGTCCTATGTAATGTCTATGACTGCGAGGTTGTCTGAGTATATAAGGATGGACTTGCAGGACCATTCATGGCCCCACAGAATAGCTGTGGCTATTATGGGTTAGATTTCCTAGAGAGCGGAGGAAGTGACCTGGCATTCATTTGCGAGCTCTGGGGATCATTTTGCTGCAAACCCTCTTCCACTGTAGAAACCCCCAAAACTGGAAGGAGTGGCATCAGTGTACAGATAGATGTCATGTGGCTGAGTCAGTTGGTCATTGTAGAAGATAATTCTGTTCAAATTGGCAAGAAGATTGAGCCATGGACGGAGATTGGCATGGCTTGAACTGTCCAGAGAGATTGAAGTCAAGAGTGATAGGACGGAAGATGTGATAACAAGTGAGAGATAAAGGCTCGCCCTTGAGGAATGATGCATAGAGCAGCGCGGTGGCGCAGTAGTTAGCACAGTCGCCTCACAGCAAGAAGGTCCTGTGTTCGAGCTCTAGGGTAGTCCAACCTTGGTGGGTCCTCCTGGGTCGTCCTCTGTATGCAGTTTGCATGTTCTCCCCGTGTCTGCATGGGTTTCCGCCGGGGGCTCCGGTTTCCTCCCACAGTCCAAAGACATTTAAGTCAGGTGAACTGGCCATATTAAATTGCCCCTAGGTATGAACAGGTGTGTGTGTGTGTGTGTGTGTGTGTGTGTGTGTGTGTGTGTGTGTGTGTGTGTGTGTGTGTGTGTGTGTGTACATACACACAGGGTGTTGTGATGCGTCTAGTGCAGCAGTGTGTAGTTGGAGGGAAGGTGCATGTGTTCTTCCAACCCGCTTGTGTCCTTCCTGCCCTTAGCTTGCTGCCACTGGCTAGCCTTTGTGGCGAATAGGGAAGCATCCTAGCGTGTAAGCCTTCCCTTGCCAGTACATAGCCTCTCCTTCACCAAGACTCCTGCCAGGCCTCCCTGTGGCCACACATGGTAACTGGGGTCTTGCGGCCCCAGGCTAACTTGGCAGGGGATCTCAGAGCAGCAGTGGGCCCCAAAGATATGGTGTGCAGGCCCACCCTGGTGGACACGCCCTGGCACCTATCAACCACTGCCCCGCTGCCTTGTGGGTGAGTCTGGAAGACATAAGGCTAAGGGAGCTTACCCCAACAGAAAAGCAAGCTGTGGCGGCACGCTTCGAGGCAGTTTCCGAAAAACTGGATTTCCGGCAGCCCCCTGCAGTTGTGTGGAGGTGCCGGTCGTCTAGGGATCCCCCTTGCCATCGGAACCATCTCTTCTACAATCAAGTCATGTGGCGTTGGGAGAAGCGCACCCCCCATGCCACTTTAAAAACCATCTCTGCGCAGGTATCTTCTGCTATCTGAGTCCTCAAAGGACCCACAAATAGAAGAAGATGGTCATCATCGGGCACAATGGACAACCAGCAAGCAAGCAAGCAAGTGTGTGTGTGTGTGTGTGTGTGTGTATGTGTGTGTGTGTGTGTGTGTTTGTTGGCCCAGTGATGGCCTGGCAGCCTGCCCAGGGTGTCTCCCTGCCTGCCGCCCAATGACTGCTGGAATAGGCTACAGCAACCCTGAGAGCAGGATAAGCGGTTCAGATAATGGATGGATAATGGATGGATGGGTTAAAGCTGAGGTAAAGACATGTCCTGCAGCAGTAGTGTTTTTTAGGGATGAAAAAGTTTTACATAGGTATTTTCATCTAAACCTGTCATGGACTCTACTGACTCTACTACCCCCCTCCCTCCTGCTGCTTCTCCTGCACACACCCCTCTGCTCATTCTCAAATGAGCACCTGCCAGTTGTCCCCACCAGTACACTGTCTCCACCCACTGGTACTCCCCCTGCATTATCTGTCAGCCTATCAGTTGCTCATTCTGCCACACTCGTTGCTTGTCTGTTTCATTACCCCAGTATATATTCTGGTCAGCTGGCCCTTGTTGTTTGCCAGATCGTAGTTTGAGCTCCCTGTCTGCTTCGTATCCCACCCTATTGTATGTATTGCCTTTTCTCTGGCTTTTGACCTGTGCCTGCTTCCATGTTTGACCTTTCGCTTTATGCCTTTACTTCAGCTCGGTTGGCTTGATATTTTTTTTATGTATTCATTTTTTTTTGTTCTTTTTCGATCTCTGGAGCGGACTATACTTTGCCCTGCCTGTAATATTAGTAAAGTCACTCTTTTGTCTAACTCCTGCCTCTGCTCAGTGATTCTGCGTGTGGGCTGTCTCTGATCTGTGACAAAACCCAAAGGTCCTATTTCAGACTTTTGAAACACAATATCATACCACCTGCAATAGTCCTAACAAAAATGGTTTGAATTTTTAATTATTTAATTTTACAATGAAAATAGTCCTTACCTCTGTTTCTACAGAAATCCAAATACATTTTTAAGATAAGACAAGTGATCTATTTAACACTGATTAAAGTGACAGTGTGGCGGATCCTCATCCTGCCACAACAGCATTGTTGTGAACTGTTGGCGAGTAAAAGGAGACACGATCCAGGAAGGGTTTCATTAAAGTTCCAGAGGAGTATGAACCCTAAAAAAATTAGGAGGAGTCTCCTTCGGCGTGTTCTCAATACATTTTTTGCTTAGATTGAGGAGACGGATTGGCTCATGGGTTAGTTTTATCTAAGTCACTTCGTTGTCATTTAGGAGACCAGCCCATCAGAACGTTGACTGTAAAGTATTGACCTGTCACATTTGGGTTTCACCATCTTTTTCATGTTCTTTTTCTTTTCTCTTATCCTCTGTTTTTCTATTCTTTTTTTCCACTGGTCCTCCATAATTTCACTTCCACCCACTCTGCATTTGTCTGTCAACAATGTGCTTTCCCCCTCTGTCTGCCTCTCTTGCTCTCCCTCACATTAACCAAAGGATGCCCAGTCTGTGCCAACTTCTGGCTTTCCTCCCCCATTGTCATGCTAATTTTATTTTATTACATATATTTATTTATTGGCAACATGTACAGTGTTATGTCATGCCAATAAATCCATTTGAATTGATTATTACACACACACAAACAAAGAAATAAGAAAATAGTGCAAGGCAATACAACATTCAGCAGCATGTGCTTAAACGAGTTGGCTGTGTTTTACATACAGAACAAATGGAAACACACACACACACACACACACACACACACACACACACACACACACACACACACACACACCATTGACTGCTGTATAGAGTCGCTGTTCTTAATTGTGGTAATTCAGAATTACAATACCAACCCACCAGACCCATAATTATCCCCCTCCACACGCACATACACACCACCACCACCACCACCACCACCACCAAAGTGAACCATTTAAAATCTTCTTAATTAATCCACATAATCATGCTACTTAGAGACAATTGGCTGACTAAATGGATGACAAGGTCCTAACTGGCCCCAGCGCCTGCTGACAACCTCCTCTGCTGAGAGGCTGGAGGCAGTCTGCACCTCCTCTGCTCCCCCAGCTGATGTGTGCTCGGTCCGAGCCTCGCCATGACAATCAGACACAGGTTTACTAGGCTTCACCAGATGATTGGTGATGGTGGTGGGTCGAATTGAGATTCAAGGCCAGGGAAGGTAGTGAGAACAAAAGAGGGAGGATTGAAGGAAGTGGGACAGAGAGAGCGAACAAGAAAGGAATTGGACAGGGAGCAAGTGGATGAGGAGAGACATAGGACAGGTGGGGGGTGTGTGTGGGGGGGGTTATTGGTAGAAATGAATTTCCCAAGTGGCTGTGAGATGTATTGGAGAGTGCCTACATTCAGATTGTAAAGATTTGGGTAGATTTGTGGCTGATTTATGCTGATAGTGACCACATGCTTCCAATTTATGTTCAATCAAATCAGCGGGGAAAGTACGGCGCTGCTGTGATGAATTTGATATGCTCCCTTTGCTACCTTTTTTCACTACCTCTCTCTTTTTCTCTGTTTCTGTTTCAAGCGACTGTCATCGCGGGAGGTGATCCGGTGCTGCCATGAGCCGGTGAAGCCTCCAGTTTGGTGGACTTCAGCCTTGCAAGTGGCAGGGTTTTGATCCAAACACCGTAGTGGTCAACTATATTTGTCTGCCCAAACGAGACAAACAAGCCTACTGTCTGAGCCACTACAAATAACCCTCTCCCTACTCTCTTCACAGTGTAGATGTCGTTAGAGACTCCAAGGAAAGTGAAGACCAAATCCAATTATACGGGTTAGCATCTACCAATCTGAGTTAAATTTGTAAGAAAGTACTGTCAGCGCCAAGGGTGATGTGGACTCGGAAAGCTAAACAGCCTCACCCCTTAAAAAAAATAAATCCCACTGCAATCAGCTTTAAAAGTTCAGAGTAAATTCTAATTCCATATCATCTTCTACATCATTTTGAATCCCCAGCCCCCACCCCCCAATTTCCATGACTGGAAGTTGGCTGCATCTAACTTCGTGATGTTGAGAACTTGAACTCAAATTGTGATTCCTGGAGGTGACTGAAGTCGCAGAGAAGGAACAAATTGGAAGATCTGTGATTGTATTGTGACCTGGCGGTGAAGCATAACCCCTCCTGGCCACATTTTCCTACATTCTCAGTTACTTCTGGGGGCAAACTCTGTGAAACTAGATTTAATGACGGGAAAACTTTTGCACTGGTTTTAGCGCAACGGTTCTTGTAACTTTGCAAAACATCACACTGCTAAACACTGTGATGGATCAGTCAGAACCATCTCAAGTTCCACCCAACTAACAGTGTTTTTTTCTCATCATTTATTAAACATGACTATATCTCATGGCCCGATCAAAAAAAAGACCAGACTTTTGACAAAAAAAAAGTCAAATGACAACGCCTAGAGGAGTTTTAAATGTATCTAGGAAAGTTAAAGTGGCTCATTTTGTTAGGGGCATCACTATAATAGACATCGTTTCAAAGGGTAAAAATCCCAACACCGTTGGTGTGCAGTCTGACAATCTGAGCAGGGCTTTGACAGCCGAGACTGCAAGTGGTATCAAAGCTAAGTTGATTTCTGGCACCAGAACATTAACGCCTCAGAAAACGACACCCTCTCCATTATGATATCCATTTTCCTCCTTCCATCAGCTCTCTTGTATTCTGCCACGAGGGAAAAAAAACCCCCAACACAGACAAGCCATTCTACTGATGTTAAGACTCACATGGAAATATGCCAGCAATTTTAAGAGTGACGCCTCGTATCAGAGTTGTTTTACTCAAAGTGAATATTTCACGTTGTCGTCCGCACGAGTCTCGGGATGGAGGCTGACAAATGGCTCTTTAAGCTTATCGTCTCGAAAGGTTTCAAGACCAGTACATACAAACAGCTGACACCTTTAGTCTTGCACTGACAACTGAAAATGGACTACGCTGACATTTAGAGGAGTGCATTCTCATGAACGCACACACACACACGTGTACATGCACACATGCACGCACACACATAAACACACGTGCAAATACACAATCTGCACGCAAGACTCATTTCACAAGAACACAGACTGACTTGTTTATAAAACCTATACACAAAGGTACACAACAGAACATACCCACAGGGCAGTCAGGTCAAACAGACACGACACTGAAAATACTCACTTGGGCACTCTGACACACACACACACACACACACACACACACACACACACACACACACACACACACACACACACACACACACACACACACAGCACTTTGGAATGGCTTGTTTGGTCTCAGCATTTCAGCTGCTAAATTGGCGTAAGTGTTCTGCCAGCGGCACTTTTGGCTACTAAACATGATCGATCGCAGCTTTCTGTCTGCTGCGCTGGCCCTGTATACAAGCCTGCCAAGCGTTACTCCAGCCTGTCGCCTGGCAGAGAAGCTCCCTCAGCATGCCTCCTCAACGCTCCGCTGCACTCCTCAGCAAACACTCATGGTCCTCCTTGTTTCTTGCCCACAACCGTCTGCCTCCTCCTCCTCCTCCTCCTCCTCCCTCCCCTCCCTCCCCTCCCTCACTCCCTCTCAGAACATCACATCCAAGGTATCTCAGCTCTGCAAGGTGGCACAAAAGGAGGCTGTATCTTGCTTTTTTTTTTTTAATTAAAAAAAAGGGAGATTGCAGTAAATACGTCCATAACCGGCAGATAACATAACATCTTGCTTTATCGAGTCAATCGAACTTGTGATGAAGAGAATCAAGACAATTTATGACAAACCATGTTGAATTCTTACTAGTGATACATAATTGAATTGTTACATGTTAAAATACAATACAAAGTAAAAATTCAATTTTCACTCATGACATTTCAAATCTTACATGTTCAAATTGGGCTTCAACATGCACTAAAAGAATGGATTATTTTAATTATTATGGATAATTAGAATGACTTGGGATATAAAAGTAGTAATTTTTATTAATTAAAATTCAATTTTCTGATGTCAAGAATTGAATTCTGATATCAGCAATTATTATTTTAACCAGTTAAAACTGAATATCCAATATGAACAATTGGAATTCTAACTAACTAGTTAAAATAGGTGCTTTTACTAGTGAAAACTTAATTTGTGATGTCGACAAAAAAGGGGTTAAAGCTAACATGGCTTGTCATAGTTAAAAATAGGCCCAGAAATAGAGCAGCCAAATACCGATTACATACATTAATGCAATCAGTTCCATGTAATGACTGATGCTGTGCTGGAAAAAGGCTCGATCGTGGTTACATTAATCTCAGTAAACATGGCAGAACTTGACTCTCTACAGTAGATCTGAGGAAAGCCAACAGATAGCAAGGTCTCATCTTTTTTCAGGATTTTTCGTGGTGCTTTACAAAGTCCACCAGATGTTGAGTATAAACCGCATATCCTTTGGTTGGCAAGGATGTCTGCTCTCAGAAGACACGACTGACATCTTGGACATAAAGAGCCCCTCAGCTCCCCATGAATCAGCATCAAACCTTCCCATCTCCCAAAACATGCAGATTCATGCACAAACTCACATCAGCTTGCAATGTGTAAATGTTGCAAAATGAAGAAAGGAACTGCAGTAGAAATCCAGGTGAATTTGATGGGCAAATCTTGGGTGTTGCCATTTGACAGAGCCTAACTAAATTCCAGAGAACTCAATTTTTGTCACGGATTCTTTAATCGAATACCCTGAATGTTTTGTTTGTCGAGTTTACCTGGGTCAGAGATGGTGGTTGGCTGCCCCCACCAAGCCCATCTAGTGGTGCATGTGATCATGAACCCTTTCCAAAATAAATTACGCAAATTTACACAAGAAATTAAATCAGCAGTGAGGCAAATCATAAACACAGGATTTCTAGAGAGCAGAATTTAGTGTTTTGTGAAATGCTGCAAAGAGGTCAGCCAAATGTGTTAGTACACTCACAGCCTCCATTCCATTGAAAATGAAACGTCCAATGTTCAAGTACACACGTACACGTCATCGACCACCACACTGACATACACATACGCATCAACACATTTAAAGTGTAGCTTGTCCCTCAGGTCTGAGCCTAACTCCACCCACTGCTCAAGCTTGAAAAATGCTAAAAAGTGGGCAGGGGCTGAGGGGGGAGGGGGGTGCGTGGACATGTGAGGAAGGAGCATGGGCAGGAGTAACTGGGGATCGTGAGAAGGGCCTGGTGCTTTGCCGGCTCACCGCCACACACCGCCATACCCAGTTCCCTCCAATGGTCCACCTTCCGGCACGGTGTCAAACACCATCCACAAAGACACCCCGACCTCTGCAACATGAATGCGCCGCAGACAGAAGGGGGGTCTGCGAGACTGACCACTGCTTTCTGGCGGAGGAGAGAGACAGATAGATGGGGCAACTGCTCACCTAGCCGCGGCGCGAGCCCAGCTCGACCAACCCAGTTGTCTGGTGGTGCTTCCACAGCCGTCAAAAGTACCAAAATTGAAAATGATGAAATACTATAACTGTAACTACCTGTAGATTGAGAGAAATTCAAAAGTTTGGTAGAAAATGTAATAAAGGCAATCAGCATATATTTGAAAATGAGCGCCATTTCAGACTCATGCTCAAGGGCGGGGGTGAGGGGAGGTAAGTGCCCACCCTCTGCTTAGAGGAAGATTAACATTCTTTTTTTTTTTCAATTTCATGACGTAGATAAGTCCCAACCGGTCGACTCTACGTCAGCATTGGCCTTGAAAGGTTCAGGGCTGGTTTGAAACAGTAGATGGTGCGTTGAGCCATTTTCAACCCATGGAATGCCGAGCTTTATAAGATCGGTAAGAAATGTCAATATTGACACCAGCATTGGTGTTTCATCACCGTGCAGTCATATCTTTCGGTTCACAGCTCAAAAAACATGCTCAAGTGTTTAGTATCTCTTTAAAACCCCACTGGATAAATGAGTGTGCCACTGTGTTGTTGATGGAGGACTCTTGATGCCCTCGCCGTTTTATTTAGAAGGAGCTTTCAAGGACATCAGCTCAGCGGTCCCCTTAGAACCAATTAACATAAACATCTGATGTTTCCAGTGTCACAGCAGCAGAGCCAAAATAAAGAGGGACATCAAAACCATTAGCTAGGTTCCGACTTGAGAAAATGCCCCCTGTCAACAGGACAAGGAACTGAAAGTGCAATCTTTATAATGCAGCTCACACAGACTTTCCAATTTCCACTTCCAACACCCACAGGGCGTTATTTATTTTCTGTGTAATTAAAATATTATTCCCTCACACTCAGGCACACAATCATATGCACTCTTACACATACACAGGCAGACACACACAGTAAGACTGTTTGTTATGTCCTTGTATTTCATCAATTATCAGCAGGGGGCTAACAGCCCATCAGTCAGCGTGTCCTGGAACTGCCTTAAACTCCAGCAAACACATACACTTGCACAAACAGAATGTCCTCCCTAAGGATTTAAACACATTAAGCATGTTATGGTAATAATTGATTGTTTCTCTATAGCCCCTCTGTAATACATTGGCTGAACTTTAGAGCTGAACATTAAATTAAGAACTCGTCTGAATATTTCATGCAAAACAGGAAAGGATAGCCAATAGTCGGCGTGCAAAATGACGAATGCAAGGATTTGCTGGGGGTTTTTTATGCTCATTTTCAATAAAATGGAAGATTTATGATATTGCTAGTATGTAAATATTTACCTCATAACGATAACTCTACAGGCAGTACTCTAAATTATGGGTAGGATTCCCTCCCAAAGAAAATAGGCAAGAAACATGTATGTGGGCCAAAAATCAAACCAGGTCCCTGGAAATGGAGGTCACTGCACTCCAATCACACTCTTGAGGCTGCAGGCAAGGTTACCGACTCAGCCACATCTGGTGCCTTCAAATATGAGACTTATGTAGTAGAAAAGAGAGGCCAGAGCCACTACACCCAATGGATCCAACCTGGAAGATGGAATATGACCGGAATGGATAAGGAAAAGAAAAAGAAAATATACAAGAACAGCAGAGAAACCACAGAGCTATGATTTACAAACTGGATCGTTTCTTAGGCAGAGACTAACCTCCCAGTTCAATAAACAGACAGTAGTTATATTAGGAGGGAGTCACAGCATGAAAATGGGTCTGGGAGAACCCCAATCAAAGCATGTGAGAATGTTGCTCCATTTTCAATACAGGGCTCTCAAGAGGTAGGTTAAATTTGTCTTTAGAAAAAAGACCCGGGAGAGAGGGAGGCAAGGTGGGGGGGGGGCAGGGATACTAGCACAAAAGCAGACATACATCCTAAATAAAACAACGGTGTAGCATACATATAAAAACTGCCAAAGAATGACATAATTTCAGGGGAGCAGCACCAGGGAGTGTGGCTGGACAAATTAATGTGGTAGCCCAAGTCATTGATAGGCTGCTGCCATGCTCTGTGCAGACAGATGGCTGTGGAGACCGGCTGTGCCAGACCAGAGGCTGTCTCACATTCAAATGTTCCAATTAGGCCCTGGCTTACTAGGTCAGCACAGATGGAAAACACAGTATGTCTCGTTTTCTCATGTTGCCTTCAGTGACACAACATCAGAAAAAGCTTATTTAAAAAAAAAGAAAAAAGTCTGCACCCTTAAAAAGTTGTTGTTTTGTTTTGTTTTACTTTGCATAGCAGGAATAAGCTGTGCAGAGGAAACATATCTCTAATGTGGATGTGTATAAAATGTAGAAATGTAGCAATTAGGAATACTGCGATTTTTTTTTTTATACCTGGATGCTTCTATTTTGTTGTTGTTGTATTTCTGGGTATGAAAATGAGAGATAATCGATTCACTCTTCAGAAAGAAAAATAAATTATTGTGCCAGAGGAAGGCGCCAAAGGAATTATTATGAGTTAAACAGCCCTTTGAGAAAATCTATTTGCTTACAGTTACGAATTCATGATTTGTGCTAACTAAACACTTGAGTAACTTTGAGATTACACTCAGTCTATGTTGCTGTTATTCAGTACATTTCTCATAGCCGTTTTAATGTGATGTTACTGGCAATGCTCAGCAATGGACGCGTCCTGTGGAGGACAGAAACTATCTGGCAAGAAGAGTCGTAGCATATTTCAGCTCTGCAGAGTGGACCTTTAACGAACATACCCACACAATTTCATTAACGTCGTGCACAGGATTAGGAGGCATGAGGTGGGCTATTAATGATTTAAAATAAAACAGACTATGCTGTTTGGATCTCTGCAAAACACGTCACCCTGCACAAGTACTGATAGTACAGGATCTGTGAGGTGCATTTCAAATAACTGAGCGCTTAATTAATATCGCTTTACTAAATTCCCCATTGACTGTAGAAACCTACTTTGCCCTCAGCAAAAAAAGCACAAACAGCAACTTCTTTTTCATGTTACTACAATGATTAAAGCACTCTTGACATTTTCTCATATTACAAATGGGTTCATTGTTTTAGTGTTTTTTTTTGCTTTTGTTTTTTTGCTGACAAACCCACAACAGCGCCGGTTCCAATGGCCACATTATTCCTCTTAGTTTGTCTTTACCAGGTCCTCTATCCACAGCTAGACTATGTGATGAAGAGGTCCCGTGTTCCCTCAGATGGCACTCCGTTAGAAAGCAGCTGGCAGCTGGACATACAGGTAGCACCAGAGGCTGTGACTGGTCTCTTCAGACTCAGCAATTTATTTTTGTTCACTGTAGTGGACGTAGCTTTTTTGCTCATATCTCTCATACTATACATGGTACCGTAATCACTCCAGTTTTCCCTTAAAGAGGACAACCATGCTTTTAAAATGACATCACGTGTGTGTGTGTGTGTGTGGGGGGGGGGGGGGGGGTTGTCCACTACAGAGGACATGTTGTAAAATTTGAACAAAATCAAGTTTTAACATGTTTTTCTTTGCAATGTACGTTTTACCACCCCAACACATAATTTACATACAAAAAAATAGAAATTAAACAACATTATTTTTCCTGGGTGTCAGCATGCTACTGTTATTGATATCACCCTGAGCTCACATGCCATATTTAAGGAACAACACTACAACTCTGAGGTTGCTGTGGGACTGATGTACAGTGCCACAAAGAGTAAACATCCATCCATTTTCCGAACCGCTTATCCTGCTCTCAGGGATGCTGGAGCCTATCCCAGCAATCATTCGGTGGCAGGCAGGGAGACACCCTGGACAGGCTGCCAGACTATCAAACGGGGTCGACATATATATATATACACACACACACACACACACACACACACACACACACACACACACACACACACACACACACACACACACACACACACACACACACACACACACAATTTAGTATGGCCGAGTCACCTGACCTACATGACTTTGGACTGTGGGAGGAAACCGGAGCCCCCGGAGGAAACCCACATAGACACAGGGGAGAACATGCAAACTCCACACAGGATGACCCAGGATGACCCCCAAGGTTGGACTACCCTGGGGTTTGAACCCAGGACCCTCTTGCTGTCTGGCGACCGCACTAATCACTGCGCCACTGTGCCGCCCCCAGAGTAAACAGGAGCACCCAAACCCAAGGTTGCAGTGAGCACGCATCATCAGATAAAATTTACCATTTCGTGACAATTTCATCTTCTACATATTGTGTTTGTAATTTGAATAAGGAGTATGTGGCCACGACTCATATTGATTTTGGCAGCAGCACAGCGTATCTGATCTTTGGTGACAACCTGAAATTATGTTTTGTTTTACAGATGCAAGATCACAATCTCGATTTATTTTGTGCAATGGATACCAGAAGGAGCAACATGCATCATGGAACCTATTTACGTTGGGGAAGTCAGTGAGAAGAAAAAAAAACAATACCGTGTGGTCTATATGAAAAAAGTGTTGAGTACACTTCGTCCTGCCTACAAGCAAATGCTGCAGATATGTTTGCCCGCAGCTTCACATTTTTGTGGAAACTTGGGACTTCTGGGTTCAGATGTTTTTTATCCCTTTAACACAAAAACGCACCATTAAATAAAATTTGGCAGTAATTGTCGTGCATCATTCCAATTCCAATTTTTCAGGGAACCAAATTTATATGCACCCATCATGTTAGAGAAGAGCGGATGTGGAGTTGAAAGTGCAGCATTTATGTTTTTCAGTAATAAGTGAATGTTCACTTGACTCAGTAACATCCACTTACAAAGGGCTTTGATGTTATTATTTTGGAAGATAGCAGTGTCATCATTATCCTATAATGATGATATGTAAGTATCATCCGCAGTCTACACCCATCTACAGGCCAGTGGCCACTCTTTCAAGGATGAGGATGTGCACCTCCTTGATAGGGAGGAACGCTGGTTTGAATGGGGAGTCAACGAGGCCATCTATGTGAAGAGGGAACGACCAACCCTGAACTTAGGGGGCGGGGCCTAAGAGTACATCCGTCACAATGCTGTGATTGCAAACCTTCCCAAATCCTCCGTGAATAGTACACATCAAAACTCTAGTTAATGGTCACGTCCATATTTGCACATTAAACTGATCGTTGTTTTCAGTCGTTATGTCACTGTATTGTTTATAAGGGGTGGGATACCTGCAGCCAGTTGAGACGGAAAAGGTCACTTAGATGAGTGATGAAACGTGTCTGTCAATAAATGTTGTGTCCAGATGAACTGATTCAACCTTCTTCGATTATTCTTTAACCATTTCTTACTTTGTGCATATTTCATTATGTTTAAACATTGTCATGCCTTGCACTGCATTCTTATGTAAGAAATGTGCCATACAATAATGTTCTATAGACTGCTAAGTGCATTTTTTCTTTTTGTCAAATGAAACCTAAAATTCACAAAAAAATTGACTGCCTACTATATATATATATATATATATATATATATATATATAAATTTAAATGATCTCTAGTTATACAGTACATTGTAGCCCTAATGCCAGTGATTTGGAGAGGAAATGCTCTGGAGAAACTGCACACTGATTCCACCTGCTGCCATTTCAACACATTCAGCTTTTTGGGAATAAGTATGAGAGTGGGCTTTACGTTTGGAACATTTTGTGTGTCCATCTCAAAGGCTCTAGGAGGAGTAGTATTGGTAGGCTATGGAAGAAAAATAAAAAATTATAATAACGATTTTGAAGGATTACAACAGTGTGCTGCTTTCAGTTAGCCCAAACTGGAATGACAAGGTCTACAGTAAATTACCTCCATATTTAATCACTAAAATGATCCCCAATTACACAAATTAGCTCTCCTAAAGCCTTGGTGATCTCTGATTCAGACTTGAGGACAAAATTGTCTTTCTCTGAATCATTGTAATCTATTACAATAACCAGAATTAAATGAATGCATCCCAGACTGCCATCAGATGTATTTACACATTTGTCCTACATTATGTTATACAATTAATGACTCATCTCCCTGGTAGCTTTAAAAAAGGCTTTCCCAACTATGAGCGGCTGCCACACAACGGACCATTTTCAAGGCTAGTCCATTATTCGACCCCACATGGTTTAAATACAAATTACTGAAGTGACAGGGTTAATTGTAATTTTTTTGTGTAAGCACAGAATGGAGATAAAGAATATTAAAAAGCAGATCACAAACATCCTATAAGTGTCATTGATGATATAATAATGTGTGTGTGAGTGTTGATGGTGGTGGTGATGGTGATGGTGGAGGTGACGTGATGATGTGATCCAATGTCAAAAAGTCTCAGTGTGCTAAGCAGATAGGAAGCATGTGGTGGCAGGTTTGACAGCACTGCTTGTTGAAATAGTGGTAAGGTGTATGTCCATTGAACACAATGCTGTACTGCTGACATTTATGTCAAAATCAACATAGGACGAAGATGGCTCTGTCTGTCTGTCTATCAGTGTATCAGTTTATGTTTCGAGCTATATATCAGTAATTGGCATATGAATTAGGATGAAAATCATGATGGTTTAAATCTTCTTTTTCTTCTTCACCTTCTTCTTCTAATTAATATTATAATAACTGAGCATCCGGATGGCATGGTGGTCTATTCTGTTGCCTACCAGCACGAGAGATGGTCTAGCGGTGGATTGAGGACACCTCCAACTCCTCTCCATATCCCCAAACACCTCTCACTGCTTCCCAGACCTTAATACCCACAACAGGTACTGTAGGTGGGGATCATATATACTTTGTTGTTCCTATCCCTAACTGTAACTATAACCCAAACCCTCTAACCCCCTAACCTAACCTAACCTTTAGGAGGTGATAGAAGGTGTCCTCAGTCCTCCGCCAGACTCTCTTGGTTATTGACAGTGTCAAAACATTATGTATTGGGTGTCTGGGTAGTGTAGTGGTCTATTCCGTTACCTACCAACACAGGGACCCCGTGTTACCTCCAGCTTGGTTGGGCGTACCTACAGACACAATTGGCCATGTCTGTGGGTGGGAAGCCAGATGTGGGCATGTGTCCTGGTCGCTGCACTGGCGCCTCCTCTGGTCAATCGGGGTGCCCTTTCAGGGGGGAGGGGGGACTGGGGGGAATAGTGTGATCCTCCCATGTGCTACGTCCCCCTGGCGAAACTCCTCACTGTCAGGTGAAAAGAAGCAGCTGGTGACTCCACATGTATCAGAGGAGGCATGTGGTAGTCTGCAGCCCTCCCCGGATCGGCAGAGGAGGTAGAGCAGCAACCGGGATAGCTCGGAAGAGTGGAGTAATTGGCCAAATACAATTAAAGAGAAAAAGGGGGAAACAATTCATAATTAGTGCAGATCCATATTTCTTTGCCTTGTATCCATGAGAATGTTGATGATCTAATATATAGTCAAAGAAATTGGGGTTATTGGGGCGCCTTCATAGCTGAATGGTTACAGCGCATACCACATGGCCACATCCATTGCTGGTTCAATTCCAGCCAGCAACCTTTGTTGCACACACCCCCCCCCCGCCCCCTACCATTTCCTTTCTGCCCCTTCACTGTCGCTGTGGCTGTGAAAATGCCCCAAAAAAAAAATCTTGGAAAAAAATATGGCTTTGTAAAAAAGGCCTGGATTTCATGAATAGTTTTCTTTTCGTTTATTTATGTATTTATTTAATAGAGGGAGACAACCACTGCAAGCGAAACAAGGAAACTTAGAAATGAAAAAGGACAACATGTATCTGATAAGACAGAGACACAGAAACAGACACTGACATGTGTTCCACAAAACATAATTAAATCAATATTATCGATATCAGTTTAGGACAACAGCTATAGCGATAAAGGAGAATACAAGAAAAAAGAAAAAGAAAAAATGAGGGAGATGGGAATGAATAAAAAGGCTGTAATCAAGAGAGCGCAATCCAGCAGACAGGCTTTGCAGCCCCCCACGGACCCCGCAGTCATGTACACAGCCCACGACCAAGAGAACCCAATGAGCTCAAAGCACCACAACCACAGAGGAACACTGAGCCTGCAGGGGGGCCGGGAGCCTGCGGAAGGGGGGGGGGCAGGAGCCTAAAGGGGGGACCAGGAGCCCACAGAGCAACAGCCCAGAACCCATGTGATGTCCATTCAGAACAATGTGATGCAGTGGCCCAAACAGTTCCATTTTAATTCTGTTAACGCTATACTGTTTGCAGGAACAAAGTCCTAATACATATTAAGCTACTCAATCCATTAATGGGAGAGGGAAAGAAGGATGGTGTTAACATCCTATTATGAATCTTATTTCATGGTAATCAACCATGACATTCATTGCAGCTTTAAATAATACTTTCAACCAGGCCATACATTGTTTATTAACAATGTATTACTTACAATTAAAGTCTCTATGTTGACAACAATGATATAAAACACTGTATGGGGGCATCTGGGTAGTGTAGCGGTCTATTCCGTTGCTTACTAACATGGGAATCACCAGTTCGAATCCCCATGTTACCTCTGGCTTGGTTGGGTGTCCCTACAGACGGAACTGGCTGTGTCTGCGGGTGGGAAGCCACATGTAGGTATTTGTCCTGGTCGCTGTACTAGCTCCTCCTCTGATGGAAGATGGAGATGTGAATTCACGTTCGCAGTGGCCTCACCCCGTACCGGTGTGGGAAGATGGCGGTGCGAATTCACATTTGCAGTGGCCTCACCCAGTACCGTTGATGCAGTGTTTTTGTGCATCTAAATTTTTGTCTTCGTTTGTTGGCTAGGACAGCTGGCACTGGATCAGCTGCGAGAGCTTGGTCTGCTGTGCTGTGGGCCCAGGGACCACGGCCTTGCCCAGAGCTGCACCCGAGGAGGTAACACCAAGGACGGTCTGACAGGACACGGAAGTGGGGCAGGCTAAGCTAGCTGCTAGCCCATGCAGACCGGCAGTTCCGATAACATCGAGGGCAGTCTGGCAGTGTTCTTACCTGGCATTGACTGGTGTTTTTGATGTCGTCGTGTGGAGTGTGGGGAGGTGTGTCAAGGGTGTCTGGCTGGGAGAGCTGGCGCTGGCTCACGGGGACTGCGGCCCCTGCCTGGAGCTGTGCTAAAGGAGGCAGCACGGAGGATGGTCTGACAGGATGTGTAATTGGGGCAGGCTAGGCTAACTGCTAGCTCATGCAGATCGGCGATTCCGACAGTCATCCTGGCTGGCATTTGTTCCCTTGGACAGTGATTTTTTATTTTTTATTTTTTTGGTTTGGATATAAGCGGTTTGGATAATGGATGGATGGTTTGGATTTGGCCATCCATCCATCCATTATCTTAACCACTTATCCTGCTCTCAGGGTTGCGGGGATGCTGGAGACTATTCCAGCAGTCACTGAGCGGCAGGCGGGAAGACACCCTGGACAGGCCGCCCAGCCATCACAGGGCCCGCCCACACACACACACACACACACACACACACACACACACACACACACACACACACACACACACACACACACACACACATTCATTCCTAGGGACAATTTAGTACAGCCAATTCACCTGACTTACATGTCTTTGGACTGTGGGAGGAAACTGGAGTCCCCTGAGGAAACCCACACAGACATGGGGAGAACATGCACACTCCACACAGAGGACAATCTGGGATGACCCACCAAGGTTGGACTACCCCAGGGCTTGAACCCAGGACCTTCTTGCTGTGAGGCGACCGCGCTAACCACTGTGCCACCGTGCCACCTTGGATATATGTGTTAGTTTGAATATGTGTGTTCTTGTAGTCCTTGAATGTGTTTTTGTCTGTATGTTGCGCTGCCGTGGGCTGGGGAAAACAGCATTTTGTTTCACTTCATGTGCGCAAGTACATGAAGTGAAATGACAAAGTGTTCCTGATCCTGATTCCTCTGGTCAGTCAGGGCGTCTCTTCAGGGGGGAGGGGGAACTGGGGGGAATAGCGTGATCCTCCCACGCGCTATGTCCCCCTGGCAAAACTCCTCACTGCCAGGTGCAAAGAAGCGGCTGGTGACTCCACATGTATCGGAGGAAGCATGTGGTAGTCTGCAGCCCCCCCTGGATCAGCAGAGGGGGTGGAGCAGTGACCGGGATGGTTCGGAAGACACAGCTTTGTGGTGGGAGGACACAGCAAATGGCAGCAACCATCCCCAATGTCCCTACTCATGGCTAGGCAATTGCTTTGTGGCAAATTTATCAACTGATATTTCCATATGTACACATACTTTACACACATACAGAAAGATAGACCTCTCAAATTTTAGCTGTGAACCTCAATCTCCAATCCATCACAGCAGCCATTATTTTGGCCATTATATTCAGTCATAGGTATGTAAGCTCTCAAGGCTTGCATCCATATCCGAGTCTCACTTAGTATCCATAGCTCATACAGAAATTGCAGCAGACATTGAGGTTTCGTGTGTGCATGCACACTCACACAAGACCATAATAAGCTGATTCTATAACATCAATTTTATCCAACCTATAAAAGCTCAAGTGCCCAGGAGAGGATGTGAACGCTTGCAGCAAATCATCTGCAACTCAACTGTGGCCAATTACTGCTTCTCAAGCAATCACAAAAAGTGTAATGCTGTCAGAGATAGAAGGAAATGAGAGAGAGAGAGAGAGAGAGAGAGAGAGAGAGAGAGAGAGAGAGAGAGAGAGAGAGAGAGAGAGAGAGAGAGAGAGAGAGAGAGAGCGAGCGAGCGAGAACAACATTCTTAGTGGCCCGAATTGCTGAGGAGAGGATTCTGTATCACTATTAAACAACAACTGAGGGCATATCTGCCATACTTCCTCAGAAAAATTACAAGATTTATAAAAGTTTGGTAGCCATACTTTATGTCAGTGTTGCATCAACTTGAGTACAGTGTCTTCAACTCTGTGTTATTGTTTTGGTATATACCAGTGAGCCAAAACATTATGACCACTCACAGGTGAACTGAATAATGTGGATCCTCTCCAAACAAGGGCACATGTCAATATCTGGGTAGATTAGAAGGTAAGCAGACAATCTGTTCTCGTAGTCAACATGTTGGATGCAGGAGAAATGGGCAAGAGTAAAGACCTGAGCAACTTTGACAAAGGTCAGACTGTTATGGCCAGACGAATGGGTCAGACCATCTGTGAAATGGCAAGGCTTCTGGGGTGCTCCCGGTTAGCAGTGGTGAGTACCTATTGACAGTGGTCTGAGGAGGGACAAACCCCAAACCGGCAACAGGGTGTTGGATGCCCAAGGCTCACTGACGCGCAAGGGCAACAAAGGCTATTGCATCTGGTCTGAACCAAAAGAAAACATCTACTGTGGCACAAGTCACAGAACATTTTAACGATGATTACGGGAGAAATGTGTCACAACAAACAGTGTTTGCACCCTGCTGCGTAATGGGGGGCTGCTTAGCCGCAGACCAGTCAGAGTGCCCATGATGATCCCTGTCCACTGCCAAAAGCACCAACAATGGGCATATGAGCAGCAGAACTGGAAACCCTGGGTCTGGCCATTCATGTGGATGTTAATTTGACACGTGCCATCAACCTACACATCGTTGCAGACCAGGTACACCCCTTCATGGGAAATGGTATTCCCTGATGGCAGTGGCCTCTTTCAGCAGGATAATACATCCTGCCTCACTGCACACATTATTTGGGAATGGTTTGAGGAACATGATGGATGCAGTGTTCAAGGTGTTGCATCTGTGGGATGTGCTGGACCAACAAGTGCAATCCACGGTGACTCCACCTCCCAATTTACAAGACTTGAAGGATCTGCTGCTAATGTTTTGGTGCCAGATACCACAGGGCACCTTCAGAGGTCTTACAGAGTTCATGCCTCAGCAGGTCAGCAGTGTTTTGGCAGCACATGGCAGATCAACAGCATATTAGGCAGGTGGTCATAATGTTTTGGCTCATACGTTTATTTCCCATTAAAGTATCAGCTTCTCATATGCTTGTTTTACTGCCTCTGCATTGTTGACTTATCCCCAGTGAGGCATTGATTGGAGAAGGCTATGCTACCTGATTCCCTTTCTATTTCTCTTATCTTTTCTTACCATTTCCGCTCATGTTGCGCCTAGTTCTTCCTCATGCTGGTTTTGTTGTTGTCTTTGATAACCCCTTTTTTACCATGCTCAGAAGACTGGCGACAACTCTTTCTCAATTAATCTGTAATTTCTGCCAGTTTAAACACTATTCTTTGTCTTCTCTAAACTAAATTTTCACTTGGACTGAGTGTATGTTTTGTATGTGTGTGCATGTGCATGTGTGTGTGTGTGTGTGTGTGTGTTTGTGTGTGTGTGAAAGAGAGGGAGAGAGAGAGAGAGCCGCATAGAGAGAGATTCTTTATGAATGCATAGTAGGTGGTTGGGTCTTGATGTTTACCCTTGAAATTGCAATCATGAAGAGTTCCTTCATGTGCAAAATTTTGTGATTGCTTGCTTGTATTCTTCAGTGCTTATGTGTATAAATTGAAAATATCTATCTTAAGTTAATCTACAACCCCAATTAAGTTGGGGCGCTGTGTAAAACGTGTATAAAAACAGAATACAATGATTTGCAAATCCTTTTCAACCTATATTCAATTGAATACACAACAAAGACAATATATTTAATGTTCAAACTGATAAACTTTATTGTTTTTTGCAAATATTCACTCATTTTGAATTTGATGCCAGCAACACGGCTGGGACAGGGGCAACAAAAGACTGGGGAAGTTGAGGAATGCTCAAAAACCACCTGTTTGGAACATTCCACAGGTGAACAGGTTAATTGGAAACAGGTGAGTGTCATGATTGGGTATAAAAGGAGAATCCCCGAAAGGCTCAGTCGTTCACAAGCAAGGATGGGGTGAGGTTCACCACTTTGTGAACAACTGTGTGAGCAAATAGTCCAACAGTTTAAGAACAACGTTTCTCAACGTACAATTGCAAGGAATTTAGGGATTTCGTCATCTACAGTCCATAATATCATCAAAAGATTCAGAGAATCCGGAGAAATCTCACGTAAGCGGCAAGGCCGAAAACCAACACTGAATGCCCATGACCTTCAACCCCTCAGGCGGCACTGCATTAAAAACCGACATCATTCTGTAAAGGATATTACCACGTGGGCTCAGGAACACTTCGGAAAACCATCGTCAGTTAACACAGTTCGTCGCTACATCTACAAGTGCAAGTTAAAACTCTCCCATGCAAAGCGAAAGCCATATATCAACAACACCCAGAACCGCCGCCGGCTTCTCTGGGCCTGAGCTCACCTAAGATGGACTGACGCAAAGTGGAAAAGTGTGCTGTGGTCTGACGAGTCCACATTTCAAATTGTTTTTTGAAATCATGGACGTCGTGTCCTCTGGGCTAAAGAGGAAAAGGACCATCCAGATTGTTATCAACGCAAAGTCCAAAAGCCAGCATGTGTGATGGTATGGGGGGGTGTTAGTGCCCATGGCATCATGGGTAACTTGCACATCTGTGACGGCACCATTAATGCTGAAAGGTACATACAGGTTTTGGAGCAACATATGCTGCCATCCAAGAGACGTCTTTTTCAGGGACGTCCCTGCTTATTTCCACAAGACAATGCCAAGCCACATTCTGCACGTGTTACAACAGCTGGGCTTCGTAGTAAAAAAGTGCGGGTACTAGACTGGCCTGCCTGCAGTCCAGACCTGTCTCCCATTGAAAATGTGTGGCGCATTATGAAGCGCAAAATACGACAACGGAGACCCCGGACTGTGGAGCAACTGAAGTCGTACATCAAGCAAGAATGGGGAAGAATTCCACTTACAAAGCTTCAACAATTAGTGTCCTCAGTTCCCAAACGCTTATTGAGTGTTGTTAAAAGCAAAGGTGATGTAACACAGTGGTGAACATGCCCCTGTCCCAGCTTTTTTGGAACGTGTTGCAGGCATCAAATTCAAAATGAGTGAATATTTGCAAAAAAACAATAAAGTTTATCAGTTTGAACATTAAATATCTTGTCTTTGTAGAGTATTCAATTGAATATAGTCGAAAAGGATTTGCAAATCATTGTATTCTGTTTTTATTTACGTTTTACACAACGTCCCAACTTCATTGGAATTGGGGTTGTAAAACAGATTTGGTGTTTATATCATAATATAAACTTTATGGTGGTTGCTGTTCCCTGTGGTGATTTACAATATTAGAAGGGGTCCGCATATAGCATGGCCAGCCTCCTTAAGTCAAGTCGTCAATTTTATTTGTATAGCCCAATAACACAAATTATAAATTTGCATCAAGGGGCTTTACAGCAACACAACATCCTGTCCTTAGACCCTCACATCAGATAAGGAACAACTCCCTAAAAAAAAACCCTAATCCTGAGCAAGGTACAGTCCTGCATAACTCACTGAGCTATCAGTTTACCAATGTGTGGCTTTGTGCAATTTGAGTGAGTGAATGCGAATGTGTGTGTTTGTGTGCATGTGAGAAATTCACATTGAAGTACACTTTCGCAAGTAATCTTTAAAGATCTGCGTTTTTTTTATTTCTGTGCCATACTGTTTTGTGAGACAGAGGAGCGGGTATGTGAAAGAGAGGGGGAGAGAGAAAGAGGGATAATGAAGAGAAAGCAAAGAGAGAGAACAAGAAAAGAGTGAGAGAAAGAGAGTCATGAGACCTATGTCACAAAACACAAGACAGCAAAATGCTCACACCCAGTATGCATATCTTATATTTGATTTGTGTCACTCTTTTTGTCTTAAATCTCCCTCTCACCCCTTTTCACATTGTGTGTGTCTTCCTCAAGCTCGGGTCCTCTACCAGAGGCCTGGGAGTTTGAAGGGTCTGCGCAGTATCTTAGCTGTTCCTAGGACTGCACTCTTCTGTACAGAGACCTCAGATTTTTTTCCTGGAATCTGCTGGAGCCACTCTCCCAGTTTGGTGGTCACAGCCCCTAGTGCGCCTATTACCACTGGGACTATTGTGGATTTCATCTTCCACATCCGTTCTAGTTGTTCCCTTAGCCTTCTATTTCTCTGGCTTATCATGCTCTTTCTTCCCGATGTTGCCGTCGCTCAGGATTGCTCCAAACTGGGAGAGTGGCTCCAGCAGATTCCAGAAACAACATCTGAGGTCTCTGTCAAGAAGAGTGCGGTCCTAGGAACAGCTAAGATACTGCGCAGAACCCTCAAACTCCCAGGCCTCTGGTAGAAGACCTGAGCTTGAGAAAGACACAAACCATCCCAAAAAGAGTGAGGGATATTATAGCCTCACTGAAATTACATCATGGATACAAGCCAACTTCCTCAAACTAAATTATGATAAATCTGACATGACCATCAGTCCCAAATCACTTACCAAAACTATTCACCACTTCTGCCTCACCATTCTAATTCGCATAACTCCACTCTGTCTCACTCCCCACACACCAGCAACCTCAGTATAATTTTCAACAGCACCTCTCCTTTGAACACCACATCAACCAAATCACCAGAACTGCCTTTTTCCACCTAAAAATCATAGCTCATCTACGCCCATCACTCTCCTTCTCTGCTGCTGAAACTTTAATTCATTCCTTCATCACATCCAGAATTGACTACTGCAATAGCATTCTTTACGGCTCATAATCCAAAGTCCTAAACAAAGTCCAGTACATCCAGAACTCTGCTGCTCGCCTGCTCTCCCGCTCCCATGACCACATCAACCTTGTCCTCCAGAACCTCCACTGGCTCCCTGTCCCACAACGGATCCAATTAAAAGTCCTTCTTACTCACAAAGCCTTCCATAACCAGGTCCCTCCTAGCTCACCAACCTGCTCCACTAAGATAATCCTTTCCACAGCCTTCACTTCGCTGATGCCAACCCCTTGTTGCCACCACACAGGCCCAAGCACTGAAATAGAGGCGACAGAGCTTTCTCCATAGCTGCCCCCTCCCTCTGGAACCAATCTGTCCACATTCAAATCTTTATTCAAAACTCACCTTTTCAGAATTGTTTTTAATGTTTTATTAATGTTGTGCATGTCGTATGTTTTTGTTGTGTTGCTTTTATGTTCATTTTAACTTATGTAAAGCATGTATGAGTACTCTGCAAAGTGCTCTACAAATGAAATGTATTATTATTACTATTATTATTGTTATAGCTTTCTCCCCACCAAAGAACTGTTAAATGGATGCCCACTTAAGTCTTTTAATGTGTTTTAAACTGTTTATTTTTTTCAATCATTGTCATCCTTGTGTATTTTTTATAAAATGGGCTGTTGCCCCCTCATCTACCATCTGCATCTGTGTTTCTGTGCCAGAAAGCCCCAGTTGTGGCTGAGGTCACAGGCATTTTTTTCCTCATCTCATTTATCCATATCTGTGGCAAGAATGGTGGTTGGTCAGTATAAGACAAACCATAGTGTCGCCACGAGCCGATGTCACTGATCAATGCCATTGAGTGCAACAAAAAATGCACCTGAAACTCCAACCTCCCCACACAGACTTGAGACACAAGGCCACATAAAGGATAAGTATCTGATCTAGGACCACATTTGGAAGTGGCCCAAATCAGAATTCAAATAATGCTTTCACAAGCATTTTTTTTGTTTTCACACTTACTTACAAATATCTGATCGCATTTGAGACAAACGTTGGGTTTGGGTAAATTGTAAGGTATAGCCTAAAACAACAAACACATCTAATTTGTTTTTCAAATTCGATCTTTAGGAATGACCGTCTCTGCACTGCTGTCTGTGAGTGATCAAATCAGATTCATGTGTTCATACAACTGTATTCATTTCTTGACGTAACTACATGAGTTGATGTAACTACATTTGCTGACAGTGTGGGCATGCGCACGCCAACCAATTTTCCAACAAGTCTGGGCTGAAAAAGCTATCAGCATGGAGAGGGTGACTGTTATCACTATTTTTATCCTGGCAATGTCTTGTCACGGTGCAGAACACATGCAGTGCACGAGACAACGTCAGCAACAGAGAAAGACGGTATGTGCCTTGTTGTTCAATGTTGCTGTCACTGCCGGCATCAATGTGCAGGGTGGGGTATGGGTCTGCCAGAGAACTGATAACTGGTGAGGACATGTTGTTGGGAGTTTATATCTGTAAGATGTCTCTGAATCCGGCCTTTGCTGAGGCATCCTCCAACAGTGAAAGCAGACATGTCATCTCCTGGTTCTCCTCTATGCATCCATGTTTCATAGTTTGTTTTTGTCACAGCTGTGTGACATACTGTCAATAAAACTGGTGCAGTCCAGTTATCTCCATCTCTGTCTACCCATCAATTTCTGTATCTAAAGAACAGTTGGTGCTGCTGATATTTACTGAAATTACGAAAACAGCAAACGGTAGAATATAACACTTTAGAAATCTTGTTTTAGATGTTCAGTGTGTTTGACCTTTCAGCCAAAGGTCGCTGTCTCTTCAACCGAGTCCCTAATGACACTGGGATATATGGGATATTACATCCTATTATCTCTACATGTCCTTCACCTGGCCACAGCTTTCTATCTACTCATAACATCTCCGGTCGAAGACCCGTAGTCTCCACATGGTTTCAGCCAACCTGCAATGAACAACCTTTCTCTGGTCATTTCAAAAAGACAAACTTCAACAGATGTGGCTATATGTAGACAACTCAAGGTTCTATGGCAGCAGATCACAGAGCTCTCGTTTGCAAAAATACCAGATATCTCCCCTGAGAAATAAGGAGGTCTGTTCCAAATTTAGACAAACAATGAAGAACAGATGTCAATTCTTACAATAAGAGATAGCACGGTTGCAGGTATGAAATCAAAATTTATTAAGGGAATACTACATTAGAGTCTTCAATTCAGCTGGTGCTATTGCCTGTAGGTTTTAAAACAATTAGTATTACCATGTGCATTTGTAATGTTTTGGAATGAAACCCCTCAGATGGAAAGAGAAAAAGATCAAGAGGTAGATAGGTAGAGAGCTGTGTGTAAGTGGGATTGAAATCAAATAGGATGAGAGTAGGACATGCACACAAGTACACAAACCCAAATGTAAACGCAAACACGCATACATGTGCCAAGGGATGGGACGATGCGATTCAGTTTTTACCAACTTTCAGAAGACACTAATAATTTTCACTATAACTGCGTGTGGCTATTAGCACTGATTTTGCGAGAGGATTTTTTTTTTTTTGCAATGAGGCATTTCAGTAGTATTCACGAGCAGCAATATATTACATTAGTTAATGTGCGAACCACTGCGCTGATTCACGGCCAATAGGGAAACTCCAATTTCCGTGTCACCGGTCGGTCGACTAATTAGGTAACTTCAGCGACGTCGTTTGCCGCTAACTGGAACCATTGTTGGGTCACCTGATCCAGCGGCCCAATCATATCAAACTGATCACTCAGTCAATCAGTCAGGGACATTCGCATTTGTAGGGCTGGCCTCGCTGGCCAACTCCGCCAAAAAGATGTTTGTCCTATCTGTGATGCAATAAAAATATTTGTTTAAACAAAATGTAAAGTATAGTGATTCCAGTATCTTTTAGTGCCATTTTAAGAGTTTTAAGCATATGTGGATGATTATTGGGATAATATTGTGAATTGAAATTATTTTGACCAGATAATGGTGACATGAAATTTTAATATTGTCTCACCCCTACATGTGCCACAAACACACAGGATAGTAAAGGGGATAGAAACTTGTGAAAAGAGGGAATTGGTAACAGAATCACAGAAAACAAAGCCATTCTAAAACTGGAGAAAGCGAGAATATGAAGAGTGAACAGAAAAACAGAGATCAGGTCAAGCTGTCCATCTACCTCAGGGCATGCATGTAAGTAACCTTCTAACATCTATTTCAGCATCTCTGATATATTCTCTACACCACTGCAATTTATCACCTCTTATTTCACCTGTATAAGTCAGTCTCGGGTATAAACCTGAAGATGGTTGTGTTGTAGTGTTGTTTTTCTATGTTAAGTACACCGAGACAGCCACGAAACCGGAGTCAAATTCCATGTAGTGCAAACCTACATGGCCAATAAACATGATTCTGACTCTGTTTGTAGCACACCTATCCACTAAATAAGAACTTTTTCTTAAGGATGATCCAAAAGAAGACTGGTTGTTTTTTTGAAACGTAGTCTGCTAAGAAGTGCATCTTTCCATTCCCTCAACAAACTCATATCTCTCGAGTGCTCCCACAACTGTGAATCTCATTCTCTCTGCACATCTCACACACACACACACACACACACACACACACACACACACACACACACACACACACACACACACACACACACACACACATTCATTCTCCCTCACTATCCCTCCAACACACTTGCTTTCGCTCGTGAACATTTTTGAGTTTGTGTGTTTTTAAGGTTGTCTTCCTGTGTGGTTGACATTTCATTAAAGAACACCCCAAGTCATATAATCTCATTCTCTCTCTTTTCCTCCTCATCCCCTCATTCTTTCACTTCATCCCTTGCACCGAGCTAAACAGTTTACTGGCTGTTTAGAAAAAAAAAATTTAGTACTTAAGAGTATCAAAAGACATCCATGAGGATAGCTGAGTCAGATAATTGATTCAGGGCCCACGGTTATCAAATAAAGATCATGATTCTTTGGAATCCAATTATAATTACAACAAGGACTAAAATACTCAGATCAGGAGTAAGGAGTTAGTTATAAGCCTTTCTACACACGCTCAACTTGGAGTGTGAATCCTAAGGAAAACTGTGGCATATTTAATGACGCTTTGAGCCACAAAGTGAAACTACACTGATGTAGTTTTCTCTGCATTGGACACTGCTTGGGTGCTTAAACAGTACACTGTATACACAGTTGGGCGTTTATGTTGTGGTATTGCCTGTGATTTACAAATACTTCCCTCATTGACACTTTGGGCTGCAATCTGAAAGTCAAGCCAAGTCAAGTTTATTTGTATAGCCCAATATCACAAATTACAAATTTGCTTCAGTGGGCTTAACAGCAACACAACATCCTGTCCTTAGACCCTCTCATCGGATAAGGAACAACTCCGTAAAAAAAAAAAAGAAACCTTTAACAGGGAGACAAAATGGGAAGAAACCTCAGGGAGAGCAACAGAGGAGGGCTCTCTCTCCCAAGATGGACAACGTGCAATGAAAGTGTGTTTGATTTATAGCACCAATAATTGGGGACCCAGCAATTTCTTGGAGACAGACTGTTGCTACGTTACTTTTCTTTGAGTTGGGAAAATAAATGGATCTGTGCATTAATGGCGGCAATGTTAGGCTAGTTGAAATTTATAATTCTACTAATGCACATTAATGAAAGACCTAAATCACTGCTATTGCAATTTTTGCATTTGCCTGGAAGTGTACAAGAAATTGAATTTCTGCAGAGACGTCACAAAGTCAACGTTGATATAGAAATCGATATCTTTTCATAAACTGCATTATTTGAGATTTGATTTGATTTGATTTGGAGATATTTTATTGATCCCTGTGGGGATATTCTTCTCTGCCTTTAACCCATCCTTGCTGTGTAGCTAGGAGCAGTGGGCAGTTGCCGTGCAGCACCCGGGGACCAACTCCAGTTCGTCTTGCCATGCCTCGATCAGGGGCACAGACAGGAGTATTATTAAGCGTTCTCAACACATCCTTCCTCTCGCAGAAACTAAACACATCATTATCTTAATGCCATCTGCTGGGGAACCTGAGATGGGTTAGGACCCCTCTCAAGCTCTCCTTCACACTGCAGGGAGGTTTTTCAGAAGAAAGTAATATTGATAACACGTCCTCACACCTATTTGTTATGGTAAGACAAATTGTTTCACTGAGAGTTTTTGTGCAGTGAGGACTTCTTTGCTATGTCTGAGATGCTTATTAACTACTAAGGGGGAAAATGATCAAACTAAATGGATAGCTGCAACATATTTATCCAAGGTGTCTTCACAGTGTGTCTGTGCATGTGATGTTCACCCAAATTAACACAACAATCTCTAATGAGATACAAAGTGTTCACCTTAGAGGTGTTCAGAGTAATTACTGGTTACTCACGTCACAATTAGGCCTTCTTTCTGTTTTGCACTCGCTGTTCTTTGTCATACAAATGACAAGCTGATATCTATATTCATGCAATGCATGGCTCTGATTAGATAACAATGACCTTAATCTTAAGAACACGACTTTAGTAATAACACTGAAGCCCTAAGAGCTTTTTGTTTTGCTCCTGAGTTGCAGCAGCAATCCACATTCTACCCTGTTATTATTACTCTTTAAAGTCCATGTTTGTTCTAACATCTGTCCACAAACTCAAGATGTAAAGCTCAATCTAGACCTTTCAAAATAAAATTGTTACACGTGTTTGCATTCATAAAACATTTGAGCTTTTACATCTTAAAATCTCACTATGGCACCAACAGGGGGAAAAATGTGTCCCTTGTCTTCATTGATTGACAGCCAGTACTCTTTCTCTGTTAAGTCATATCCCCCATTTATTGTGGGCTGGTGCATTTTTCTCTATGGGGGGCTATACAAAAATCAAGCAAACATGTACTAAGATATCACGCCAGTGTATTTGTGACTATAAGTACTACTTCACTTATATCCTCTTTTTAATATCCGTGTTTTTATTTGAATATTCCTGTGGTTGATTGTAATCATTTTAATCACTCTGTAAAGCACTTTGGTTAACGTTTGTTGTTTGTAAGCGACTAAAGTGAAAGCTGCCTCGATAAGTAGGAAAGATATCTGACAACACAAAACCCTGAGAAAATGACTGAAAATTATGATCGCGTTAAGTCGCCGGATTCGTACCAATTTGTGTGTTCCGCTATCTAGTGGTTTTCTGCTGCCAGTGACAGCACCATAGGTAGCAGTAACCCTAACCCTCGATGAATAGAGATTGACTGCTGTTAACCAAACCTACCGTGCTGTTGTTATTGGGAACAAAGTCCTTTCTGGTAATATTCTTGATATGCTTCTGACGGACATCTTGGTCCTCTGCACGCCCAGGGAATCTATATAAAGTGTATTGTCTCAGACAGGGGCACTCTTCATGAAGTAAAGGCTTGATTATTTCGCATTCAGTTTTTTTCCAAAGTTGAAGTTGCTACTACTATTGGAGCAGCTGAGAACTTCCCTGGTTCTTCCCAAACTCCTAGAATCGTTGTCAAAAGTAACATTACATAGAAAGTAAAGGTACAAGTAGGACATTGTACACTTCTTACGACAGTTTGCACTCACACGCATGCGTATTGTAGGGATATGCTACCGCAGTAATGGCGACTTGTTTACTTCGGGTCCTTCCCCGGATTCGTGTATAGAAAATAACAAACCACGAGCCATTCGTTCTCTGCTACCACCCAGTGGTTGGTGGTGTTTAAATCAGCGGCATTCAGATAAACGCTGCTGGGGCACAGCTCTCCACTGCCCCAGCACGCTCCTATTGCTTGAATTGAAGAGGCGTGAACTGCGCATGTACGACTTATAATAAGAGTCAATGGGCAAAGATTCTTGCGCCCCCCCCCAAAAAAATAAATCTTGCGCCCTAGGCGGGAAATACGTGCCTGTCGGTAACTTTAGACAACATACAACATTTTAAAACTTCATTTTATTGCAAATTATACATTTTACTCACTAACAATATACCTACCACCACAGTAAATACGTTTTTTTTTTCTTTGAATGTCTAGGTTGCAATCTATGGAAGACTGAGTGTCAAGCTTTTTCATGTTTTCTTTTCTGTTTAATAAACATTCTCAGTTCCCCTAAAACCTGTACCATTTTCTTGCTTAGAGCCTAAACCTTGCTTCAAGCATCTGTTTCAAGGTGTATTTTTTATTGGGATACTGCTTTTTTTGTTCTGCACCTATCCAACACAGGCTAATCTCATTCTCCGGAAAAACAGATCTAAGTACAAGGACAAAAACGATTGAAACCTTCAACAGACCAAAGTGGTGTTTTAATATTTGTGTTGGTTTAAGATGGTCTAATGCCTAGTCCACACATAGACGGGTATTTTTGAAAACGTAGCTTTTTCTTTGCATTTTGGCCTTTCGTCCACACGCAAACTGAGTTTAAGGTCAGTGAAAACGGACCTTTTGGAAAACTTCCAGGGTGAAGGTTTTCAGAAACTCCATTTTTATTGCTGATGTGTAGACAGGGGAAACGGAGTTTTTGGCTTGTTGGCGGCTTTTTTTCTTCTTTTTTTCCAGGCTTCTGATTGGCCAACATGACTTTAGTGTTAGGGTTATATCACCCCCTGTTGGTTTGGCATGCTGCTGGCAGCGCTTCCATTTTGTTGAGTTGCGTGTATTTTTACGTTTTCATTTGGGTGGAGATCTTTTTTTTATACACAGTGCTAGTGCGGACGGGATATATTTATTTCTTTATTTCTTAAAGAATGAAGGTGAAAACCCCCATTTTCAAAAATACTCATGCACGTGTAGGTAGACTAGGCATAAGATGTATGTGCCTTGGAAGAGAAGAAGTAATAGTGCCAAAACTCACCTCTCTAGGAGCTTCCCTCTTTTGGTACTGAAACCACCCCAGTGTCCCGTTGCAAAGCAGTAGCAATAAAGAAAACACCAACAGCCACAGATAGACAGAAACAGAAACAATGCAAAAATAGGCTCTGCTTCACTCTCTCTTTAATTTCTCAAGTTTTCTAATTGAAAACCACAGAGACACTACAAACACTAACAGACAAAGATAAACACAAGAAAATAAACGTACTGTCACCAAACTCATACCATCCCTTCCCTTGCCACATCATCTTCCAGGGGGTGCAATCTAGAGACAACCAGCACCCAGCATGAGGGAGCCATGTGCAACAGACAGTAGCCAGCCCAACTAAAAGCAAGCTGACAGCAATAACTCAAAATGAGATCATAACTTTCATGGGATCATAACTTTTTATAATTTTCTTCCATTGTCTGCCTTGCTAGACAGGAAATCCGAGAATTTTTATAAGAACAATAATACAACTTTATTTACATAGCACCTGTCATACAGGGGGTGTAGCTCAAAGTGCATCACAACAAAGTGACAAAACAAAAAAATAAACAAAAAACAGGCAAATTCAAACAGGTGCTAATACTGTGCCATAAAACCAATCAATCAAATAAATAACAAACAAAAGAGGCATTACATAGCACAAGCGGGTGCTATTGGATGCCTCTCACTGCTACACCCCACCAAGTCTGTTGGAGCGGCCTGCCCTGTTTGCCTTTACATTTACCTATTCCTATTAGATGGCATATGCCTCAGACTCTGCTAGACCATTTCCGTCACACTGCAAAAGAGACCCAAGTTAACTTTTAATCTGCTTATCATTTTGTTGGCCTGGTTTTTAAAATAAAGCTTAGCCCTTTGAAACACCTTTTGTTCCACTTGTCTGATCTGCTTTGTCATGCTTTGGGGCTCTCAGCCCCCAACCCCACACAAGGCTGTCTGTTCTCTCCTCTTACGTTTGATTGATAATAGAAGCATTGTGACCATGAGTACAGACCAAGACCACAGGGACCAGTTTCTCTGCAAGTGATCAAGGAGATGAGTTGATTCAGTTATCACCCATGCGGGTCAGCCAGAAAGTGACACTTTATTAGATTGGGGAATTCAATTCAGTTAGTTCTCACTCCTTATTGGACAAAGTACGCTAGCACCTCTGTCAGTGCCAGCAGGAACAGTCAGATGGGAGAGCTACAGCCACCACTTCACATAGGGTCATCAGGGGAACTGAGCAGAGTGGAACAGCATGGTGAGGAATTATACTGGGAAGTGATAAGGATGAGACGTGCACGTGTAAGCTTGCACACATGTGCAGGGAGAAACAGGCTTGAGTAAAGTGAGTTAGAGCAACAACAGCAGCATATGTAATATATTTGATAAAGAGTTAAGAGATAAAAAGAGAGAGGGAGAGAGACAAGGGGCATTATATAAACCAAACGGCCCGAGTTATCCTTGCCTCTGTCTCCATCTGCACACCAGAAGAGGCGAGACAAAAACCAGACGAGGAAATACATGCGATTGGAAGAACGAGGTGGAAGCATGAGCAGCACAACAGCTCGCGTGAGCGAGGCAGATAGAACGACATTGTACGAATAAAGAGAGATATAAATGGAAACAGAGAACGAGAGATACACACACACACACACACACACACACACACACACACACACACACACACACACACACAATTAATTGTCACCTTGATAGATGAACAAAAATGACCAAGTGACAAAGAATAAAATAAAGAGGCAGGGAGACGTAATGACAAAGAAAGAAACTGAACTCATCCCCCTGTTGTTCCCTCCTCTTCAAAAAAAAAGGAAAAAAGAAAGAAAACAGGACGCTCATCTGTCTGTTATTAAGTTGATATAAGCACTGATTTATTAAGTCATGCTCACTAGTGTCAGTGTCACACAGGCAGCAGCACATTTATCAGTGTAGACATAGCACAAGAACATTCATGCAAACACAAACACGCACACACACACACACACACACACACACACACACACACACACACACACACACACACACACACACACACACACTAGCTCTCATGGTTCGTTGTCTATCTGAGCAGAAATGATGTTCTCGGAGCCTGAGTGAGCTGTAGTCCTGGAAAAAATTGCTCTGGGACTTGTTCACGCAAACTTTTGTGCGTTCATGTGTTCTGTATTTGTGTGTGTATGTGCGATAGTGTGTGTGTGTGTGTTTGAGTGTGGCTTCCCTGGAGAGACAGCACTGCCTTCCAGACTATCTCCTCTCATATTCCCCCTGTCAGTCAGTGAGGGACAGAGCGTGAAAACTAAAAACATCAATTATCATGCCATGGTCCCCAGCCAAGGAAACATGAATGATATTCCCAGAATGCACTTTGGTGTGATCACTGACTTGTTCTCAGCTTATGGAGTAAATGATGCAAAGGTAACGCAAATGTTGGAAAAACAAAGGTGAACGTGTAACTGAAAACAGACTTTTCATTCTTGGGAGGGTAGCATTTTTTCTTCCAACACTACAAAGAAGATACGATTGATTTTCTAGAGACAATAGCGTTGAATTGTGTTCTTACCACTGGCGCTGCACAACGCTGCCGATGCAAACAGTGTTGTCAAAATACAGACACATGAAATGCTGCACAGTAATAAATGGGAGACTTTACGACACCTTTATGAAGTGGCGTTGTGTCAGTAACAGTGCCCAGTGTGGTTTTATGGTATGGACACAGCTTATTGTTCACAAACAATATGTAACTATCTTTGTTTTGAAATAATCATTTGGTTGGAAGGTCGTTAAAAACATGTAATTAAGTTTGCAAAGTCCACTGCCAAAGTGTTGTCAGTGGAGCAGTTTTGGGTGTTTAGACTCCCAGTTCTCTACGGTTGAGCTTTGGGGGAGAGCTGCTTTTCTTGTTCAGTATTCACTTTACACCCGAAAGCAGTTGGAATGTAAAACTGCTAATTCTTTTGGAAAGTGGATTTTCAGTCTGAGCCAAGCGTGACTATCTATTGCAACAAGAGAAAGGTAGCGCACTGACACAAAGTGCCAGAGGACACAACCCATTCCCCAGTAGGTGACGGCTGGGCAGGGTGGGGCAGGGACAACACCACCAGCTACAACCACTACAGAGGTGGAGAGAGCAGAGCTGCAGCAAACTAAACTATCAGCCTCTCCTGGGCAGAGGCACACAAGGCACTCTGTGTGTGTGCATGTGTGTGTGTGTGTGTGTGTGTGTGTGAGAAAGAGAGTAAGTGAATGAGTGAGTCAGAAGATCACTCCTGTCTGGTAAGCAGATTGTGCTGCAGTTGTGTTAAAATTATTTTGGGATTGTTGAACTGACAGTGTTTTCTTTGTTATCGTGCAATAGCACTGGCCTGCAGGAAAGGACTGGGATTGTGGCGACAACGTGTTGGATGATGGGACTGATGGGACACACACACACACACACACACACACACACACACACACACACACACACACACACACACACACACACACACACACACACACACACACACACACATACACACACACACACACACACACACACACACACACACACATACACACTTCCCTTCCCAAAATAAACTACACGTTATCCTATCAACACAGTCCTGATTTTTCTTTAGAGCATTACCTCTACGTGTGGCAGTTTCCAGGGTGTCTAATTGCCCTAGGAAGAGGGCTGTTGGCATACTTAACTCCATGTTGGCATGGCCTCTTGGGTTTGGAGTTTTCATACGCAATGAAGCAGATACCCAAAAGGCTTTTAAAACATCTGAGACATTTGTGAAATTGATCAATTTCCTTGGTCGACATTTTGTAATATAATCATGATGTGCACCAGCTGCATGACTGTACAACATCAACCCCCCCAACACACACACACACACACATAGAAAAAAACCTTGCACTTAATAGTATCAAAAGTTAAAAAAGAATAAAGATTTATTTCCTACGACATCCCTGCACATGACAAAGTCTGATTCAGACAACACTGTAAAAGTCACCTTTACTTCAGATATGAAAATTGTGATTTGGAATGACTGCAATTTGCAGTCGTCGACGTTGTGATATCTTTTGTCTATGTGCTCTGTTAATTGTGCGGCCCTGCTCTTGACTGAGCTCAGGTGTGCTGCGTCCTTTGTTGCCAGCTATACTTAAAGTACTGCACTTAGAAATTGTGCTCAATAATATTGCCACAGGGACGTTCCCACCACTGTATTTATCTGGCATTATGCTGACGGATCAATAATAACTAAATAGTTTCTATTCACACAGCACTTTTCTAAAGTTCAAGTTCTCTTTCCAAGACTAGCAACATGACAGAACGGGTTGCAACAGTCAGAAGAGATGTGATGGGGAGAGGCGGGTAACACTATATGAAGAGGTGAGTCTTTAAACTTAAGATTTGAAAGCTGTAATGGAGGAAAAGTCATGGGTGCCCTGTGGAAGGGAATTCCAAAATTTACGAGCCACGACAACGGAGTGACATGCCAGCAGTAGACAATGGTGTGATCCTATGGGATGAGGAGTAAACAAGCACCGGAGGACCTCGGTGTACGGGGAAGGAGTGTATGGATGGAGAAGGTCAGACAAATATTGTGGGGCAGGACTAGGGAGAGCTTTGTAGGTTAGGGGAAGAATTTTGTAATGAGTACAGGATGAAACCACTGATCTATAACAAACTCTGGACTGATAAGGTAATGACAGAATGCCCACCGAGGCTAAAGCCAACGGGAGTTCCTTGGCAGCCATATTTGTATTCCTTAAAACGCGAATTGCGTCTGGAGTTTCTGCCAACTTGCCACAATAACTAGATATGCACCATCCGGTTACAACACTAGATTTTTGTTATTTTTATTTATTCCCCCCCTCCCCTTTTCTCCTCCATTGTTTCTGGCAAATCACCCTGCTCTCCGAGTCACCCTGGTCGCTACTCCACCCCCTCTGCTGATCCAGGGAGGGCTGCAGACTACCACATGCCTCCTCAGATACATGTGGAGTCGCCAGCCACTTCTTTAGGAGTTTCGCCAAGGGGACGTAGCGCATGGGAGGATCACACTATTCCCCCTAGTTCCCCCTCCCCCCTAAACAGGCACCTCGACCGACTAGAGGAGGCAGTAGTGCAGTGACCAGGACACATACCCACATCCAGCTTCCCACCCACAGACACAGCCAATTGTGTCTGTAGGGATGCCCAACTAAACTGGAGGTAACACGGGGATTCGAACCGAAGATCCCTGTGTTGGTAGGCAAGGGAATAGACTGCTACGCTACACGGACACCCTGTAGATTTATTTTTAACATCAATAATTTTTACCTGAGCTGATGCTTTTAACAGCACATGATATTATCAGAACCAGAATCAGAAGCCTTTATTCATCCCCGAGGGGAAATTGGGTGGTATTATAGACACTCACACTCTAATAACTAAAAACTAACAAAATACAAGATAAGGACATAGAAGCAAAAAGAAACAAGAAAACCAGAAACAAACAGAAATAAAAGATAAGTAAGAAATAGAAATAAGAACAAAATATATCACCAAGCATGGTGCACATAACACCCTATCTATACTGCACTACCACAGCACACAACAAGCAGCACAAACAAAACCCGATGGCCAATCCAGTGACCATTAACTCAAGAGTGTCGGACAGTCTGAGTCTGAGAGAGGAGTTGTAAAGTTTGATGGCCACAGGCAGGAATGACCTCCTGTGGCACTCTGTGATGCTTTTTGGCAGAATGAGTCTATTACTAAAAGTACTCCTGTGCCCAACCAGCATGTCATGGAGTGAGTGGGAGACATTGTCCATGATGGCACGTAATTTCAACAGCGTCCTCCTCTCAGAAACCACAGCCAGAGAATCCAGTTCCACCCCCACAATATCACTGGCCTTGCACATCAGTTTATTGAGCCTGTTTGCATCCGCTACCCTCAACCTGCTGCCCCAACATACAACACACAACAGCAAAACACAACACACAACAGCAAACAGGAGATCACTGGCCACCACAGACTCATACCACATCCTGAGCATTGTCTGGCAGATGTTGAAGGACCTAAGCCTACTCAAAAAGTAGAGGCGTGTCTGTCCCTTCTTGTAGAGGGCATCAGTGTTCTTAGCCCAGTCCAGTTTATTGTCTATATACACCCCCGGGTACTTGTAGTATTCCACAGTGTCCACACTGTGACTCCCTGGATGGAGACAGGGGTCACTGGTGTCATTTCCCCCCTCACATCAACAACCAGCCCCTTTGTCTTAGTCATGCTGAGCTGCAGATTGTTCTGCTCACACCACGTGACAAAGTTTCCCATCACAGCCCTGTACTCAGCCTCCTTGCCCTTGCTGATGCATCTGACTATAGCAGAGTCATCAGAGAACTAGGCGTCAGAGAATTGACAGAGGAATTAACAATCTGATGACTGTAGCAGAGTCATCAGAGAATTAGGCACATTCATAATCATGACTTACAAGAAACAATATTATGGATGGCATAAATGCTTACCTAGCAGGAAACAAGTTGCTGTTGATGTCCTTCCGCATATCTGTGTCCGCTACTACAACACTGATATAGGGAATACCAAGATGGCACTGTGATGGCTTCACAGATTTTTTTTGTCATCGTCAAGCCGGAGTGTTTTACAGATCAGTGGATGAAACTGGTAACCAGCAGAGAGAAGAAAGGATGGGAGGGATGTGGATGAGCATTTGGTGTGTGTGAGGACTCTAGCGGCTGAATTTTGACCATGTAATCTGGAGATGGTTTTGGCAGTGAGATCAGTAAAAAGGGCATTACAGTTATCAAGATGAGAGCTAACGAAGGCATGGACCAAGGTTCTGGCATGGGTCATTCTGAGTATGAGACGGAGTCATGTGATACTATGGTGGTGAAAAAAAAAGTAGTCTTATCAACACGAGAGTCAAATGAGAGGGACTAGTGAAAAATGACGCCAAGATTGTAAAGTGATTGTGAGGGATAGACTGTAACAGCATCAATATCAAAAGTGAGATTGGGCTGAGTAATGACAGTGGCTCTGGGACAAATAAGCACGACTTTGGTTTTATTAGTTTTGAGTTTGATTAAGTTGGACTTCATCCATTGCTTAATGTTACGGATGAAGTTTATTAATGATGGGGGCGGCAGGGCATTGGTGGGACGGGTACTGATGTAGCTCGGTGTATTTTCAAAATAGAAGTGGAAACTGAGGCCATGGCAGCAAATGGAAGAATCAAGGGGGAGCATGTGGATAATGAAAAGGAGAGGGCCAAGAACAGATCCCTGGGACATCTTGAGTAACAGGATTAGTGCAGGATTTGTGCTTTTGAATAGAGATGAAGTGAAGTCTGCCAAAAATACTCAGCACATGGAACTAAAGTAGGAATGTAGAGTTAACATGGGAGCCAGTGAAAACTACAATTCCCAAACTCCTTTTTTTATGAACCGCTCTGCCCAAATCCCCAATTTGACTCACCTGTTTGATGGCATAAAGCAGTTTGCCATAGCAGAATACGATGACCAAGAATGGTACGATCAGACAGAAGACAAACAGGCAGATGATATAGGAGATGTTATTTGCCGTTTTGTCCATCCAGTCAACGGAGCAGGTAGTTCCAGGTCCTTCGGGACCATAGTGACTCCAACCAAAGAGCGGTGGCATTGTCCAGATGAGAGAGTAGCACCAGGACAGAGCGATGCCCAGGGACATCTTTCGATAATTAGTGGAGTCGGCCTCTGCTGGGCCCATCATGGTGCTGTAGCGCTCAAAGGAAAGGACGGCCAGCGAGATCAGTGACACGATGCCTGGGGTGGGAGAGACAGGGTGCACACACACACACACACACACACACACACACACACACACACACACACACACACACACACACACACACACATATTCTTATACATACATTTGCATACATATGCATATACAAGCAGGTGCACATCATACATTCAGTATGTTTATATATAATAATAATCATCATCATCATTACATTTATATAGTGCTTTTCTAGACACCCAAAGCACTTCACATTGAAGGGGATAACTCACTTCAACCACCACCAACTATGTGTAACACCCACCTGGGTGATGCACGGCAGCCATTTTGTGCTAGAATGCTCACCACACATCATCTTGAGGTGGAGAGGGAGGAATCATTACGTCAATAACATGGCGGGATGATTAGGTGGTCAGATGGAGAATGCCAGGTTCAGAATTTTTCTGGACACCAGGGAACCCCCTACTCTTTGCGATAAGTGCCGTAGGTTCTTTAATGACCACAGTGAGTTAGGACCCCAGTTTCATGTCTCATCCCAATGATGGCATCCCCTACAGCATAGTGTCCCCGTCACTGCACTGGGGCATTGGGATTTGAGTTTTTTATTTATTTTTTTACTTTTTTTATTAGGACCAGAGGGAAGACTGCGCCCTACCAGCCCACCAACACCTTTTCCGGCAGCAACTCAGTTTTCCCGAGAGGTCTCCCATCCAAGTATTAGCCGAGTCCACACCTGTTTGGCTTCCGTCATTTGGCAGAGCCAGGGTGCATGTTGGTATAGCTGCCGGCAAGGATGAAAGAGAAGTCAAATGACCATTTACAATGAAAGTCATTATAGTTCCTTGTTTTTTACACTATTGTCATTTTGTTCAATGTTTAAATTATACTAAAATGTCCCTTTATATCTTCCATTTGATATAGGGGGGTTGAAGTGTCCAAATCTTCATTGGTATTACTTGGCAGCACAGTTGAGAACTATAATGTTCTATTTTTCTGCTGGAGACACTCTGTCATGGATGGATATAGAGTTGTGCTCCGTTCAGATACCATTAAATTTATATCTGTAATCAGCCAAGGTAAAACACCCCAGGGCACATACTGCCCATCCTATAGTGCTTAATATGGCTAATGTATGGTATGAGGCAAATAAATATATGAATATATCTAACTCCTTGTCACAACTCAGTCCAATCTGGGGCAATGTTTCATTTAAACTAGACATGTTGGATACTAAGCAAAATATCTGACCTTTACAAAGAAGATGTTCCAATGTCTTTCGATGAAATTGGAAAGTTATATGTTAAGGATAACATATAACATCCTATGAAAGCATTTTTTAAATACCTGCAATTGAGGAGTTTTATTTCTTCTATGCAAAATCAGTCATTGGTAATTCCTGAGCTTTCATTCTTAGAAGAAATTATTACCAACAATTGCAACAGTAAGGGTTTGATTTCATTAATATACAGCTGGCTTGCATCTGGTTCTAATGAGACCTCAGTATACAAACTTGATGCATGGAGGGTACATTTAAAAGAGGACATTTCAAATAACGATTGGAACATATTCTGTGAGAAGGCTCAGACACGAACAGCCAGCACTAATTTAAAACTACTTCAATAAAACTGGTTGATGCGGACTTATGTAACCCCTGTCAAATTGAATAAATATAACAGCAATATACCTGACAAATGTTTTAAATGTAATGAGGCTCAAGGAACATTTATACATTGTATTTGGGAGTGTGACAAAATTAAGAAATTCTGGAGGGAGGTGATCAATACAATCATGATTATTTTGTCTGTAAATATCCCTCTAGACTCCAAGATGATATTGTTACACATGTATCCAACAGATCTCAATCTGAGAATTAAAGAATATAAATTTATTGATTTTGCTATATTGCAGGCAAAACGATTGATAGCTTTGAACTGGAAGAACACTGTTGCACCTACAATTGGTACTTGGATTAAGAATATGGTGCACCGTATGTCAATAGAGAGAATAACATATACCTTGAAAAATAAAATGGTGTTTATAAAGGCTCTGGAAACCATTCATTGATTTTATAAAAAATGGAGATATAGGGGCACTCTTACAGGAGGAACACTTAGGACAGGGTACTTAAAGAATTTAGGGTACAAAGGTAATGGGTAGACTCCAGAAGGGGATAAAGGCATGTTTTGAAATTTAGTTGCAATGATGTAATTGTTTTGTCTATGTATAGCTTTATTTTGTTTGTTTGAGGTACCATGGAATTGCATGACTGATTTTGTCATATGTTTTATATTCATTTTGGCTCTAAATGCAAGGGAGATGTTAAGAGAGAACAAGTGAGTGTTTGGGTTGGGTGGGGGGTATATTTTGTTTGTTTGTGAAAGTTAAAATTTGTAGTGTAATTTGCTGCATAATAATGCTGACACATGTACAATGAAAAATCAATAAAGACATCGTTTAAAAAAAACTATACTAACATAAATTAGTTGAAAAGCAACTGCTTTATAGCATTTTTGCATTTCACTCATTGTATTTGATGGTATGTAACATTTAATCTATTCAGCTTTTATTTTTTTTCAAGGCTACAGACCATTGTAATTTTTTTAATCTGAAATGTATTATTAAAAAAAAGACTGGTGTAGCATATTTGTTTTATTTGTTGTGATAATTTAGTATCCAGTTGTTAACTCTCATTTCAAAATTATGCATTTTGTTTGTTTGTTTGTTTGTTTGTTTAAGGCCAGTTTGGCCTCTTTAAGAGCAAATAAAATAAATATAAAAAATATAAAAATAAATGAAGTAAAAATAAAAATCTTATTTATGTTTTCTTTGTTACCACACAAGCACGGAACTGCCCAGACCTACAGCGCACCTCTGCTGTGTGCGTTTAATAAAATGGAAGCGTTTTAGTCAGATTATTATTATTCCGATGATTTTTGAAATGTACAATACATCAAAGACTAACGGTCGAGCATTTAGTAGAAGCACGTCCTACTAAGCATCTCTCTCAGGTTGTCCATGAGTGACTGAGTGGCTACAATTTGCGATGCATTGCCCACACCGTGAGAAAGAAACAACTTGGAACTGCAGATTAAATCGGGTTAAGGCTTGCAAGCAAACTATTTTATCAATAGAGAAAATAAAGCCAAATAAAAACACTCCAAAGTCCTGCATGTTAACAGTATGTCATCTCTTAATTTGTGAGTTGAAGAATGCACCAACAGTGTTTATGACGTGCACATTCCCGATAAAAAAGGCATATTAAAAAAGTGCATGATGATTTAAAAGTTGATCATAGATAGAGCTGATTTTGCAGGTGTGAGATCCCCAGAAGTTGTTTTTGTCGTCATTTTACATGCCTTTCTTTTCAATGAGTCTCACGGTATTTATTTGCAATTGGAATTTAATCCAAATCTTTAAAAAAAAAGTGTAGAGTCATCTGCCACCTGATTTATGGTAATCTGTCTGCCAGAAAGAGAGAAACCTTGAATATTACTTTCGAGAATTAATGTGGAGAGGAGTTGGGCAGCAAGTAAAAATAAATAAGGAGAGACCGGACAGCCTTGGCAAATTCCTCGAGATAATTGAAACCGGGGTGAGGTATCATGTTTAAGTTTTGATTGAAGAATTGCCATTTGAGTAAAGTGTTTTTATAGATTTACAGAAATAATCACCAAAACTGAATTTGTAAAGAGATTGATAAATAAATTTGTGCTCCTGGGACTCAAAGGCCTTATAAAAATCTAAAAACAGAATAAATCCATTCTCATTAATAAGTACGGACCAATCCAATAAATCCAGAACTAATCTAATATTGTTTGCAATATGCCTGTTTGACATAAAGCCAGATTGTCATTCATCAATTATAGAAGCTAAGGACTTCTTAATTCTATTGGCAAGAATAATAGCTAGTACTGTGTAGTCATTACTAAGCAAACAGATAGGGCGCCAGTTGTGTATCGCATGCACATCTTTTTTTGGGTTTTGGAATGAGGGTTATAAGGAACCCAGCCACTGAGGATGCACAAGCCAGTGTATCCTTAGTGCCGGTCCCAAGCCCGGACAAATGGGGAGGGTTGCGTCAGGAAGGGCATCCGGCGTAAAATCTTTGCCAAATCAAATATGCGGATCATAAATAAGACTTACATACCGGATCGGTCGAGGCCCGGGTTACCAACGACCCCACCGGTACTGTTAACCAGCAGGGTGTCGGTCGAAACTATGCTACTGTTGGGCGAAGGAGAAGGAGAGAGGGAAAGCATGTCCAGAGGCAGCTAGAGAGGAGGAAGGGTAGGCATGTGGAGGTGAGAGTTGGAACTTTGAATGTTGGCACTATGACTGGTAAAGGGAGAGAGCTGGCTGACATGATGGAAAGAAGAAAGGTAGGCATACTGTGTGTGCAAGAGACCAGGTGGAAGGGGAGTAAGGCCAGGAGTATCGGAGGTGGGTTCAAACTCTTCTACCGTGGTGTGAATGGGAGGAGTAATGGGGTAGGGGTAATTCTGAAGGAAGAGTATGTCAAGAGCATGCTGGAGGTGAAGAAAGTGTCAGACAGAGTGATGAGTATGAAGCTGGAAATTGAAGGTTTATTGCTGAATGTTATCAGCGCATATGCCCCGCAAGTTGGGTGTGAGATGGATGAAAAAGAAGAATTCTGGAGTGAGTTGGACGACATGGTGGAGAGGGTACTGTTGATGGATATTACATAGAATCCGAGTGTATTTGTATCACTATGTATGTAACCAAGGTATTATTTGTATTACTCTGTATGTAACCAATGTGTGTAACCAGAACAGAGGGTGAAGAAAGACACATTCATGTCAATGAAATATATTACATGCCTCGCACGGAATGCGGGGGGTTGCCCTCCTATGAGGCCTTGGGAAAGATACCGTGTCTGGTGCAAGGAGGGCCCCCGATAAGAGTTGCAGGATGAGCACTCCCTAAAGCTCAACCATGAAAGGGAGCATTGACCAAACATAGTGGACAGGAAAATCAAGGCCATGTGTGATGAATGAACAAGGGAGGTTTAGCATATAAAGAAGCACACACACAATAGAAAGTCAGACACATACGACGGATTGGCAGAGTGTGTCTCCAGATCTGTACTCAATAAAATCATTTTAATCTCCTAAGACGTGGTGGCTGTTTTTCTTCACATCAACGGACCCGTGGACGAGGAACACGAAGGTGTTTTCCCGACAGTACCCAAGGAGGAGAGAGTGGTGATTGGAGCCGACTTCAATGGACATGTTGGTGAAGGGAACAGAGGTGATGAGGAGGTGATGGGAAGGTATGGGGTCAAGAAGAGAAATGTGGAAGGACAGATGGTGGTCGATTTTGCGAAAAGGATGGAAATGGCTGTGGTGAATACATATTTCAAGAAGAGGGAGGAACACAGGGTGACGTACAAGAGTGGAGGAAAGTGCACACAGGTGGACTATATCTTATGTAGAAGGCGCCATCTAAAAGGGATTGGAGACTGCAAGGTGGTGACAGGGGAGAACGGAGCTAGGCAGCATCGGATGGTGGTCTGTAGGATGACTTTGGAGACCAAGAAGAGGAAGCGAGTGAAGACACAGCCGAAGATCAAATGGTGGAAGTTGAAGAAGGAAGACTGGTGTGTGGAGTTCAGGCAGGAGCTAAGACAGGCACTGGGTGGCAGTGAAGAGTTGCCATATGGCTGGACAACCACTGCAGAAATAGTGAGGGAGACAGCTAGGAAGGTACTTGGTGTGTCATCAGGACAGAGGAAGGAAGACAAGGAGACTTGGTGGTGGAATGAGGAAGTACAGCAAATTATACAGAGGAAAAGGTTGGCAAAGAAGAAGTGGGATAGTAAGAGAGATGAAGAAAGTAGACAGGAGTACAAGGAGATGCAGCGTAAAGCAAAGAGCGAGGTGGCAAAGGCAAGGGAAAAGGCGTATGGTGAGTTGTATGACAGATTAGACACTAAGGAAAAGAAAAGGACTTGTACCGATTGGCTAGACAGAGGGACCAAGCTGCAAAGGATGTGCAGCAAGTTAGGGCGATCAAGGATAGAGATGGAAATGTGCTGACAAGCGAGGAGAGTGTGCTAAGAAGGTGGAAGGAATACTTTGAGGGGCTGATGAATGAAGAAAATGAGAGAGAGAGAAGGTTGGATGATGTAGGGATAGTGAATCAGGAAGTTCAGCGGATTAGCAAGGAGGAAGTGAGGGCAGCTATGAAGAGGATGAAGAATGGAAAGGCAGTTGGTCCTGATGACATACCTGTGGAGGCATGGAGATGTTTAGGAGAGATGGCAGGGGAGTTTTTAACTAGATTGTTTAACACAATCCTGGAAAGTGAGAGGATGCCTGAGGAGTGGAGAAGAAGCATACTGGTACAGATTTTCAAGAACAAGGGCGATGTGCAGAACTGTAACAACTACAGAGGTATAAAGTTGATCAGCCACAGCATGAAGATTTGGGAAAGAGTAATAGAAGCTAGGTTAAGAGGAGAGGTGACGATCAGCGAGCAGCAGTATGGTTTCATGCCACGAAAGAGCACCACAGATGCGATGTTTGCTTTGAGAATGTTGATTGAGAAGTATAGAGAAGGCCAGAAAGAGTTGCATTGTGTCTTTGTAGATTTAGAGAAAGCTTATGACAGAGTGCCGAGAGAGGAGGTGTGGTATTGTATGAGGAAGTATGGAGTTGCAGAGAAGTATGTAGGAGTGGTGCAGGATACGTATGAGGGAAGTGTGACAATGGTGAGGTGTGCGGTTGGAATGACAGATGGGTTCAAGGTGGAGATGGGATTACATCAAGGATCGGCTCTTAGCCCTTTCTTGTTTGCAATGGTGATGGACAGGTTGACGGACAAGATCAGGCAGGAGTCTCCATGGACGATGATGTTCGCGGATGACATTGTGATCTTCAGCGAGAGTAGGGTGCAGGTTGAGGAGAGCCTGGAGAGGTGGAGGTATGCACTGGAGAGAAGAGGAATGAAAGTCAGTAGGAGCAAGACGGAATACCTATGCATGAATGAGAGAGAGGACAGTGGAATGGTGAGGATGCAAGGAGTGGAGGTGACAAAGGCATTTGAGTTTAAATACTTGGGGTCAACTGTCCAAAGTAACGGGGAGTGCAGTAGAGAGGTGAAAAAGAGAGTGCAGGCAGGTTGGAGTGGGTGGAGAAGTGTGTCAGGAGTGATTTGCGACAGAAGGGTATCAGCAAGAGTTAAAGGGAAAGTTTACAAGATGGTTGTGAGACCAGCTATGTTATATGGTTTGGAGACAGTGGCACTGACGAAAAGACAGCAGGCGGAGCTGGAGGTGGCAGAGTTGAAGATGCTAAAATTTTCACTGGGAGTAACGAAGAAGGACAGGATTAGGAACGATTATATTAGAGGGACCGCTCAGGTTGGACGGTTTGGAGACAAAGCAAGAGAGGCAAGATTGAGATGGCTTGGACATGTGTGGAGGAGAGATGCTGAGTATATTGGGAGAAGGATGCTGAATATGGAGCTGCCAGGGAAGAGGAGAAGAGGAAGGCCAAAGAGGAGGTTTATGGATGTGGTGAGGGAAGACATGCAGGTGGCTGGTGTGACAGAGGAAGATGCAGAAGACAGGAAGAAATGGAAACGGATGATCCGCTGTGACGACCCCTAACGGGAGCAGCCGAAAGTAGTAGTAGTAGAATGAGGGTTATAAGGCCTTCTGTTAGTGTAGGTGGTAAAATTTACAAGCACTGCTTATTTACAAGCACTGTTTCTCTCCGCATAAATATCTCATTTGGAATAACCATGATATACAATTCAAAAACAAATCTAAATGTTTCCCAAATTAGTTTAACAACAATAATTTATTTGTAAAACAATTATTTAATTCAAAAGGTCTTCTAATTTTTTGTTTGTTTATAATATACCTGTCACCCCAAAATAATTTGCTATTGTAATGGATGCCATTCCTGAAGGTGTGATTATGTTGCTTAAGGGGAACACTGAACCACTTCTTTCCCCTTGTCAGTTAACTTTAAATGATACCATGAATGACACTATTGTCGGGAAAATGTGTTTTTATCCAGCCTTTCAACCCAGAACAGAAGGATGACATTCCTCTTTCGGAAAAACATTGTCACTGTTCCATATCTTATTCATTACTGGAGAACATTTGTTCCAAATATCTGCTGGGAAAAGGTTTAGACCTTGTTTTCAAGTTACTTGATCACAAACAAACCTCGAGATGTCTGTTTCAAACTTCTCCATCGATGCTATCCAACAAAACTTGATTTGCTAAAAATGAAACATGACATTGATGTTAATTGCATTTTCTGTGGTCTTGTTAGTGAAACGACTATACACTTGTTTTTGAACTGTCCTTGTACTGTGACTTTTTGGAGAGATTTTGCTCAGTTATATTCGTTGTAACATTTCTGTCCAATTTTCATTACTCTTCAAGGATTTGCTGTTTGGTTTCTACGATGTATGCAATTCAGAACAAAAAAAATATCATTTTATAAATATTTTCATTATTTTAGCAAAATTTCACATACACAAAAGTAAATTTTCTAGCAGAAAAATCTTTATTCAAATTTTTTATCAATGAAGTGCAACAATACATACAACAAACTATTCAGCACTCTATAAACCCCAAAGTCTTAAAAACTCTTGACATGGGAGTTAGGGCTGTTACATTTTTTTTGAACTGATTAAATGATGCAAACTTTAATTTCCATATATAAATCCCCAAGGGTTGCAATACCCTTGTCCTTGCAGTCAGCAAACGCCCCATCCGTCTGAGATGGCAAAAAGGAATGGTTATTTCATATAGGAGAGCATATTGAGACATTAGGCAGTTTGTTAACACATCTGATCTGATTCAGTATCCTAAGAGAGTTTATTAGAATGAAATTATTACCAATCAATTTATCAGGGGATTCTGTCTTGGAAAAAAAAACGTGGAGTACAAAAAGAAGTTTTTTTCTGCTGTAGTTTCAATGCTTCGCCACAAGTGGGAGATGCCTCCTTTCTGAGATGTCTTATCTGGGAATCCCCATTGCCAGTAAATCAACGCCCTTGCATTGGCTCGCCAATAATAGTTCCTAAATACAGGAAGGCTTAAGCCTCCCTCGTTTATTGGCTTTTGCAGATGTGCTTTAGCTATGCGATGAGCTTTATATCCCCAAACAAATGGAAAGATATCCAGTTTCTTAAAAAATGATGACGTCAGAAAGATTGGAAGATTCTGAAATGAGTACAAAAATCTGGGGGAGAGACACCATCTTAATTGCATTGATATGCCCCACCATAGATAATGGCAGGATCATCTACTTCTCTATGTTCAGTTTAAGCTTTGTGAGCATATTTACTTGCGTTTAAATAAGAGTTTGAGATTTCATGGTATTATGAGCCCTGGATATGTCACATGATCATACTTTAGTTTAAATGGTAACGCATTAAGGAAATCTGAATCTATACTGTCCGATAGTGGCATGAACTCACTCTTACCCCAATTAATTGTGTAACCACAGAGTTTGCCAAATGATTTAACAAAATCTAACAAGGGAGAAACAGAGGAATCTGAGTCGGTGAGATAGTTCAATGTATCTTCAGCATACAGGCTCACACGGCTTTCCAGGTTTCCAATCCCAATACCTCTGATACTGGAATGATTCCTAATTCCTATTGCAAGGGGCTCAAGTGCTATGTCGAAAAAGTAAGGGAGGTAGAGGATCCCCCTATCTGACCCCACGTTGTAAGTCAAAAGGCCCAGATCTGTCACTATTGGTGAGGATAGAGGATGATGGGCAGAGATACAGTATTTTGACCCATGCAATAAAGGAATCCCCAAACCCAAATCTTTGAAGTGTTTCAAACATATAGGACCACTCTATCTGATCAAATGCCTTTTCGGCATCAAGGGACAACATGGCCGCTCCAGGGTCCCCGACCTGGTTGGTATATAAATTGTTCAGAAGCCTAAGTACATTGCAAAATGAGAATCTACCTGGGATAAACCCTGTTTGGTCAGGGTGTATAATTGATTAAATATGCCTCCCCAATCTGTTAGCTAGTATTTTTGTAACCAACTTTTGATCAAAGTTGAGGAGAGCGATGGGTCTGTAACTTCTGGGCTTCGTTTCTTTAATTACAGTCTATAATGATGCAACCCGGTACTCTTTACCTTTTATCTGTACTCTTGTAATACCTGTGTAATTTCTTGAAAACTGTTGTGAAACAAGTTATATTATATAACCATATACAGTGCATCCGGAAAGTATTCACATCCCTTCACTTTCCCCACATTTTGCTATGTTACAGTCTTATTCCAAAATGGATTAAATTCCTTTTTTTTTCTCATCACTCTACACACAATACCCCATAATGACAAAGTGAAAAAGGTTTTGTAGACATTTTTGCAAATGTATTAAAAATAAAAAACTGAAATATTGCATATACATAAGTATTCACACCCTTTGCTATGACACTCAAAATTGAGCTCAGGTTCATCCTGTTTCCACTGATCATCCTTGAGATGTTTCTACATCTTGACTGGAGTCCACCTGTAGTAAATTCAACTGATTGGACATGATTTGGAAAGGCACACACCTGTCTATATATGGTCCCACTGTTGACAGTGCATGTCAGAACAGAAACCAAGCCATGAAGTCAAAGGAATTGTCTGTGGACCTCCGAGACAGGATTGTATCGAGGCACAGATCTGGGGAAGGGTACAAAAAATTTTCTACAGCTTTGAAGGTCCCGAAGAGCACAGTGGTCTCCATCATTCATAAATGGAAGAAGTTTGGATCCACCAGGACTCTTCCTAGAGCTGTCCGCCCAGTTAAACTGAGCGATCTGGGGAGAAGGGCCTTGGTCAGGGAGGTGACCAAGAACCCGATGGTCACTCTGACAGAGCTCCAGCATTCCTCTGTGGAGATGGGAGAACCTTCCAGAAGGACAACCATTTCTGCAGCACTCCACCAATCAGGCCTTTATGGTAGAATGGCCAGACAGAAGCCTCTGCTCAGTAAAAGGCACATGACAGCCTGCTTGGAGTTTGCCAGAAAGCACCTAATGGACTCTCAGACCATGCGAAACAAGATTCGCTGGTCTGATGAAACCAAGATTGAACTCTTTGGCTTGAATGCCAAACGTCACGTCTGGAGGAAACCAGGCACCTCTCATCACCTTGCTAATACCATCCCTACAGTGAAGCATGGTGGTGGCAGCATCATGCTGTGGGGATGTTTTTCAGCGGCAGGAACTGGGAGACTAGTCAGGATCGAGGGAAAGATGAATGGAGCAAAGTACAGAGAGATCCTTTATGTAAACCTGCTCCAGAGAACTCAGGGCCTCAGACTGGGGTGAAGGTTTACCTTTCAACACGACAACGACCCTAAGCACACAGCCAAGACAATGAAGGAGTGGCTTCGGGACAAGTCTGTGAATGTCCTTGAGTGGCCCAGCCAGAGCCCAGACTTGAACCCCATTGAACATCTCCGGAAAGACCTGAAAATAGCTGTGCAACGACGCTCCCCATCTAACCTTACAGAGCTCGAGAGGATCTGCAGAGAAGATTAGGAGAAATACCCCAAATATGAAGACTTATGGCTATAATCGCTGCCAAGGGTGTCTCAACCAAGTACTGAGTAAAGGGTATGAATGCTTATATACGTGCAATATTTCCGTTTTTTATTTTTAATAAATTTGCAAAAATCTCTACAAAATCTTTTTCGCTTTGTCATTATGGGGTATTGTATGTAGACTGATGAGAAAAAAAGGAATTTAATCCATTTTGGAATAAGACTGTAACATAACAAAATGTGGGGAAAGTGAAGGGGTGTGAATACTTTCCGGATGCACTGTATGTTTGGCAGCTTTTTTTCCTTCCTTTTTTCCTTTTTGTTGTTTTGTTTTTTTGTCTGTTGTTTTTTGTTTTGTTTTATTTTGTGTGTATCTTGAATATAAAACTGAAAATAAAATGTAAAAAAAAACTCTAGACATGTGTAAACTATATGAACTTCTGAACCTCTCTATTATTTATTTTTGTTCTTTTTTAATACCTTTTTCTTTCATTTTATATTTTATTTACCTCATAACCCCTGGCATATATGTCTTTATATATTGGTGTTGATTTATTGATGTTGGTTAATCTTGCAATTTATAAATAAGTTCTGTTTTAAAAAAAAAGAGTCTTACGACATTTCGTGATTTGCAGTCAATTGAACCGCTCTCTTTGAAATGACTGGCCCGCTGATCTCGATCCGAAACCAGAGCTTTACACATCCCTGGTGTGAATATAGGCACATATATTGATGCTGGATTGCAGTCGGCTTTTGTGTGTCTCCTGCTGGTTGTGGAGCTGGATACTTAAAGCGACGGCTCAGCTACAGAATGGCCTGGGAAGGTCCTGCACTGCAGAAAATTTCCACAGGTTCTAAAATATGAGGTAAATTAAGGTTTGTATAGTAAACACATTTAATATTTGGATATCTTTAACTTTATTGAAATAATTTTAATTCATTCTGCGGTGTCAGTTTCCCAGGTTTCAAAATAACACAAGACCAATTCTGTTCAACAGACCGATTCTGACGTCACAATACCGAAGCATGGCTTAAAATGCCGCACAGCGGCGACGCACAGTCAGTTGATAGATTCACGATGGACAGAACAGACCGGAATCAGAGTCACAGAGAGAGAATTAAGAAAGGAAAGATGTAGTAGGATGATGTTGTTCACTACCAGGGACATGAAAACACAAGAGCTGGTTTGAAACAAGAGTCCTGTAAGCAGGAAGGCAGCCAGCAGGTAGAAACAGGCCAACCCAGACAGGTGAGGGACAAAGTGAGACATATCTTGTAGTGATACTAACAGACTTCGTGTTTGCCACTGATGTGTTGAGCAGATCTAAATACAGATAGTCATTGATATTTTCCATCAGTTGTGTAGCAAACATAGTGAACATCACTGTCCTCATTATGATGATACAAGTTTATCAGGATAAACCCCATGAGATGAACCATCTCATTTTCGAGGGGGTCCTAGTTTTTTTTATTTCACTGTTGTTTTTTTTTCAATTTGATGATATACGCATTACATAATGATACATTATGAAATGAAAATAAAAGTTAAGAAAGTCTTGACAAAAGTTTTGATTTAACTGATGCTGTTCTGTATTACAGTGTCTGATGACAGAAGAGGAGGGAGAGAACCCCAACTGTAATGGAGGAAATGAAGAAATGGATGGACAAGGTGGCTCGGATGAAGGTGATACCCCTGGAGATACCCCTTACTGTATTGCAAGAGGAGAGGAGGAAGATGAGAGAGGAGGAAGATCACTCGCGAGCCATCCTGAAAAGGATTGCATTCATCCAGAGATGTTGCCAGGAGAGATCTTTTAATCAAAATGAAATGCTCTGTCAGAATGAGAGCCTCCAGAGCAAATGTATCCCAAAATCCAAAGAGAAAAAGGCCACTCTTTCTGACAAGGAGGCCATGGAGCAAGTAAAGGAGTCAACTGTATTGCAAGAGGGGATGAGAGAGGTGGAAGATCACTCGCGAGCCATCCTGAAAAGGATTGCATTCATCCAGAGATGTTGCCAGGAGAGAGCTCTGTATCATGAGGAACTCTCCTGTCAGAATGAGATCCTCCAGAGTGAGTGTCACCTCAAATGTGAAGAGGCAAAAAAGGCTGTGCTTTCTGCCAAGGAGGCCAGGCAGCAAGAAAAGGAGTCGATCCTCCTGAACAAAGATGTGCTCCAGCAGGTGGAGGCGTTATTTCGAACTGCTGCCATGGAGCTTGGTGGTAGGTTGGAGTGGGTGGAACACCTCGCTGAAGAGCTTACGCAGAGCAAAGAAAAGATGGCGGCTGCCCTCGTCCAGGCAAAGGAGGAGTTAAATGCCGTTCTTTCTGCCAAGGAGGCGATGGAGCAAGAAAAGGAGTCGATACTCCTGGACAAAGACATACACCTGCAGCAGGTGGAGGCCCTGCAGAGAGACACCGTCCTCAAGGAGCAGGAGAAAAGAAGTACTGGCCAAGGAAGAAAATGAGGACAGCTCCATAGATAGCAGTGCAGGACAGGTATGATCACTGTGTTTCTAGTGGTAGATGGAAGAAACAATGCACATTGTAGACAAGTATACAACTTTGCCATGTGTATTGGTGAAATAGATCAAATAAGTTTGCTGTAATGTCAGACGATCAGTGTACAGCAGTAGTGTGTATTATAGTATATCGACAGTAGAATGATGAGCATTTTGTACTTTACAGAGTTTCATCTAAGACCTCCTATCAGGGAACGGATTCCTCTAAGCAGAAAGAGGAAGAGGCAAAAGAAGAAACATCCTCCCCTGATCAGAATGCACAGGAGGCCAAGGCAGAAACACCCTCCCCTGATAGAGTGGAGGAGGAGGCCAGGGCAGGAACACCCTCCCCCGATGAAGATAAGGAGGGCGAAAGAAGAAGAGAGCATAAAGTCAGGTGCAAGAAGGGCTCTCTCTGGCACTTCTTTGAGAGGCTGAGGATTGTTCGCCTCTGATGTTCCCCCACTGACAAAGCTCTGACTTCTCTGATGGGCCCTTCCCTCTTCAACCCCACTACCCAATGGCCAATAATCAAATAAATAAATAAATAAAATGACCTGCATCTGCCATTTTTCGTTGTATTATTGTTATCAGTCATTTATGATACTTAAAACTGAGGATTAACCAACATTACAGTGAGATTAGCATATCAAGTGTGTCTTGTGTACTTGTATGTAAATGGTATGAAGTCTGTGTGTACATTCATTTGAAGTTTGTTTAAATATGTAGTATAAGTTAGAATGTTACCAGATGGAAATACTTAAAAAGAAAAAATGTAGTTGATGTGAGTATCTTCAGGATTGTAGCTTGGATTTTATTTTGTGGTGTTAGCCAGCTATTATGTTCACTACTAAATGCCTTCCAGAGCATTTTAAAACACTGAAATGAAATGGCAAGATATTATTGGTTTGGTGGTCCTGTATCACTAAGGATTCCCTTTTTAAACAGTCTGAGTACTGAGAGATTGCGTCAACCACAAGGCTCTGCAGAGGGTGGTGACAGCAGCAACACACATCATCAGGACTGAGCTACCAGCCATGCCGGTCCGCTACACCCAGAGGTGCAGGAAGAAAGCCCAGCGGATAGTTGGGGATCACAGCCACCCCAAAAACACGCTATTCACTCTGTTACCATCTGGAAAATGGTACCAGAGCATCTGGGCCCAAACCAACAGGCTAAAGGACAGCTTTCACCTAAAAGCCATAAGACTGTGTCCAGAATCAGTCACTACTCACTTGTAGTACTGTCTGAATATATAGCAAGAATCACAGAAAGTTCAATCACTTCATACAACCTTTATTGAGAGAGAAACCTTTCATCACTCATCTAAGTGACTTCTTCAGTCTCATGAGCATGCATAAAGACATATAGCGAGAATCATTATACCCTACATAGTGGACTCAAAGTATCAAGTCAATTTTATTTGCATAGCCCACCATCACAAACCACAAATCTTCCTTCCTGTGGGCCCCACAGCAACACAACACTCCGTCCCCAGACCCTCGCATCGGACAAGGAACAACCCCCCCCCACCAAAAAAACCAAAAAAAAACAAAAAAAACCAAAAAAAACAAACAACAGGGAAAACAGGAAGACATTTCAGGACGAGCAACAGAGGAGGGATATAAAAGTTTGTTAAAAGAAACACTCAACAGTAGGAAAAGCTGATGATTGCTTATGTCATGAAACAGGCTTGTACTGTCTCATAAAGAATTTATGTGAATCACTGGATTATATATATATATATATATATATATATATATATATATATATATATATATATATATATACACGTATATATATATGTATATGTGTGTGTGTGTGTGTGTGTGTGTGTGTGTGTGTGTGTATGTGTGTGTGTGTGTGTGTGTGTGTGTGCGTCAAATATATATAGGCAAAATAAATGTTGATATTCCACTCCTCATTAGTTGAGCACGTATAACACCATTGACAGTTTCGGAAAAAAACGCTATATATATTTCTTTGAATGTTTCTTTTAACAAAGTTATATATATAACTTATATATATATAACTTTGTTAAAAGAAACATTCAACGGTAGGGATAGTGCTCAACAAATAAGGTATAAGTCTGTTTCATGCTATAAGCAATCATCAGCACAGCGAACTCGGGGGCAGCCGCGGGAACTGCCACAGCCGGGACGCGAACCCGTATCCCTCCACCGCGGGCGACAACGTTAAACAGTCGACTAAAGGGTCGGACCCTTCGCTAACGGGTCCGACCCGTAAGGGGTCGTGCACGTTACACTACCCGCCTCCTTCGGGAAGCACGTCCCCGCGCTTCAGCATATCAACTCCCTATGCCCTCACGCCTCTGGGCGTACGCGCTGCCGATGGCCTCACGGTCGCACCATCCCACTTCTGACACCAATGCAGCGAATTCGGGGGGGCAGCTGCGGGAACCGCCACAGCACAGCCGGGACGCGAACCCGTATCTCCTGCACCGCGGGCGACAACGTTAACCAGTTGACGTTAATATATATATATATATATATATATATATATATATATATATATATATATATATATATATATATATATATATATATATATATATATATATTACAAGCAAAATAAGTGTCAAATATATATAGGCAAAATACATTTCAATCTTTGCATTCAGCTTTTCTTTGTGTATGTGTAAACCACAGGTCTTGGTGCACATAAAAGAGACAGCACATGTAGAAGCGTTCCTCACATTTCCAGGGTCAAATGTCCCACTTGAAGTCAAATGTCAAATTCCCTGACCTTTCCCTCACGTTCAGTCACTAAAAAGCTGGATTTCTATGACCTATAAGTAATAGAAAAACTGCCACCTTTGTGCTGAGCAGACAAAAACCAGCCACAGTATTTTAAAGCTGTCAATTTGTGAGGTTTATTTGATAGTTCACAGACGTGTTCAGTACAAAACTTTTCACTGCTTAAACATAGTGTACAATTATGATCACATATGACTCGGCCTAAACACCCTCATAAAAACACTGGCCCTTATACAACAAACTTTGAGCAAGATATTTGTTCTTAGATGGGAACACAATTAATGAATTTACACGGATATTACTTCCTTGAACACTTAGAACTTAGCTCTGAACTATCAAATGCTTTCAATTAACATTAAACACATGACGTTCTGACAATGCAGCAAACAGCAGACAAACTACCCTTACACATATACACACTATCGCTTTACTTTTGTTGGTTTGTTTGCTTTTACCCATTAAATGCACTTAGATTTTTTTCTGTACTATTTCTACAGAAATGCCTTCATGGTTCTATCATCGCTACTCCGTAGTGCTATATTTACGTATTGCCCTCTGACCTCGCCTCTGGCGAAGCTAGGCTCTGAAATTCACCGCTCATGCGACATCATCCCCTAAGCCCCGCCCACAACTGCACTTGACATGCGTCACCACATCACTCGTCAGTTCGACTAGAGCCTCCTTCAAGGGAAGACGTGCCGCGCTGAGCTCTGTTGCGGGTTTTTTCTTCATTGCTAGCTAGCTTAGCTATTTTCTCTATTTTGACAATAGTGCGGTTTTCTCCGTCACTATGGCTGGTGTTAACGTCGACGTCGATGTTCTTTTCGCCGAGTTTTATAGTTGTTGCCACAGGAAGAAGGACGCTGGCGATTTCCATCCTTTTTGCAGCGACCATCCTAGCATGGCTCATGTTCGGGAGACTGCAGCTAGGCTAGAGGCGCCACCATGCATGGTGTGCGCTTCATGGCCGCTCAGTCGACGGACGAGCTGGGTTTCACACGCCTTTTCCACTCAGGTTGGTGCCGGTGTGATCGGGATCCCTCCCCGGCCGGGCTCGTTGGTTTCTGCTGTGCTCCCTGGGAGCCAGGACCACATGTGCCCACCGGCGGTTCCGCAGGCTGCTGCTCAAGATGGCGGATCTTGCTCCTACCAAGTCCCTGAGGAAGGGTCCGAGGAGGAGGCAAAGTTCGACGACTTTTTCTCTTTTTTCCTCGAGAGGGCCTTGGCTTCGACGGGGACCACAAGGGTTGCCCCAGTCCATGCCTCGGTGACGCTCGGAATGGATCAGGCGTTCTCTGCCTCGGTGGAGGTGCGCAAAGACCCGAAGCACATTCCGCCCTCCCCCCCCATCACGGAGTCCATCAAAGCCACATGGCCGGAACCAGAGAAGGTGAGCTCCACTGTTAAAGTGAACACCCAGAGCCACCTGACGGTTGCTGGCTGGTCTCCTGCTTCTATGCCGCCCCCCACTGTGGATACATTTCTTTTCCCCCGACTCTACCCTGGTAAGCTACGCGAACCGGAGAGCAAGGAGGCGGCGATGAAGATCAAACATCCCTCGCCAGACATAGCGTCCATGGATGACCACGCGCGCTACATCTGGTTCAGTGTTCTCCGCTCCGCAGCGGCCATCTCCACAGCTGGTCTGGCAGCTGGTCATCTGGCGCGGGCGGTGGACAGTGAGAGCCAGGGGGATGACGACACCGATGCCTCACGCCTGGACGAGGCTTGGAGGGCTTCTCAGATCATCGGCACGTTCCTCCGTGATGCCGCGGTGAACTTGGGTGCGGCTCTGTCCTCCTCAGTCCTGCTGAGGCGCGAGTTCTGGAAGAAGGACTGTCGCTTGGAGGACGGGGTCGTTAAGATGATCCGCAAGCTCCCCATCAACACGGACGGCCTTTTCGGTGTGGATGAGCCAGCACGGGAAAAGATCCGTCACGACCTGGCCAACGCGGAGCTGCTGGCTAAGACCTTCAAAGAGAAGGGTCCCGCGCAGCCTCCGGCACGCGCTCAAGGCTCTCCGAAGCCCCAGCCGCAGGGGGGGCGAGGTCGAGCCTCGAAGCGCCGCAAGAACTACGACAAGAGCCAGTCGGCTGGCCCCGCGCCACCCCCTGGGGCTCACAGTCAGTCCCACCGCGCTGGTGGAGGGCATCGAATTTGCCGCGGACAGTTCAAAGGTGATAGTCTACCCGAATCCGTCGTTTCGTCCGAAACATGTCACCGCGCGTTACCAGCGGGTGCCATTGGTGTTGTCGGCCTTTTATCCCTCTCCCTCTTTGGAGGAGGAGAGGAGGCTCCATCTCCTCTGCCCTGTTCGTGCGCTACGGGTTTACCTGGAGCGCACTGGTCCTTTCAGAAAGACTAAACAGGTCCTTGTCTGCTACGGGGCGACGGGCAGGAAAGGAGAGACGCTGTCTAGCCAGAGGCTTTCTCATTGGATTTGCTCCGGGATCTCCCAAGCCTATGTGGGGGCTGGTAGAGAAGTACCCAGGTTTAAAGCGCACTCCACGAGGGGCACAGCCGCTTCGGTGGCTCTCTATGCTGGTGTGGCGATGGAGTCTATTATGTCAACGGCAATGTGGTCTTAGCCACATTCGTTCGTTGATCATTACTTAACTGACCAGTCTGCTATGACAGTGACCGGTGCTGTGATTGGCACAGCGAGGCGCACTGATGCGTAATGCGCTCCGGCCATACGCAAGTGTCTCCCGTCGGGACCGCGGACGTTTGTACATAGTTCATTTAAAATAAAATGAAAAAAATAATATTATATATAGACTATAGCCTATGTGTATATGTATATGGAAAGTTGGAACGGTTACGTTCCCTTTTCTCTTTTTTCCCGCCCCCTTATGCGAGCCTCCCCTCTACGATATACTAGCCGGCCAAAGGGGGGATTTGAGTACTGGGTGTGAGGTGTTGTTCCCCTTATTGTCCTCGGCGCGGGTGGCAGGCGAGGGGCATTAGTCCGCCGCTACTCCGTAGTTGGGGCAATATGTAAATATAGCCCTACGGAGTAGCGATAATAGAACTCCTGGTTCTGTAGAGAACCTGGGTTCTATGAGCTACGGAGTAGTGCTATATTTTCCTGCTCGCCTGCTGAGGTCCCTTGAAGGAGGCTTTGGTGGGTCGAACTGACGAGTGATGTGGTGACGCATGTCAAGTGCAGTTGTGGGCGGGGCTTAGGGGATGCTGTCGCATGAGCGGTGAATTTCAGAGCCTAGCGTCGCCAGAGGCGAGGTCAGAGGGCAATATGTAAATATAGCACTACTCCGTAGCTCATAGAACCTAGGTTCTCTACAGAACCAGGAGTTTATGCTTTCAGGGGTTAAATGCTCAGAAGGGTTTCCTGTTTGTCATCAAGTTCATCATTCAGTCTTTTTATTTCTTCACATTTAGCTTTCACAGCCTGTCTTAGACTGTTTGACAGTGCAATGAATGTAAGATTCCCTACACTTTCTGCCTTTAAATGCAAGTTCACAGCAGATTGCTCCATGGCTGAGGCATCTTTCTGGAGGAGTGCTCTCTTTTTTTTTTTAGTTCATCGATCTCATCAGAGAGAGCTCCTTTTCAAGGTTTGTTTTTCTGCTCCCTTAAGTCTTATCTGTTCCTCAAGATGAGAAGTATTTGCTGCCTCGCAGAGGATGCAGTCTGAAGGCTTTAATTACAACAAAGTTATCAATTTCCTCCACTGACCTCAAATGATCACACACTGTAAGCCCTTTCCTTCATGTTTTCAACATCTATTTGTCTATTGACTGAAAAACCTCTCCGCTGTTGTATTTCCATGTGAGAGCATGAGAGGGAGTGCCACAACATTCACTCCAGTGTTTCATAGACTTGCTCTCCTACCAGTGTTTCATAGAATAGGGTATCTACTTGGCCTATGGCAGGATTGAAGTCAGTGAAATATGTCCTTTTCTTTGGTACAGTCTCATTGATGAACATCCTGTACTGTTTGCGAACGTCATCACAATCATTTTCATCTACTCGTTTGGGCTCAGTGAGCAGTTTGAGGATTGTTTTCCACTTGTTGATGCATGAGTCTTTATTACTTGTCATCCTCCTTGGATCTAGGCAATCTATGTTGCGCACAAGAGAGTACTGTAGTGGAGACTTTTCTTGGAATTTCCCCGCAAGTGTCAGTAATAATTTTCTGCAATCTATCCTGAACTCCAACTCTCTCTTCTCACTAATCTTTGATGACACAAGTTCCTTCAGCAGTTTGTCTGCAGAGAATCCCACATGAACTTTACTTGAATGTATGAGATTGTTTTTGTTTGTAACTTCTACTGACATCCATTGTGATACTGTGTTTGCAATAGCCATCACATCAGGCTTGATAAAACAATCCATAATTGATGTGATAACATTATAAAGATCCACACTCAGAAAAGGGAAATAGGTCTGTCTGTTTGATATATAGATTCAAGAAAGGTGCAACCTCTTTTGAAAATGACAAGTGAAAGGCCAACTTTGAAGGCATCAGTGGGTCTCTGCACCCTTCTTTAACAGTACTATAGGATTTAGTTCCAGGTTGGGGAATTTGTCTGCCTCTACTGCATTCACATATTTCTTCAAGTCTGGCAATATCTTGATCAGTCTCTCTGTAACTGGGACATTCTCTACCCATCTTGTTCTACAGAATTTGAGTGGCATAAGAGGACACATTTCTCCAAATGCTTTAGCATAATCCTCTCTTTGGGTAGGGGAATCTTTCCATTGCCAATAAGCATTACTTAAGAACTGGTCTACATTCCACTCAGGCATCTGCACCTTTTTTAAATATCCTGTGCAAAATATGTAGGCCACAGCTACCCACATTTAGTAACACAATATTGACATCTCATTCAACTTCAGTTTGTATAAGGTCTTGGAATTTCACATTGACATTGGGTCCATCCAGTGGAAGCTGTACAAGACCGTTGTAATTTAACACCTCTGTAAACTTGTGGAAGACCTCTACCATGTCCTCTGCTGTGGCGTGGCCCATGAATTCAGAAGTAGTGTGTAGCCACAGCATCAATGTCCCAAAAGTTAAATTAATGTCCATTTGCTTTGTTTGGGTCTTATGATTCAAACTTTCATCAAAAAGCAAAACATATCCATTCTTAAGAGACCTTATCCTGTCCATCAGAAGTGACTTGCAGTATGGTGCTATGTCATAAATGGTCAAAGAGGATTCAGTCTCTCCACATTTACAGCTGCTGGCAAAGTCACTATCTGGGAACATTTTTTTTGAACAGAGACCCTATAAAAAGAAATAAATGTGCAAAGCTGTAATTTACCATATATGCCCGAAATATAGGCCATGTTTTTAAATGACTCTAAACCACAATCCTATAAATTAATTAAAATTGTGTCATCAAATCAGCTATCCCTCAATATAAGCATTGAACCATTATAATCCTAATTGTAGACTAGGCCTTACGTTAGTGTGATTTGATACCCAGTATGGTAACTACACCGCAACTGGAGTACCACCAACAATCTTAAACCCCCAACAAAGTTGCTGGACCACAAACTAGATTCAATTGCCTTACTTCAAATGGCCTGTTGTCAGTCTGTTTAATCACACTTGTTTGGTTGATTAAAATGTTAAATAATGATTAATTTACACAAATCTGAGTTTGTGTGTAAGATTAGTGATGCTGTGAAGCAGTAGTGAACTGTGGGGCCAAGTACTAGGCCTTCAGTAACGCATTATTTTTTATGTTGCTTGGGGTTGTGTCTGCCTGTCTCAATACTTTCAATTAGACCAATAGACATAGCGAATTAAATCATACTCGTGACACAGACGTATTCAACTCTTTGGTTTCTTTATCAGAAGAACTCTCGGCATACCATTCGTCTTCTCATGACATCCTCACTACGGGTACTGTCAGGTGTCAAACAACTAACCAATACATGACATCCCCCTTTTCCTTGGAAACAAACTTACAATTTACAAAACAGCTGTCAACAGTGGCATTGCAGAAAGATTTTTTTTTTTTGGTCTGTTTACAGACATATTAAAAACCTGTCTATCCAAACAACTAGTGCTTAAACGTGTTTTAACATCAACTATTGTCTACACATTAACATCACCCATACTGCGTATGAACAGATTAGGCTTTGATGTAATCAGACATTCTATTGGGTGGTCTTTTAACCCTTTGAGGTCTGGTTGTCTTGGTCATGCCTGCCGTGTTAGTGTCAGTGGGTACTGTCTGTGTCACAGTGCAGGTACATGTATCAATGTCCTCTGTACTGTCTTCTGTTCTCTTTGTCTCCTCCTGCTCACAGAGAGACTGTTGGTCCATTGGTTTGGTATCTTTTAACAAATGTAGTGTTTCTAGAGTAGCGTGCTCCCTCTGGAGATTCTACAACTACTTGATTCCCTGTCTTATTTATGCCTCTGTGGGTTGTCACACTGAAAGGGGTAGTGAACTTGTCCACTTTTTCCTGACATACTAGAACTGTATCGCCTACGTCCATGTCTGAATACTGTGCTCTTCATTGTTCATCTGCATACAGTTTGGACTTGCCCTTTACTTCCATGTTCTGGTAACGCACTTCCATGTCTGCGTGTGACTCTGTGATCTCTGGCAACTTTCCTCTCATTTTAAAGAGCGACTTGGCTGGGTGTCCGGGTAGCGTAGTGGTCTATTCCATTGCCTACCAACACGGGGATCGCCAGTTCGAATCCCAGTGTTATCTCTTGCTTGGTTCGGTGTCCCTACAGACACAACTGGCTTTGTCTGCGGGTGGGAAGCTGGTTGTGGATACGTGTCCTAGTCACTGCACAAGCGCCTCCTCTGGTAGGTCGGGGCGCCTGTTCAGGGGGGAGGGGGTACTGGGAAGAATAGCATGATCCTCCAACGTGCTATTGTCCCCCTGGCAAAACTCCTCACTGCCAGGTGAAAAGAAGCAGCTGGTGACTCAACATGTATTGGAGGAGGCATGTGGTAATCTGCAGCCCTCCCTGGATTGGCAGTGGGGGTGGAGTAGCAACTGGGACGGCTTGGAAGAGTGGGGTAATTGGCTGGATACAATTGTGGAGAAAAAAGGGGAAATAAAAAAAAAAGGGCTACTCAGCTGGGTTCTTCCTGCAGTGGCATGGTCAATGCTCCTGTACATTCTAAGCTGAGGAGGAGGAGGATGAGCCATCCACCTCATAAAATCCAGTGCTGGAACTGGAGCTCACAGAGGAGACGCTACCAATGACCCTGTCACGACAGGGAGTAATTCAACATCTTAGAGAGCGCAGTAAACCACTCAGACTGTTCGGAGAGTCAGACTATGATGCCTTCCAGAGACTCAGGAGATCCTGGCCCTGAAATAAACAAGAGGTTAAGAAATGACCTGGAAGCCACCATGGACAAAGTTGACCAGCAGTATCTGGATGAAATTGTAGGAGGAATAGAGTCTGGAGAAATGGACACACAACATGACCTGAAAGCGCATGAGGAGCACACAATAGAGGAATTAGAGGCTCTTGGAAAAACTCTGGGCAGTGGAGATAATAACAGAGACCAGGATATCATTGATAAAGTTTTGAGGTTTCTTCTGGGTGTTTGAGCCAAAGATCTGAATAGATGGGAGGACCAAGTAAAGCGTAGTGTTCAGGGAAAGCTGGCAGTGCTACTCAGTCACAGACTGAAACCTACCTCAAGCCTCTCTTCAGAAAACTGTGAAAGAAGAGCTTACCAGCTGATATCAAACAGTCAATCACAGACATAAATTCATGTTGGAGAGAGAATGTGTCAAGGTAAATGACACATATCCGCAGATGACTATTGGTAATGCTCCCTGGCCCATTGGTGTGACCATGGTGGGCATCCACACTCATACGGGACAAGAAGATCATCTCTAAACGTGTGGCCCATGTTCTAAATAATGAGATGCAGAGGAAATACATCCAGGGACTGAAAAGATTAACGACCATCTGCCAGAAGCACTTTTCAACTGACCCATCAAAATGTGTGGAATACAATGCTTTATAACATAAACAAATGTGAACACAATGATCATTGCAATTGGAGTGTAAAGTCTGATTTTGGAACATTTAAACCTAGAAGTCTCACTGAAAAGACAACAGTAACCATAACAGTAACTGTGGCTTTGATTTCAAGCCTTTTCATCAGTCTGATCATGACAGCGTGCAGGCGTCTGTTATTTATTTCCCGGTCGGCTGCATGCATGATGACGTTGTCTGAGATGTTTTCAACACCTTCCGTTCCAGCCAAGGAATTAGCTATTATGTGTTGGTACTGTTCGCTCCCCGTGTCTGCGTGGGTTCCCTCCGGCTGCTCCGGTTTCCTCCCACAGTCCAAAGACACGTAGGTCAGGTGAATCGGCCATACTAAATTGTCCCTAGGTATGAATGTGTGTGTGTGTGTGTGTGTGTGTGTGGGCCCTGTGGTGGCCTGGCGACCTGTCCAGGGTGTCTCCCCGTCTGTCGCCCAATGACTGCTGTGAGAGGCTCCAGCATCTCCGCGACCCTGAGAGCAGGATAAGCGGTTCGGATAATGGATGGATGGATGGATTTATACTGTTCACTAGCTGAAGATACACCAAGTATTAGGCTTTTGTATCCATACACACTTATGCACTGCAAAGGTGGTGATTTCTCTTGATTCAGGGGTCAGTTCAAGCTGGTGGATAGCCCCATTTCAGGTCTAGCTTACTGTCGAGCCATTCACCCCTTGAAGTATCTCATCCACAGTAGGGATTGGATATTGCTCTCTCACAATGGTCTGGTTTGCACATCTCATGTTTAGACATAACCTTACATCTTGGTCTGTTTTTGGTACAATAACCACAGGGTATACCCATGGGGTGGGGGCAGTTACCGGTTCAATAATGTCCATGTCCAATAATTGTTTTATTTTGGTGTCTACTGCCCCCCTTATGTTGAACGGCAAATGCCTGAGCAGCTAGGCCACAGATTTTACATTCAGGTCTATGTACAGATTTATCTGTTCTGTGTTCAGCTGTCCTACTCCCTGGAATACCTTTGGATACTGCTGTTTGAGTGACTGTCTTATCTCTACCACAACTGCGATAACTGCGCCTATTTTTAAAACTCCAAGTTTCATGGCTGTCTTCCTTCCTAGTAGTGGCTCTCCATTGCCCTTAACCACAATGAACTCTGTCTGCTCAGCTCTGCTACCTATTGTAATCTCACATGTAAAGGCACCTTTAACAGACAGAGGTTGCTAGAAGCATACGAAATAACTTTCTGTTGCCAAGGCATGAGAGTCGTGTATTGATCTTTAATTTGACTGTAAGAGATTGGCCATCATTATGACAAATGGCTTAAAACAATACACTGTATATTCACAAAACACTACTCACACCGCTGTAGCATGCCACCTTTTGTCCCTTACTTGGTTGTGAAAAAGTTGGCAACCCTAATCTTCTCCATGTGTGACATGGCTGACATCTACTCCTCGACATTTTCACACCGTGAGGCTAGTTGTAACGTGCGGGCGAGCGTTAGGCCTAGCCCTTCTTCTAGCAGTTTCCTCCACACATATATGTTGATGTACATCTACACAGGATAGCGTCTCTTATCTGATTATCAGAATCCCCCCCCCCACAAAAAAAACCAAAAAAACCTACAGTCTCTGGCTGCTTGCCGCAAGCGAGTGGAAAATTGTTGTAGTCTCGCCTGGCTTTGGGACATCGTGTGAAACGCCTGTCTGGCATATGCTGCATTGACTTTGGGTACGAAGCAGTGGTTTAAAGCACAAACTGTGGACACATAGTCCGCTGGCTGACCTGTTTTTGGTAGAGTCGAAAATATGTCTTGTACATCTGGTTGAGCTCTTTTCTGCTGTCTTGTAGCATCTGTGGAGTTGTCCTCAATAATGAGTTGGCATACAGCCCGAAAGATATGAGAGAATCTAGTATCTAACTAAATGAGCACTGTCGTTATCTTCAGCACCAGTGTTGTGTCTGTCTGTCTTAATATATTCAATTAGACCAATAGACATAGCGAATTAAAAAATACTCATAGCACGGACGAATTCAACTCTTTGCTTTATCAGAAGAACTCCCGGCACACCATACGTCTTATCATGACGTCCTCGCTACGGGTACTCAGAGCCCTAGAAAGAGAGAGTTACGTCAACTCCGTAGACGTCAATGGGCCAATTATTTAAAAGCAATGACGGATCATGGGAGCCCTGGATAGTTCCAAACAGTGCGACCCGGGGCAATAGGATTTCTATGACGAAGGTATGTTTCTCGCATTAATCAAAGGTTAATTTATAGGTAAGAAGCTACAGTTGACATTTTAATGATGACCATTTTACAAGCACGTTTGAATCAAATTAACGATGTAATTTAAAGCGTGACAGCTCGTCAATTCCTACACATGTGCATAGAATATGTGTCACGTTGGAATATATCTATATCTATATATAAATGTAAAAATCTGAAAATATTGGTTAGTAGTTACCAGAAATCGCAGCTAAGCAGTTCATTTAAATGACCCGCCAAGCTTCGTTTGGAACTATTCGGCGGCTAAATGAACCACGTGACCCTCTCGCATTCTGACCCCTCATTGATGCAACTCTCTCTTTCTAGGGCTCTGCGGGTACTCACGGATGTCAAACAACAACCAACAACACTAGCTAGTTAGCGGTATATCTACAGAACCCAATTCCACTGAAGTTGGGATATTGTGTAAAACATAAATAAAAACAGAATACAATGATTTGCAAATCCTTTTAGACCTATATTCAATTGAATACTCTACAAAGACAAGATATTTAATGTTCAAACTGATAAACTTTATTGTTTTTTTGCAAATATTCACTCATTTTGAATTTGATGCCTGCAACATGTTCCAAAAAGCTTGGACAGTGGCATGTTCACCACTGTGTTACATCACCTTTCCTTTTAACAACACTCAATAAGCGTTTGGGAACTGATGACACTAATTGTTGAAGCTTTGTAGGTGGAATTCTTTCCCATTCTTACTTGATGTACGACTTCAGTTGCTCAACAGTCCATTGAGCTTCCGTTGTCATATTTTGTGCTTCATAATGTGCCACACATTTTCAATGGGAGACAGGTCTGGACTGCAGGCAGGCCAGTCTAGTACCCGCACTCTTTTACTATGAAGCCCCGCTGTTGTAACACGTGCAGAATGTGGCTTGGCATTGTCTTGCTGAAATAAGCATGGACGTTCCTGAAAAAGACGTCGCTTGAATGGCAGCATATGTTGCTCCAAAACCTATATGTACCTTTCAGCATTAATGGTGCCTTCACAGATGTGCAAGTTACCCATGCCATGGGCACTAACACACTCCCATACCATCACAGATGCTGGCTTTTGAACTTTGCACTGATAACAATCTGGATGGTCCTTTTCCTCTTTAGCCCGGAGGGCACGACGTCCATGATTTCCAAAAACAATTTGAAATGTGGACTCGTCAGACCACAGCACACTTTTCCACTTTGCGTCAGTCCATCTCAGATGAGCTCGGGTCCAAAGAAGCCGGCAGCGTTTCTGGGTGTTGCTGATATATGGCTTTCGCTTTGCATGGTAGAGTTTTAACTTGAACTTGTAGATGTAGCGACGAACTGTTTTAACAGACAATGGTTTTCCGAAGTATTCCTAAGCCTACGTGGTAATATCCTTTACAGAGTGATGTCAGTTTTTAATGCAATGCCGCCTGAGGGATCAAAGGTCACGGGCATTCATTACATTGCATTACAGTCATTTAGCCAACACTTTTATCCAAAGCGATTTACAATAAGTGCATTTAACGTAGGAAATCAGGAGAACTGCTAGTCATCAGAGGTCATAAGTGCATCTAAACAAGCATCTAAGAGCAAAACCAGTGCTAAAGTAAAAGTGAAAGAAAGAGGTTTTTTTTTAAAATGAGTGAATACAATAAGTGCTAAGAACAAGTAACAGGGTAGTAGTTCTTAAAGAGGTGAGTTTTCAACCTGCGCCGAAAGATGGGCAGCAACTCCACTGCCCTGATATCAGTGGGGAGTTCATTCCACCACTGTGGGGCCAAGACAGAAAAGAGCCGTGAACGGGTTGATCGGCAGCAAGTGCCTCTGAGCAATGGGGCAACCAGGCGTCCCGAGGCAGCAGAGTGACGTGGTTGGGCTTGACCATGGCCTGGAGATAGGAAGGAGCTGTTCCTTTCACTGCCCTGTAGACAAGCACCAGAGTCTTAAACTGGATGCGAGCAGCTACTAGGAGCCAGTGTAGGGACATGAGAAGGGGAGTTGTGTGGGAGAACTTAGGGCGGTTGAACACCAGACGAGCTGCAGTTTTCTGAACAAGCTCCAGAGGTCTGATGGCCGACACCGGGGTGCCAGCAAGGAGGGGGTTGCCGTAGTCCAGCCGGGAGATGACCAGAGCCTGGATGAGCACCTGTGCCATCTCGTCGGTGAGGAATGGGCGAATCCTCCTGATGTTATAGAGGAGAAATCTGCAGGAGCGAGCAATCGATGCAACGTTTTCAGCAAACGACAGTTGGTCATCCAGGATCACAGCCAGATTCCTCACAGTCCGAGTTGGCATCACTACGGTGTTGTCAATGGTGATGGCCAAGTCTCGGTGCGGGCAACCTTTCCCCAGGAGGAACATCAGCTCTGTCTTGTCCAGATTGAACTTCAGGTGGTGTGTTGCCATCCACTCCAAGATTTCAGTCAAGCACGCAGCAATCCGTGTCTCTACTTGTGTGTCAGAGGGAGGAAAGGACAAGATCAGTTGGGTGTCATCAGCATAACAATGGTAAGAGAAGTCATGCGAGCGGATAACAGAACCCAGGGATGTTGTGTACAGGGATAAAGGAGAGGACCCAGAACTGAACCCTGTGGAACGCCTGTAGTCAGTCTGTGAGGCTCCGACACAGATCCCCTCCATGTCACCTGGTAGGAACAACCCGTCAGGTAGGTTGCAAACATTGAGAGTGCAGAGCCTGTGACACCCAGCCCCTTGAGGTTAGAGAGGAGGATCCGGTGGTTCACTGTGTTGAACACAGCTGACAGGTTCAGAAGTATCAGGACAGAGGGGAGAGAGTTTGCTCTCGCAGAGTGCAGTGATTCTGTCACTGCAAGGAGGGCCGTCTCTGTTGAGTGACCCAACCTGAACCCAGACTGGTTGAGGTCCAGGAGGTTGTTCTGGTGGAGGTACAAATAAAGTTGGTTAAAGACATCACGTTCGAAAGTTTTGGATAGAAAGGGTAAAAGGGAAACTGGTCTGTAGTTTTTGATGTCAGAGGGGTTAAGTGATGGTTTCTTGAGAAGGGTGGTGACTCTAGCAGTCTTGAAGGCAGATGGAAAGCATCCTGCCTGGAGGGAGGTGTTGATGAGGTGGGTTAGATAGGGAAGGCGTTCAGGTACTATAGACTGAAGAAGAGGGGAGGGGACCGGGTCAAGGGAGCATGTGGTGGGGCGACTGGATGTGATGAGGTTTAGAACCTCATCGGGGGAGAGGGGAGCGAGGTGGGATAGAGTGGGATGTGGAGAGGTGAGGGAGGGTGCAGAGGGTGGGAGAGTGCATGCAGCACTAACCGGGTGGTGAGAAAAGGAGGATCTGATGTCGTTTACCTTCTTGTCAAAGAGGTTAGCAAAGTCATCAGGGAGAAGGGAGGAAGTAGGAGGATGAGGTGGGGGTTGAAGAAGAGTAGAGAAGGTTTCAAAGAGTTTCTTAGGATTAGAGGCAGATGATAGGATTTTAGAGCGATAGAAGGCAGCCTTAGCAGCAGAAAGGGATGAGGAGAAAGTTGAAAGAAGAGATTGGAAATTGAGAAGGTCATCTAGGAGTTTGCCTTTTCTCCATTTGCACTCTGCCACTTGCAGGCCTGGGGGTGAGGGGACAGAGATTGTCCAGAGAAGTGGAGAGGGTAGAGAGAAGAAGATCAGTAGCAGTGTCGGGGGGTAGGAGAGAGAAAGATTCAGGTGTAGGGAGGATAGAGGTAACAGAGGAAGAAAGATCAGTGGTGGAGAGAGAGCGGAGGTGTCTACGGGTGGAAACCATGTGGGTAGGGGAAGGGGCTGAGGGGGGTGAAGAGAGGGAGAGAGAGTAGGACATGAAATAGTGGTCAGAGAGCTGGAGGGGAGTAACAGAGAGATTGGAAATAGGACAGTGTCTAGTAAAGATAAGGTCCAGCTGGTTGCCGGCGTTGTGGGTAGGAGGAGAGGGTGAGAGGTGAAGGTCAAAGGAGGAGAGGAAAAAGAGAAGAGGATCTAGCTTGTTAGTGTGGATGTTGAAGTCACCGAGATGGATAAGTGCAAAGTCATCAACAGGGAAGTGCGAGAAAAGTGTGTCAAGCTCCTCCAGAAACTCACCAAGGGGGCTTGGTGGGCGGTACACAACCACAATGGTGAGTTTGACTGGATAAGAGACAGTAACAGCATTAAATTCAAAAGAGGGCGGAGAAAATTGTGGAATGGAAACAAGAGAGTATTTCCATTTCAGGGAGATTAGCAGGCCAGTACCACCACCCCGCCTACCAGCTCTGAGAGAGAAAAAGAGTACACATCAGACAGAGCTTCGGGTGTGGTAGTGTTTTCTGGCATGATCCAGGTCTCAGTTAGAGCAAGAAAGTTGAGGGAGAGCAAGGATGCATAGCCTGAGATAAATTCAGCTTTCGGCACTGCAGACTGGCAATTACAGAGCCCTCCCATCACCACTTGCTCAACGTGAGTGGAGAGAGTGGGATAGATGAGATTGGTAGGGTCACAGCACCTAGGAGTGACCCAACATCTATGCCAGCCCCGGAAAGAGGAAAGGACAGGAATGTGAAGGAAACACATTGTCTATACTAGGTACAAAAAATACAGATGACTGACCGGATCTAAAAAGAGCAATCTGTGCCTGACCAAGTCTTGGTTTGAAAAAGTTGCACTTGCCTTTGTTACTCTAACCTTCATTCAACCTAGGCTTGTTTGCTTGACGCTTGGAAGCTGACACATCCAAGTAGCAGCAGTGATTTAAAGAACACTGATTGCAAATTGTCTGCCATGAGTGCAGGCCACACCCTGGCCACGTAACACCCAATTGGCCAAAGAAGTACACTGAAAATAGGCTTATTGCCCAGAAACTGGACACTTATGTAAAACTCTATCAAACCTCACACAATACTATTAAAACTGCAAACAGCAAGTTACCAAGGAATATATTTATAAACTAAAAGGATAACTAAGTCAAAACAGCTAGGCAACAAGAAATATTTAAGGGCACACTAGGTGAAAAACAGCTACAGCAAGAATAAGTAAATAAGACAAGTAAGTAAACAGAATAAGATAGTTACAGCTAGAATAAGATCCCATTAGGAACCAGCAGCATATGTATAGAGAAAATGATTAAAACTCAAGCAGCTGGAATAAGACTAATAGCAACTTGTTAAGCAAGAAAGATGATACTTACTCTATTCTAGACGAACCAGCAATTCAAAATCGCTCCAGAAGTTAAAATGCACACTGGATTGAAACTGAATTAGGCCAGACTTATAAATCCCTGTGAGGTTCTGGCCACACCCTGGCCACTTACCACCCAATTGGCCCAAGAGGTACACTGAAAATAGGCCTATTGCCCAGAAATCGGTCACTTATGTAAAACTCTATCAAACCTCACACAATACTATTAAAACTGCAAACAGCAAGTTACCAAGGATTATATTTATAAACTAAAAGGATAACTAAGTCAAAACAGCTAGGCAACAATAAATATTTAAGGGCACACTAGGTGAAAAACAGCTACAGCTAGAATAAGTAAATAAGACAAGTAAGTAAACAGAATAAGACAGTTACAGCTAGAATAAGATCCCACTAGGAACCAGCAGCATATGTATAGAGAAAATTATTAAAACTCAAGCAGCTGGAATAAGACTAATAGCAACTTGTTAAGTAAGAAAGATGATACTTACTTTATTCTAGATGAACCAGCAATTCAAAATCGCTCCGGAAGTTAAGATGCACATTCAATGTTGGTTTTCGGCCTTGCCGCTTAAGTGCAGAGATTTCTCCGGATTCTCTGAATCTTTTGATGATATTATGGACTGTAGATGATGAAATCCCTAAATTCTTTGCAATTGTATGTTGAGAAACGTTGTTCTTAAACTGTTGGACTATTTGCTCACGCAGTTGTTCACAAAGTGGTGAATCTCACCCCATCCTTGCTTGTGAATGACTGAGCCTTTCGGGGATGCTCCTTTTATACCCAATCATGACACTCACCTGTTTCCAATTAACCTGTTCACCTGTGGAATGTTCCAAACAGGTGTTTTTTGAGCATTCCTCAACTTTCCCAGTCTTTTGTTGCCCCTGTCCCAGCTTCTTTGGAACGTGTTGCAGGCATCAAATTCGAAATGAGTGAATATTTGCAAAAAACAATCAAGTTTATCAGTTTGAACATTAAATATCTTGTCTTTGTAGTGTATTCAATTGAATATAGGTCAAAAAGGATTTGCAAATCATTGTATTCTGTTTTTATTCAAGTTTTACACAACGTCCCTACTTCCTTGGAATTGGGGTTTGTACCTTGCCACCAAAATTGCAAAATCTAAGGATTTACATTCATTCAAATTTGTAATATAACATTGCTGGCTAGGGCAGCAAGGGGGCGCAGTGGTTAGTACGGTCACCTCACAGCAAGAAGGTCCTGGGTTCGAGCCCCAGGGTAGTCCAACCTTGGGGGCCTCCCGGATTGTCCTCTATGTGGAGTTTGCATGTTCTCCCCATGTCTACGTGGGTTTCCTCCGGGGGCTCCGGTTTCTTCTGCAGGTCAGGTGAATTGGCCATTCTAAATTGTCCCTAGGTGTGTGTGTGTGTGTGTGTGCGTGCGTGTGTGCGTGCGTGCGTGTGTGCTCTGTGATTGCCTGGCGCCTGTCCAGGGTGTCTCCTGCCGCCCAATGACTGCTTGGATGGGCTCCAGCATCCCTGAGAGCAGAATGGAATGGATATGGACGTTGCTGGCTAATAACGCAGCGGAAGTGTGTCTGTAATAGGGGGATTCCCCTCTGTAGGGGAAATTACAGACACACTGTTGTGTCTATAATTACAGACACAATAGTGTGTCTGTAATTTCCTCTCGGGGATGAATAAAGTATTCTGATTCTGAAAAGTAATGCAATTGCTAGCCTGCGGGACTGTGTAGATGTAATCAGAATATTGAACAGATGAAAAAGAAATTAAACTATAAAATAAATATAATAATAATACACTACAGACATTTATAAGTGCTTAGGACTTCTCTGAAGGTCTAGAACAGGGGTTTTCAAAGTGTGAGGCACGCTTCCCCTGAGGGGCGCCAGAAAGCTTCAGGGGAGGTGCGGTGTGAGAAAAAAAAACGTGAAGAAAAAGTAACTGTAAACATCTAGCTAAATTTAGTTAACTTCAGCAATGCTTGGAGCAAAATGGATCGATTTTTAGTAACATTACCTACAGTGAGAAAGGAGACAGCGTCTGGGGCAAGCAGAAAACGGAGGAAGTATGACCATGATTATTCAAAGTTTGGATTTTCATGGGTTGGTCCTGATGACGCCCTGATGGGGCGTCATCAGGCAGTGTGTTAACTGCAAAGAGATGCTAGCTAACAACAGTATGAGACCATGTAAACTCCGGCGTCATATTGATACGAAACACCCAAGTTTGGTGACCAAGCCACAGGAGTCTTTTGATAGGAAGCTAAAGGAATTGCGGTCACAGAAGAAAGTAATTGACACATTTAGCACTGTAAATACCAAGGCAACCGAAGCATCATACCGAGTGGCGTTGCGCATAGCTAAGGCAGGTAAACCCTAATTTAAAAAGATGTTTAAAATGTTCAAAAAGATGTTTAAAACGTTTAAAAATGTTTAAAACATAAAGATAAAGATGTTTAAAAATGTTTGAAAAAGATGTTTAAAAAAAATAAAAGATCACCTTCAAAGATGTATCATTTATTGTTGAAACCCGTTTTTATACCTGAGTAGAACATACATTATAGCAACAACAATAATAGTAATAATAGCAATAATAATTGGGAGGGGGGCGCAGCTGTTTTTATGTTCTCTGAGGGGAGGCTCACTTTCCTACACTTTGAAAACCCCTGGTCTAGAAGGTCGTGACGGCTCGCTACGTCTGGGCATCTGGCACTCTCGCATTACTTTCACTCCAAAACTGCTGACATTTGCTGCTATAATATGATACACAAAACACTGGCAGATGTTCCTTCAGTTGCGCTGATACTGAAAGAAATTAAATACATTACCAAAGGTTGCAGAGGCTAAGAATATGTCTAGCCTTAACCGTAATTAGCTCGCAACCTAATTAGCTGCATTTTTAATTCTGTCATTGACCACTAATGCTACCTAGCATACACTCTGATAATAACTAGCTAACTACTGTTATAACTACATACCGCTTTGTTCTGATGACCTTTACTACCAGTAAGACGTGCTCCACTGTGTCTCATACTACTGTCACTGCTACTGGGATGGCGATGGCAGTGACGTTGGAAGTGGGAGCAACTTCATTAGCTGCTTCATGGGAGCGGCTTCATTAGCTGACTGCTGTTCTCTTGTCATGGGCTGCAGTAGAACAGTGATGGGAACTTGGGTCGAAGATGATGCTGCTGTTGGCTTCATGCAGGCAGCATGCTTCTTACCGTTTGCATGGCTGCAAAGGGCTCCCTCTCCCATATTTGATAGATCGATACTAATTTTACAAACTTTACGTTTACCTTTTATGTTGTCTACTCTTAGGGTTGCTGAAGCGTCTTGTGATGTAGGCTGAAAGGTACATGCTACCGATTCCTGCATGCATGATAAACCCCGGATAGATCCCTCCTCACAGTATTGACTGGACTTCACTTGCGGAGCTGGCGTAACCTGGGCAGAACTTAGCTGGCTAAAGCCTAACGGGACCGCGGACTGGCAGTTATAAAAATCCCACACATTCCTGGCTCATAAGTGCCTAACAAGTGTGCAGTCCGGACTCCCAGTCTGACCATCACTTGGGTACAACCTGTGGCAGATCCCATCATCTTCACTCTTCTGTTGCCATGGAACTAGATCCTCCCAGGCCAAGCAGTGTGGACCAGCGACGCGACCTGATCACCAATTTAATCAAGCCTTTAGCAAATGGCTCCGAGAGTTTTTCGAGGACTGTGCTTTATCCGCCCCCCCCCCTAAAAAAAAAGTCCATTGGCGATGCTGCGGAGCGACGGGAGCAGGAACTGCTCATCATAGCTCCAAGCTCCAAAGGCACACAACTGGCGGCAAGGATCTGATGGTCATCTCTACAATATGATGGTCATGTCTACATGAACCCGGGAAACTTTGTGTGGATTCGGCAGCAACCTTGCAACAGAGCAGCCCTTTTTAGGGACAGTGCTGCTCCCCCCAATCAGGGGAAGGCCCTAGAAAATGTGGGCTAAAAACAGCTGTTTCCCATGTCTCCTGACTGGAATACCGCATCCAGTGGGAAATCAATTTCTTGCAGGTGAAATAAGGAAGTTTTTACACTACTGACATTTGGAACCTGGAACACTGATCGGAATGACTCTGATAGACCAGAACAACGAACTGCCCTTATTGCACAACAACTCTCTCGCTTCAACATTGATCTTGTGGCTCTCCAAGAGACGAGACTTGCAGATGAAGGCCAACTCGAAGAAAAAGGTCTCATATATACGTTTATATGGAAAGGATTACCGGAAACGGACCACCGAATTCATGGAGTCGGCTTTGCGATCAGATCCAAACTTGTCCGTGACCTGAATCTAACACCTGTCTGCATTAACGAACATATCATCTCCATCAGATTACCACTTCAAAATGGATACTTCCTGACTGCCATCAGTGCTTATGCTTATGCTCTTGATGCTGACAATGAGGTGAAAATAGCTTTCTACAACACCCTATCAAGAACTATTTCCACCGTTCCAGCAGCTGACAAGCTCATCCTTATGGTTGACCTCAATGCTCACCTTGGCAGAGACAGTACAACATGGAGCAACATCATTGGGAAGCATGGACTCGGTGAATGCAACTCAAATGGAAGCCTTCTCCTTGGCCTCTGTGCAGAACATGGCCTCACCATCACAAATACTATCTTTCAACTGAAAATGAGCCAGAAAACTACCTGGATGCACTAGCGATCCCACCACTGGCATCTCATTGACTTTGTGATTGCACGCATGAAGGATCGATCCAACGTCCATGTCACCAAGGCACTCCCGCATGCTGACGATTGTTAGACTGATCATAGGCTGGTCATCTCCAAGCTCCATCGGTGACTCAAACCCAAGCCTAAACACCCTGTCATGACCATCCCACTAAAGAAAATCGACGTCCAAAAGCTTGAAGATCTCAGTGTAAGGAGAAGCTTCCGTAATAAGGTCAAGGAAGTCCTGAAGGATGTTGTCCTCATTGAAAACAACCCCATATCAAACTGGATAAACTTAAAAACAACCCTCTTCACTGTAGCTGAAACCAAAATTGGTATTCTGAAAAGACGTCACCAGGACCGGTTTGATAAGAACAACCACGAAATTCTCAACCTGATCAGCACAAAGACTCAAGCTTGTCTGTCCTGGGAGAAAGATAGAACCTCCAAGATGAAAGAAGAGCACTACAAAGTCAAACACCCAAGCTCAACTCCGCTCCATGAAGGACGCTTGGTGGCAAAGCAAAGCCCTTGAGATCCAGGGCTACGCAGACCAGAACCACCTCCACAACTTCTTCTCTGCTACCCGTACCATCTATGGACCCATCAAGACCGCACCAACAGCAATGAAAGCAGAGGACAATGTAACAATTCTGAGGGACGATGTAGGCACCAGTTAACGATGGAAATAGCACTTCCACCAGCTCCTCTGTAAACTATCATGAGCGTCTCTGGACTGCCTTGATGGCCTACCTACTGTGCCGCAAAAACCATGTATGTCTGCACCTCCTTCCACCAAAGAGCTTCACTCAGCGATCACGCAGATGCGCAACAACAAAGTGGCTGGCCCCGATGGAATCCCTTCAGAACTGTACAAGTATGGAGGACTACCTCTTCAAAAGCGACTGTACGAAATCATCCTGTAGATCTGGGAAACCCGGACTGCTCCAGCTGATTTCAGAGACGCAAACATCATTGCCATTTTCAAAAAAAGGGGCTGAAGAGTGTGCGGCAATTACAGAGGAATTTCCCTCCTCTCAACAGCTGGGAAAATTCCATCACAGATCCTTCTGAACCGTCTCACCACCCTGGCCAAAGAAGTTCTCCCCAAATCCTAAAGCGGTTTTCGGTCCCACAGAGGGACCACTGATGTGATCTTTGCGGCAAGCCAGCTCATGGAGAAGGCAAGAGAACAACAGAAGACAATGTTTTTCATCTTTTTCGACCTTGAGAAAACATTTGATTCTCTTCCGAGAGCCATTTTGTGGGACGTGCTATCCAAATCTGGATGCCCTGACCACTTCATCCAGATGATTCGCACCCTCCATGATGACATGAAAGTCTGTGTCTGTTTCCATGGAACCCTTTCCGAGCCTTTCTACCATGGATTGTGGAGTAAAGTAAGGCTGTGTTCTAACGCCTACGTTATTTTCCATATACCTTGCTACTCTCTTGCAGAAGACATCCGTTACCACTTCAATGGCAGCCTGTTCAATCTCCAGCGCTTGAAGTCTAAGAACAAGACATCCACCAGCGTCATCATTGAGCTTCAGTATGCCGATGATAATGTTGTTCCTGCGATGACTTCCGGAAGTATCCTTGAAGAAACGTGCAGTCTAGAACCGGATATCACCAACAGACTGAAAGCTGCCCACACTGCCTTTGGTGACTTTCTCACCGTGTTTTCTATGATTGTGATCTCAAGACATCAACCAAAATCATGGTTTACTGTGCAGTGGTTCTTTCAACCCTCCTGTACGGTTGTGAATCCTGGACCCTCTACAAGTACCAAATCCATGAACTAGAACACTTCCACCAGCAAAAACTGAGAAGTATTCTGTGAATTTCCTGGCAAGAACGGGTCACCAACAATCAAGTTCTCGAAAGAGCCGATCTCCCTTCCATTGAGACGACAACTGAACATCACCAGCTGCGGTGGCTTGGCCACATCCAGCGGATGCCGAACGACAGACTCCCGAAAAAAATTCTATACTCTGAAGTGACTGAAGGTCAAAGAAAAAGAGGAGCTCCCAAAAAACGCTTTAAGGATTGTATCAAGGGAATGCTGATCACCTTCAACATCGAACCTAAGAACTGGGAAAAAGTAGCAGAAAATCGAAAACACTGGAGAGCTGTTTGCCTGGCTGGTTCAATCAAGGCTGAAACTGACAAACGAACGCATGCGGAAGAAAAGCGCCACCGCCTAAAAATTCGCCGAGAACAGAGAGCCGCAGGAACGGGTCTACCCCTCACTATCCCCTGTCCAAGCTGTTCCAGTCTCTTCTATTCTCACCTTGGACTGTCAAGCCGTCTTTGTTTCAAGCACATAGCTCTTGGAATGGCTCCTCGGACACGAGAGAAGCCAACGATGAGGTCTATTCTTAACACCCAGTCTTTGAAGTCACCATTTTCAAAAGATTTTCAAGACCCAAAGATCTTTAAATTTTCATTTTCCTGGCATGTCTTGATGCACGTTCAATAATCCAGGTAAGAAAATCAAAGAAGGTTGAATCAGTTCATCTGGATACGTTTATTCACAGATACGTTTCATCACTCAACTAAGTGAAATCTTCAGTCTAAATTGACTGCAGGTATCCCATCCCTTATAAACAATACAGTTGCATAACGACTGTATTATATGAACATATTTCCAAACACCGTGTTTCAGTTCCTTTCAAACCCCAAAACATGCTGCACTAGAAGTTGGTCCACCCCAAGGATCGGGTCCTCCAGCACAGAGCAATATAGTGTATGCTGTTTAGTGCCAGTGACTTATACATTGGGGAAACTAAACAGACGCTGGTGAAGATAATGGCACAACACAGGAGAGCTAACACGTCAGGCTAGGACTCCGCAGTCTACACCTATCTACAGGCCAGTGGCCACTCTTTCAAGGATGAGGATGAGCACATCCTCTGACTCCCTGTTCAAACCAGCATCCCTGGTTTTATTGGAGAGTCAAAGAGGCCATCTATGAGGGATCGATCATCCCTGAACCAAGGGGGTACCTAAGAGTATATCTGTCACCATCTTACAATGCTGTGGTTACAAACGTTCCCAAATCCTCTGTGAATAGTACATGTAGTGCTATCTATCCCTTTTAACTGTCAAGGACAACGCTCCTGAGTTCTCTATACAACTCGGTATCTAATAAACTATTGAAGTATGGTAACTTCGCTTTTTATGTGTTTAAAGTATGTTCTAAAGGCTCTAAATGTCTTACAGTGTCATCTGGTAACTCCAACTAAAAAGGTTGACTACCCCTTTAAGGCGCTTAAATATGGCATATGACCCCTTTAAGGCAATCTAACATGGTCTAGACACCTCAATGTGTCACCGAGTAACTTATATTAAAACGGTGGACTAGCCCTTTAAGGTTCTAAAATGTGGTGTATTAGCCCTTTAAGGTTATATACTATGGTCTACACATCTCTGGGTGTCACTAGGTTACTTCCAGTAAAAAGGTGGACTAGCCCTTTAAGGTTGTCTCAACATGTAACTTACCATAGCCTAGACACCACAGGAATAAACACACATGAATAATCCACACTCACACAGGTACATAGAATTATATATACAAATGTATTATGAGTAATAATTATTAGAATGAATGAAAGTAATAAGCCTCAATTGCTAACAAGCATCTGCATTCATATACACACAAATGAATCAGACCAACACATTAGCATACAGCTCAACAACCCTATAACTAAGCCGGCAATAAAAATAAAAGAAAGTCAACCCCCAGTTGAAGGCCTGTTTCTTTATCGGGTACGTTGGGACCCTAACCAGCCCTCTTCGCTCCCCTTGGAAGCCCGTACATCCAACTTGTACTCACAAAGAATGCTCCTCTTCGTCTCGCGCTTCCCACCGCAGTGCAGCAGCGAACGTCAGGCAGGCAACCATCCTAGCTAACTGGCTAGTTAGCCGTTAGCACCATCTCACGGTCGAATCATGCGCTCGCCTCGGCAGCACAACACGGCAACAGACGACTCCTTCTGCGTTCCTCGATGGTCGCATGAACACACCACTACACTGTAACTGATAACGTTACTTCGCTAAACTAGAAGACGGCCCGACTCACTGTGGGGCAAGCCCCTTACTGCATCTGAAGTAATACTTGAGGTAGTATTGGTCGAGGATCAATGACCACACCGGGTTATAGAACTCAGGTTTAATCGTGGCTCAGTAGGCAGACGTAATAACCATACATGGTAGTGGTGTAACCATAATAACAGTTCGGGTAGTACATAACACCTAGTGTAGTTCCAGTGGATATACATGGCGTTATATCACTACAGCATCCAGTCCATTCGCACGTCTTGCTGTGCTAGCGACGAACACCGACTGGCTAGCTCGCTCCGTAACGTCGCTGGGTCCACATATGGGACTGACGAGTAGTCAGTTTGTCTCCCCAGTCCACACAAACAGTTCCCGGGATGGGTCTCGGTCAGACACCCGCACACATCACTGTTCACTAAACTTCAATTACATTTCTCTCCCCGCAAAATAGCATATAACAACTCGACATCAAACTGCTCCGTTTTCCTCACACAAGGGACGAGTGACCTACTTTCTCTCTCAGTCTAGTCTGCTCGCGCTGACGTTTTCCGCTGCCCTCTCAACCAATCACATTCAAGGTAAGGTATTCTCTCCACAGCCAACCAATCACAACAATGACAAGTTTCAACACTAAAAGTAAATGCATTTCGCATTGGTAAACAACTGTTTTGCAGAACAATATCAACAATATAATATATTCATATTCAACAGGTTAACAAAATAACAAACATAGGCCAAACTCTTATCTAATAGTGCAATATAATATATCTAAGGCCTATAATTTAACCACAGGGTTACATACACATGGCCATTGAAACTCTAGTTAATGGTCATACCCATATCTGCATATGGAAGTGGTCGTTGGTTTCAGCCATTATGCAACTATATTATTTATGAGGGTGGGGACACCTGCAGTCAGTTTAGGCTGAAGAGGTCACTTAGATGAGTGATGAAACGCATTCGTCAATAAATTTTGTATCCAGATGAACTGATTCAACCTTTGATTTTTCTGGCATATTTGCCTTCGTTGCCAGGTACAGGAAACTGCATATCTTGACTGAAGTGATTTCCAGTTGTTCACAAGCGGGAAGGAGATAAATGGGGGCTGAAAAATCAAGTAACCATAACAACCACTCACACAATACGGGAAACGTGAAATAACCCAATAAAGAAAAAATACTGCATGAAAAATATTACATTTTGATAAATGGCAACTACAATTTAAACATGTTACAAACAAATTCTCTGATATGACTTGGCCCACAAAATGATCAAATCCCCTAACTTAATGTCTGGATTAGACTTTTTAAAATTCCATGATATTCCAGAAATTCCATGATCCATGGCAACCCTGCATTTCTGTGAAGACTTCTTTTCAGTTTATACAGCCCTTCAAAAAAGATAGATATACACTATTAGTCCACATGCTTATCCACTGTGCTGGGGTAAAAATGCACAGTCACCACAATAAACCTCCCCATAGTTTACACTGAAATCAAAAGCACGGGTGAAATTGATTTCGTTGTATAGCTTCAAAGACAAGGCAACCACAATTTTTAAAATAAATGGTAAGCGCAGCAAAATAAAAATAAAGTGAAAGTGGCAGTGCTATTGTCTACTATTTCTGTTCAGGGCCCTCAGCAGTTACATGCTATATGAATCAGGCAGAATGGTTCCTCCTTTTCCATTCCTGCTTGACAGAGTCAATGAAGTAGAGTAATAGACAATGCAGAAAGTGTCTTTCTTTTCCGTTCTGTCTCTTTCTTTCTGTCTTTTTTTTGTCTCTGCTTTCAGCTAGATCCAAAAACACTGCAACATCAGATGATGGCGCTCCTGCCGGCCTCTTATCTTTTTTCATCTTGTTTGGTGTTTGTTTGAAAGGCATCATGATCTACGATGCCGTCCTTCACGTGCATTGATTTTTCAGTGGCAGCATAGTGGACCTCAGCAGGACACTCTTTCAAAAAGGCATGTCTGACTTCTTACTGAGGTGCCACTGCCACTACTGCTCAGTGGGTGGAGGGCGGAGAGTAGGGAAGGAGGTGGAGGAAGAGGAAGAGGAAGGAGTAAACATTGAAAATAACTAATAAAAAAGGGTGTGTGTGTGTGTGTGTGTGTGTGTGTGTGTCTATCTAGAATTTGTGTTTTCAAACACATGCATTGGTGTCCATCCAGGAAAAAATCTTTTTTTTTTTCCCCCTTTTTCTCCCCAATTGTACCCGGCCAATTACCCCACTCTTCCGAGCTGTCCCGGTTGTTGCTCCACCCCCTCTGCCGATCTGGGGAAGGCTGCAGACTACCACATGCCTCCACCGACACATGTGGAGTTGCCAGCAACTTCTTTTTACCTGACAGTGAGGAGATTCGCCAGGGGGACGTAGCGCGTGGGAGGGGGATGTAGTGCGTGGGAGGGGGATGTAGTGCGTGGGAGGGTCACACTGTTCCCCCTTCCCCCTGAACAGGCACCCCGACCGACCAAAGGAGGCACTAGTGCAGCAACCAGGACACAGACCCACATCCAGCTTCCCACCCGCAGACACGGCCAATTGTGTCTGTAGGGATGCCCGACCAAGCCGGAGGTAACACGGGGATTCGAACCGGCGATCCCCATGTTGGTAGACAATGAATAGACCGCTACACTACCCGGATGCCCCCATCCAGGGAAAATTGATTATGTTGATTATATCGAGGTTTAAAGTGTCTGGCTCAATGCTCATACGCAGGCATTTATTGTCTCCACTAACCCATTCATACAAAACTGGCATGTTTGATGAACTTTGGTGCTGCTATTTCAGAATCCATGACAAAGAAAAATACTTATTTAGCCTTCATTTAAATAGGTGTGTCCCACTGATCCCATTTAGATCGAAGATCTCTTTTACAAGGGAGACCTGGCCAAGAATAGCAGCAACAGAGTTTCAACAAAAAAAAATTAACAGAAAAGCACATGGATTTGAGCAATGTTAATATGATCAGATAAAACATTTGCACAGACCCAACATTTGTATGGCCCAAATATGCAGACAAACTCACATTAATTCAAATACAAAGTGGCAGCAGGAGTTTTTCCATTAGAGTGTCCGGTGGTCTATTCTGTTGCTTACCAATACGGGATCACTGGTTCGAATCCCAGTGTTACCTACAGCTTGGTCGGGCATCCCTACATACACAATTGGCCGTGTCTACGGGTGGGAAGCCGGACGTGGGGTTGTGTTTTGGTCGCTGCACTATTGTCTCCTCTGGTCAGTCGGGGTGCCTGTTCAGGGAGGAGGGAGGAGGGAGGAGGGGGAACTGGGGAACTCCCACGCGCTACATGCCCCTGGCGAAACTCCTCACTGTCAGGTGAAAAGAAGCGGCTGGTGACTCCACATGTATAAGAAGAGGCATGCGGTAGTCTGCAGCCCTCCCCGGATCAGCAGAGGGGGTGGAGCAGATATCGGGACAGCTCAGAAGAGTGGGGTAATTGGCCAGATACAATTGGGGAGAAAAAATGGGGGGGGGGGCGGGGAATCAAAAAAACAAAAACCAAGTGCCATCATTGTCTCTGGTTAAATCATCCTCTATCTCCAATCTGTGAAGACTGTGAAGTGAATGACAAGAGGAGAGGGGACTGCCAGACGAACCTTACCTGTAAACTAAAAAGCTTTGGAGCTCTGTTTAATGTGTGGAAACCACAGAATGTAATCATATCAACAGCAACTACTGGTCCAGCACTGTGGTCCTCAAAAGTTCTTGCCTTCTGGGACACCCAAATAAAATCTACCTGCGACCGATCTCATGTAAATGTATAATCATTCAATGTGGAAGTCAGTGAAAACATATTTCACATTCATTGTAATTAGCCATGTTATGAGAAAATAACATTTGTTAAACTGAGGGTTGTTTGACTGCTGACGAATTGGACAACACTGGTGCGACACATTTCTACACAAATCTCTCTCCTGTGGTTGTGTCCAGCTGTAAGTATCAAGTCAAATCAGATCATAGCTTCTCAAAATTTGAAAAAAAAAACCCAAAATGAGATATTCTCTGCCAAGCTCATGTAGAGATGCATCAAAATATGAAATCTAATATTCACAGTTATTATATTGCTGAACCAACTAGTGCAAACCCTCAGGCAGTGCAACTAAAAATCTTGTTTAAAGTTGATTAGGGCTTCTTGCAGGGGCGGACTGGCAACAAAAAGCAGCCCGGGAATTTTCTGTCAGGCGGCCTCAATTTGATACACCAAATCCGAACTGACACAAGTTTGTCGATCAATGAACCATTAATTAAAAAACAAAACAAAACACATAATCTGCTAATTTGTCTTGTTTGTGTTAGGCTAATATGTAAGACAATGAAATTAATTTTCCAAGGTTTTCCTTCCCGTGTTTGTCTGTACAGAAAGCACATATTCACAGTTGAATTAATGAATTACTTTTAAATTCTATTGTTCAGTGACACACACACCTGTTGCCATAGAGGTCCCAGCAAAGACTTCCTCAACTTTCCCTGTCTGACTCAGGTTCATCTATTTGTTAAAAATGCATAAAACTGACATCATTTGGACTGTCTGACATGAACATCAAATATTGTTGTATTCATTAAATTAATAGTCCAACCTTGATATTGGCAAATACATATGAGTTGTATTATGCAATGCCTCTTATTAATTATATTTCTTGTAACGCAACAGTAAATGGTAATTCGAATGAAGTAGTCCATCCTGATCATATGAATGATGTACTGTGCTCTAGTTTACTTCACAGTCATACAATAACATTGACTAGCGCACCTCTAATTGGATCTGTGCTGGTTCCTTCTCCATCCTTTCCCTTTCTTTTTCAGAGCCATGTTCACCTGTTTGTTTAGGTTGTAATGTAAGTATTTCACAAATAATTTTTATTGCTGAGGGGGCTATCAAATATTATATACCTTATAGGTTATAATGCAAAACATAATTGATGAATAGTCCAGAAGAAAATTATCAAATTTACACGTTTATTTTACCCATCTACAGTCCGGCACCAAGTCTGACTAGTTAAACCTTGGAAATGATCAAACCTGTAGCAGCACTCTTGCATTGAATTCCCAAGGTTAACAAAGTTCAAGATCACTTTATTATCATATACATATAAAAACTACCATGTATCTTCCAATGTAATGAAATGCATGTGCCTTGGCTCCCTCAGCCCTTAAAACTGTAAACAAGGAAATAATGAATAATAACAAAAAAAATAAATAAGAAACCAGAAATCCCACACAAAAAAAAAATCAATGAAAGTTATGTAAGGAGCCTACTGTTCATTATTCTGACCGCCTGAGGGTACAAACTGTCTTTGAGGTGGCTGGTCCAAGCTCTGATGCTCTATACGTGTTGTCCTGAGGGAAGGAGGGAGGGAAGGAGAGGAAAACATTTGTTTTTTTTAGTTAGCTCATTTAGCTAGTTCACAGCACATACATAGCATGTAGGCTTGACAAAGCACCTGCTCCCTGTTCACTCTGCTTTGATGTTTTTGCCTCTTCACCACTGTCCTCATCATCACCTGCAGACTGCTTAAATAAATCTGATATCTTAGCACAATTTGCGGCATCAGCCAGCAAAACCTTTTCCTTTTTTGGTGTACCTTCTCTGCACAGCCAGTCATGGGTTTACACTTTCTATCAACGTTTCAGCAACAAGTGCTAGATACTATTAACAAGTGCTAGATACTAACTGCCCGAGTGCTAGATACGTTTAACAAGTGCTAGATACTCAATGCTCGAGTGCTAGATACTTTCAACAAGTGCTAGATACCTTTAACAAGTGCTAGATACTAAATGCCCAAGTGCTAGATACCTTTAACAAGTGCTAGATAATGCTTGAGTGATAGATACGTTTAACAAGTGCTAGATACTAAATGCCCTAGAGCTAGACTTTTAATGAGTGCTAGATACTGCCTGAGTGCTGATACTTTTAACGAGTGCTAGATACTGCATGAGTGCTAGATACTTTTAACAAGTGCTAGATACTAAATGACCGAGTGCTATACTTTTAATGAGTGCTAGATACTGCCTGAGTGCTAGATACTTTTAACGAGTGCTAGATACTGCCTGAGTGCTAGATACTTTTAACAAGTGCTAGATACTGCCCAAGTGCTAGATACTAATGAGTGCTATATACTTTCAGTTGTGATGGCAACTGCTACCTGCTATTAAGGACTGCACTTGCCGTGTCGCTGTAGCTAAGATGAGCTTCTTCCAGCTTATTCCCTGTTTCTCAGGGGTCACCACAGCAGATTGTACAGTTTCTATTGATACCCTGTAAGGGCACAGCACCAATGCCGGCCGTTGTTAACCTGGGCCTTGACTGATCTGGTATGACGCCTTGACCGATCCAGTATAGTCTTTTCAATTCATATACTGATTTGGCAAAATTTTACATTGGCTGCCCTTTCTGACACAACCACTAACCCTATGGATGGGGATACAGGTAAAGCGCTGGATGCCATTCCAGTACTCATGGACTTGCACCCATGGCTGTTGCCTGTGTAGCTAAGATGTCCAATTGAATATATAATGCTGGGGTTGGGAAAAAAAAGATCCCCTCACAATACTGGCCCATCGGGAAAATTCCCAAACTTCCCTATGGCCAGTCCGGGCCTATGAGGAAACTTGGTTACCTGCTGTTCCCATCTGGTGTGTCAAGCCCCTCGGTGAAATTTCCCTGGATGCATAGCACTGAAGTGATAAGAGATAATGTGAGGTCACAAAGAAGGACACTCACAAGACTTTGGACCAAACTTCCCAGCATTTTATTTCAAATATTTACCCTCCCTTCATCTTATAGTCTCTCAGTAGGATCAAAGGCAGCAGCTAAATCTAACAGCCCCAGAATAGACATTTTATAATCTCATTATGTTTGAAATAAAGAGAAGCAAACTCTCAATTTTCTCCTTCTCTCTCTCTCTTACTCTTTCTCTAGTTCTTCCCTCTGTTTTCCTTCTAGAAAAAAAACTTGGAATGATAGTCTGCTACATGTCAATAAAAAAGCTCTTTCATTGAAAATAAATGAGAGGATATTGGGTTGTGCTTGTTCTGTAAATCTAATTTTTGCTTTTGACTACTTATCTTTAGCAGTCACAAGAGTTTTACACAGAAACATTGTTTTGCAACTATATATTTTCAAGGACACAACGAACACACTTTAACAAACAATGGGGGCAATTGGTTTGACAAGCAGGACCCTAACAAAACAAGGTTGACTACTGATACTAATAATGCATTTCAAACCAGACATCTGTCATCCATAATGTATGTGTGTGTGTCTGTGCTTCCAGGGACCTGTAATTCAAATTTTATTACAACAAGCTCATTAGCTGGCTAGCACACTTCTGACCTTTGCAGCATGTGTGTTTCTGCTGTTTCCCACCATTGAGACTACTTACCTTCATAGACAAATGTGCATGTGCCAGCGCATGTGCCTGTGTGACTGCACAGGTGTGTGCGATGTGTTCCTGGGCCTATGTGGTAACTGTGCATTTTGTGTGTGGGTGTATGCACACTCATGTGCATTTTAGTGCCCGTCTGTGAACTTGTGTGTCTTCACTGTATTGAGCAGAGCAATCAAACTTCAGTAAGCAGTGAGAAGGACCAGCAGTCCAAGGTTAATCCTCTGACTGTGTGCACAGTCCACCTGAGGCTGAAGGAGGCAGCCTATAGTATGCTGCAGCACGCAGGACTGACAGCGGGGTGTCAAATGAAGTGAAGGAAAAATACTCCCTTTTCTCTCCTCAGTATAATGAAAGACAATAAAGGGTCGGTGGGACAGTGGGGGGAAGCAACAAGAGTTGATATCATTAAATAAAAATTAAAGCACCCCCCCCTACACACACACACACACACACACACACACACACACATATGTATGTGTGTGTGTGTGTGTGTGTGTGTGTGTGTGTGTGTGTGTGTGTGTGTGTGTGTGACAAAGTGTAAAACTGTTTTCAAAGACACAGGTCCTAGTAATATTTTTTTTTATCTTGAACGTTGAAGCCCCATAATTGGGGGGTACATTGATAATCTTGAGCCTTTAAATTGACTTGTTGACTCGTCTGCAGCTTATTCTTAATGCTGTCCCTTAATGATGTCCCTTAAAGCAATTTCCGTCTCTCTCACTCTCTCTCTCTCTCTCTCTCTCTCTCTCTCTCTCTCTCTCTCTCTCTCTCTCTCTCTCTCTCTCTCTCTCTCTCTCTCTCTCTCTCTCTCTCTCTCTCTCTCTCTCTCTCTCTCACACACACTCTCTCTCTCTGTCCAAGCCGTTGAGTTATCACTAATCTATAACCAAAGAAAACTCTTATGATGTCTGCAAGCCAGCATGCCAACACACACACACGTGCAGACACACACACACACATTAAAAATACTCTCCTTTGTCTTTCTCTCTTTCTCTGTCTCCCAGCCGCACTTTCTTTTCAGTTTTATCTGAAGATGTCGAAATCTTGTCAGAAGGGTTTTAGAAAATTGTCTCCTTGTGAATGCAAGTGTGACACAACTTCAGAGAGTGCTTAATGTCAAAATTGTACCAGTTTCCAAGACATATTGGATAGCGCGGTACAACTACGAAGCAGGGGAGACTTTCTTCATTCTGTCTGATACGATTGCAAAGGAGTAATCCTGTTTTGAAAATTGCTAACACACCCCGGAGGAAGTGGCAGGGTGTTCACGAAAGTCTCAATTTAAAAGTCTGACAGATTCGAGGGGCTCTTTAGCAAAGGAAAACTGTCGTTAGATGAGTTGAGAATATGAAAACTGTAGCAATGGCAATAACGAGGCAACGTGCCTGCCTGAGGGATGCACTGACAACTGACACCGCTAAAATCGTAGTGACGAGTCTGATAGGAAGCCCAGGTGATTCAGATTTGTCTCGTACAATACAGCCTCGTGCACTGCTGCAAATCTCTGTCCCTTAACTCTCGCTCTTTCTCACTACATGCAGTCACAAACTTAACTGCCTTATTGGATGACAACAGTATTAGACAACTCATGGGGTAAACTAGAAGCTGTGTCTTGGGCTACTCAAGCGCATCTCTAAGCCAGCCTCTGCTACAGACTAGGATCCAGAGCCAAAAGTGTGGTCTCAAGTTGGAACAGGTCTCACAAGCAAAGCGGGAGGGTTTGTCGTTCTTTTATTTATTTATTTATTTGGGGGGGGGGTACGTGTAAAACAAGACACTAACCATCATGAATTTTGACAGCAATTACAAACGTAAGCTGTATGCGATCGGGCACGTGTGTAAGAGGGGCCCATTTCACAGTCTTTGTTGGTATATCGCCCTAAAGTTACGAGGGTTATCAGAGAGAGGTGCAAATACTTACCAATTATACGGTGCGCCTGCAGGGGTGTAGGGGACGTGGAGAACTAGCGGAGTCTAATTTCACATTTAAACCCAAGTAATTTAAATGTAGAAAAGTAAAAGCAACGCTTACTAGTTTTAGATAATTTCAGTTGCCAAACGTGAAGAAGAAGAAGAAGAGGAAGAAGAAGAAGAAGATTTTTTTTCTTTTTTTAATCAAGACTACAGATATACAAACACATCAAACAAAGCCAGTATACTCTAAAACAACAGAGTAGGCTAAGAACAGTACATCAAACATGTCAAAGACAATGAGAACAAAACAAAGGAACAAAAAAGGAAAATTAAAAAGAGATAAAATAAAATAAAATAGGACAATGCAATATTCCAGGGGTTCAATTACATTAAATTGTTCAAATACAAAGGATAATTTTTGGGCATTTCTGTTTTTCATACATTTTAGAGATTTGGACAAAGTTACTAATTCGGTTTTAAAGGCTGCTAAAGAGGGATGCGTTTTGCAATATTTACATTTGTGTATGAAATATTTTGCCAAAATAATCACATTATCCAACAAGAATTCTATATTTCTATCCTCCATAAACATTCCAAATTTGACACTTACTAGTAGAAATGGCGGTAGAGCACTAATGCTCGACTTCATCCATACCTACAAATTATACCAAAACTTATAAGTAATGTTACAGTGGAAGAATAAATTATCCGTTGATTCTATGTCTGTCTTGCAGAATTGGCAGAAATTACAGTCTACATTAAATTTCAAACTTATAAATTCACTGGAGGGGTAAATATCATTATCTTGAAGTGAACCTCTTTGGCTTTGGGGGGATAGGTAATGAAATGTATCCTTTTCTGATTTTATGGGCAGAAGAAGAAGAAGAGGAATAATAAGAGAAGAAGAAGAAGACGAAGAAGAGGAAGCAGAAGAAGAGGAGGAAGAAGAAGAAGAGGAAGAAGAAGAAGAGGAAGAGGAAGAAGAAGAAACAGTGGAAGAAGAAGATGTAGAAGAAGAAGTAGAAGAAGAAGCGGTAGAGGAAGAAGACGAGGTGGAAGTAGAAGAAGAAGCTGACGAGACCAATATTAATGCGAACAACTTTTACAGGAGATTTTTAACTACAGTTATAGTTGGAGGTTAAACTTATAAAAACGTTCAGAAGTTACGTGGTTCCAATACTTTGAATTATAAAACGCTGTTAACCTGAAGAAAACTAGATCGAGCAATGACAGCAATTAAAGTAATGAAGTACTGTAGATAACAACGTGTTAACCTCGGTGATACAGTCGTCTCTTTCCAGTCTATTTTGATAACCCATTCATGTAAATCTGCTGAATGTGAAGTTTTCGACAGCCTTAAATCCGATGCTAAAATTTCTGAATGCTTCAGAATATGAAATCAAGTAGTGGCATAAAACATTCTGTTTCCAAATCTCTACTTCCAATTAAAGTTGAAGCGAATAATAAATAAATTAATACAAATTATTCAAAATACTGTAGCGAATTCGGGGGGCAATCTGGCAACCGCCACAGCCGGGACGCGAGTCTCCCGCTCCGCAAGCGACAACGCTAACCAGTCAACTAAAGGCTCCAATCCGTTAATCAAAAACCAACGTGTCTACCCATCCATGCACGTTGCAATACACTAAACTTTACTTTCAAAACAACTTCCCGTTCAGACAAGCTACCAGTTATTCCCATTGAGGTGTTAGTATGTTAGATAGTTATTCATTCATTCATGGTGGCGAGTCATATCATGTAGGGGGTATACACCTATTCTGGCGGAGACATATACATAGACCCCATGGTTCACTTGTGTCACCCAGGCCTGTTTGGGTCACAAGGAAAACCTCCAAAGGCAATTAGAGGACAGCCTGACGAAATAAATACCATTTAAAAAAAAGGCACGAGTCGGGCTAAGTAATGGCCAAAGAAAATGTTTAACAGTTCCACGTGTTAGCACCTCTCACTAGTTTAACAGTAAACTGATTTCACTCGTGCAGCAGCGCCTAAAGACTTGTTTCGGTACAAACCACGTGATCACTGTGGCAGTTAGAAGGGCTATCATCCATTCTAGTTTCAAACGGCATTTCCGTTTCACTATCCCACCTGTCTAAATTTGAACAGGGAACAGGTCGTGTTTTTTTTAAATTACATTTACCCCCAGCAAACACAGACAACTGCCTCTCAGCCCATGTTTGTTCTCCGCTGTAACATCGTGCCCCCTCACGTTTGCAACGATGTCAGCAGCGCTCCTGCGCCTAACGTAAGCACCCCCCCAACACACACACACACACACACTCTCTCTCTCTCTCTCTCTCTCTCTCTCTCTCTCTCTCTCTCTCTCTCTCTCTCTCTCTCTCTCTCTCTCTCTCTCTCTCTCTCTCTCTCTCTCTCTTCTCTCTCTCTCTCTCTCTCTCTCTCTCTCTCTCTCTCTCTCTCTCTCTCTCTCTCTCTCACTGCTGATTTCCCCAGGGGGATTTTATTCCTCAATAAATGATGGCATCGCATCCGAGTCCCTTCGCCGGCATGTCAGAGGCTTCCATGACCGCAGGCACCATCCATCCGGCCCGATATCCAGTACGCAACCATTTGCCTTCGACGCACACTGCTTCATTTCTCTGCTCATTTCACCCATGTTTTTGCCAGAGTTTAAAAGGAAAAAAAAGTATTTCAAATGTGATTCGAGACTGACTATATGGACCATAAGGGGTGGGGGTGTGGGGGGGGGGTCATACAAAAGTGCATCGATGAAATATATTCCCAGCTGTTTGCATGACTCGGCATGCTCATGCTTTTCAAACGGACTGAACGTGATTTTGACAGCCCTAACATGAAGCCCGCCTTTTCACAGTAACAACGGGCACCACGGTGACGTCTGGGGACAGCAGTATTGTGCACTTAATCTGGAGAGACTAAAACTGCGCATATGGCGCAATGCTTGGCTATTCTGTTCTGTGGCACTGCAGCGTTTATGATATGCAATGAACCACTCGCTCATTCGTGCAAGTGCGCCCCCCCCCTTTCATTATGACTTTGTTATTCACCCTGATAGTAAATCACGGATAATAACGCCCCAAAGTCTTTGCTTTGAGGTGATTCGACACACACGATCACTAAAAGCATCAAACAGCCAGACGTTGCGATAAATTAGCTAAACATGCAACAGCAGGTAAACCCAAGCCAGCCATGTGAAGAGCGCGGCTCTCAAATTGTGTGCATTTAGGGACGTCAAACTTCTCACACGTGACGGCATTTGCACAACAGCTTTTCAGTCAAGTTTTCGAAATGTCTGCTGTCAGCGACGGTCGCGAGTGCGTCAGTGACGGCTGAACAACACATCTAGCTATTCACTTTTTTCCAAAATGTCATTCTTAACAGCTGCAAACTGTGAACCCAACACACAAACGCAGCGCTTCTGTTCGGATTCAACACACAGACACACACACGCACGCACGCACACACAACAGCGCACCTTCCCGATCTCGTGAGAAACGTGATAGGGAAAATGACAGCGCCTTCCATCCATCCATGCGTGTGTGGGGACACGTTGCCGTATACAACACACACGTCTACTCACCGAAAAGGGAATTGGCGAAGCCGTACCACACGCAGCCCGAGTCCCCGATGAGCCATTTCCCTTGCGTGCTGGCGGCGAAGCTGAACGGCGTCCCCAGCACGCACACCAGCAGGTCGCTGATGCAGATGTTAATCAGCAGCAGGTTGATGGGCGAGCGCAGGATCTTATAGCGGCAGAACAGCAGCAGCACCACAAGGTTGTTCAGGAGTCCCAACGTGCCGATGAAGCCCAAACACACAGCCACGACCAGGTGGCCGGTGGGGCTGAGGGTCGTCCGGTACGAGCTGCTCTCCAGCTGTCCCTCCCCGGCTCCGGTACACAGCGCGCTGTTCACCTTCGCGCAGCCGCTCAAGCTCACGTTGGACACGAGCATCGCGGTCCGCCTTTACTGGCGCCCCCGGCTAATAAGTCGTTAACATTGTCTTTTTCAGATGGTAAAATATATATATAAAATATATTTAAGCATACATATATGTATATATATGTGTGTGTGTGTGTGTGTGTGTGTGTATGTGTGTCTGATAGACTTATAAAGTAAAACCTTCGCCTGTAGTGTCACTTGTTGCTCCAAAAAGAAACAATTTCTGAGTACAGAAAAAAAAACACAAACAAAAGAAAAAAACAGAAACCAGGCTGGTTTTAGAGTCTGTTTAGGGGTATCAGAACTTTGGGTTATCTTGGTCGAGGGCTTTCAGAAGCGAGACTCGCCAAAGTTTGGAGAAAGCGTGCACCACCGTGTGGTGTAGGCGCTCCCCGCACACAGACACGCGGACGCGGAGTGGTGGACGAGTCTGTCCCCCCTTCTCTCTCTCTCTCCCTCTCTCTCTCTCTCTCTGTCTGTCTGAGTTTAAATGACTGGAGCCCGTTTTCTCCTCTGGCTGACGTCCGAGCCGGAGCGGAGCACGTCGTGGCGAGGTGTGAATAACGCGACCGGATGAAGAAAAAAAAAAGAAAGAAAGAAAGAAAGAAAGAAAAGAAAGAAAGAAAAAAGCGTCTTTATGTCAACGCAGACGCGAACAAATCATTGTCCGGAGGCAACACTTAGGTTTAACGCAGCCAAAGTTCAATTGAAACTCCACCTCAAACTTCCGAAAATCTCGTTTCCACCCTCACTCTCTTACCCCTTCTCCCCCTTCACCCCCCCTCCCCTTCCCTCTCTGCATCAATCGTCCGCTACCGCCTGCTCACGCCGTGCAGCCTGTGCCGTGCGTGGCGCTGTCTGTGGTGCTGAAGTCTGTGCCACGCAGGGTAACCGACGGTACACGGCGACAAACAAGATGACTTGTTCGCTTCTCCTCTTCTTGTTTGCATTAAATGTTCCCATCTAAAACATGGCAACTACAAACAGTGCCACATCTTAACCCCCCCCCCACACACACACACGTCTATATACTTTTCTCCCACCAAACACGACATTATAGTGGGCTCTGTTACACAACTAGGATCTGCTGCAACTGCTGAAGCTGTGACAATGACAACAAACCCTGCACGTATGACAATATTACTGAAAAGTAAATCAGCCAAATATATTTAACCAGGACAGCAAAACTATGCTGGGCATTTTTGTTATCGCGCACGCGCGCACACACACGCGCGAATATTTTTTAAAAATTCTAGGTGATTCAGGTGTTGGTATCATTTTCCTCTGAACAGACAGCAGCTGATCATGTCATTCCTTGTGATGAACCTACTAACCCCCCCCCCTCTCTCTCTCTCTCTCTCTCTCTCTCTCTCTCTCTCTCTCTCTCTCTCTCTATATATATATATATATATATACACTACCGTTCAAAAGTTTGGGATCACCCAAACAATTTCGTGTTTTCCATGAAAAGTCACACTTATTCACCACCATATGTTGTGAAATGAATAGAAAATAGAGTCAAGACATTGACAAGGTTAGAAATAATGATTTGTATTTGAAATAAGATTTTTTTTACATCAAACTTTGCTTTCGTCAAAGAATCCTCCATTTGCAGCAATTACAGCATTGCAGACCTTTGGCATTCTAGCTGTTAATTTGTTGAGGTAATCTGGAGAAATTGCACCCCACGCTTCCAGAAGCAGCTCCCACAAGTTGGATTGGTTGGATGGGCACTTCTTTGAGCAGATTGAGTTTCTGGAGCATCACATTTGTGGGGTCAATTAAACGCTCAAAATGGCCAGAAAAAGAGAACTTTCATCTGAAACTCGACAGTCTATTCTTGTTCTTAGAAATGAAGGCTATTCCATGCGAGAAATTGCTAAGAAATTGAAGATTTCCTACACCGGTGTGTACTACTCCCTTCAGAGGACAGCACAAACAGGCTCTAACCAGAGTAGAAAAAGAAGTGGGAGGCCGCGTTGCACAACTGAGCAAGAAGATAAGTACATTAGAGTCTCTAGTTTGAGAAACAGACGCCTCACAGGTCCCCAACTGGCATCTTCATTAAATAGTACCTGTTAGAGCCTGTTTGTGCTGTCCTCTGAAGGGAGTAGTACACACCGGTGTAGGAAATCTTCAATTTCTTAGCAATTTCTCGCATGGAATAGCCTTCATTTCTAAGAACAAGAATAGACTGTCGAGTTTCAGATGAAAGTTCTCTTTTTCTGGCCATTTTGAGCGTTTAATTGACCCCACAAATGTGATGCTCCAGAAACTCAATCTGCTCAAAGAAGTGCCCATCCAACCAATCCAACTTGTGGGAGCTGCTTCTGGAAGCGTGGGGTGCAATTTCTCCAGATTACCTCAACAAATTAACAGCTAGAATGCCAAAGGTCTGCAATGCTGTAATTGCTGCAAATGGAGGATTCTTTGACGAAAGCAAAGTTTGATGTAAAAAAAATCTTATTTCAAATACAAATCATTATTTCTAACCTTGTCAATGTCTTGACTCTATTTTCTATTCATTTCACAACATATGGTGGTGAATAAGTGTGACTTTTCATGGAAAACACGAAATTGTTTGGGTGATCCCAAACTTTTGAACGGTAGTGTATATATATATATATATATATATATATATATATATATATATATATATGTGTGTGTGTGTGTGTGTGTGTTTGTGTGTGTGTATGTGTATGCTGTAGCATAAAAGGTCCATGGTATAGATTTTATTGGCAAAATGGGACCTACTGACCTACACTGTGCCAGCAGCTTATAACCGGCCTCTTATCGATTCTAACACAGCTCCAATATCTAGACTATTATCTGTGTTGGTGTATGCTAAGTCAACTCAAGTCATGTCAAGTCAATTTTATTTGTATAGCCCATTATCACATTACAAATTTGCCTCAGGGGGTTTTACAGCAACACAACATCCTGTCCTTAGACCCTCGCATCGGATAAGGAACAACTTCCACAAAAGAAAAAAAGGGCGAAAAAAAACCTTTAACAGGGAGAAAAAAATAGGAAGCAACCTCCGGAGAGCAACAGAGGAGGGATCTCTCTCCCAAGACAGATAACATGCAATGGATGCTGTGTGTACACAATTTACAGAACACAGCGTTGAAAGAGGATAACAGAATTATAATGGAGTTATAAAAATAGTTGAAGAATGATGATGAGGAGGAGGATGCCAAGCAGTGTGCAGATGCCACCGGAACAGCCCAGGACCCAAACCATGTGACCACCATCGCCATGGAGACCTGACAGGAGGACAGACTACACATGCACATGGGGGAGACTCACATCACACCATTCACATACTCGGGAGAAGACAAAGGAGAAGACGTCATTCAGAGAGAGAGAAAAGACATGAGAGAAGAGAACAGTTTGCAATAGTCAATAATCTATACTCCATAATCCCGTCAGCAGAACAGCGCTGGGTACATTCATTGAAACAGAAACCGACCCACCATGCAGTACAGGTTGTGAAGCACTCATCTTAAAGACTACTAAATGTAGACTAAGGCAAAGAGATGAGTTTTAAGTTTAGATGTAAAGGCCTCAACAGACTCTGATTGTCTGACGGCAGCAGGCAGGTAATTCCACAAGATAGGGGCCCGATAGGAAAAGGCCCTGCCACCAGCTGACTCCTTTTTAACTTTGCGTACACACAGGAGCCCTTTATTTTGAGACTGGAGAGCTCGACATGGAATTTATGGTTTAAGGATATCAGACAGGTATGATGGTCATGTCTGCAACCATTACTGAACAGTTGGTGTGTCTGGGATAAAAGATATTTGTAGTACATGTTACTCCAATACATATCATCCTAATGCAGTATAACACGGCTGATGGGTTGGGTGTTACTCCGTGTGCTCATTTTTATTTTTAGGCAATGCCGTTATGTAACTGCGTTCTCTTCAGTCACATTTATTCATCATGATTTTAAACTAAAATGATGGCAAAGATAGATCTCCTACTCTGGGGAGCTGGTTTGTGTGTGATTGGGTGGAGGGACAGTGACTCGAGCCCCCTTTGGTTCCAAGTGTGCTTTACAGTAGAGTCATGCCCTCAACATTACCCCCCCCCCAAAAAAATTGAACCCCAGTGTCCCCCATGTAGTGCAAAATGTCAGCAATTATTCAGTAATTAAAATGAAATCCTTGTGGTCAAAAAGTGGCATCTGGAGTTTAAAGCAGCGTCCGTAACCGTGCATGCCTGGTCCAAAAAATTGCTCTCTGCAACACTTGACTTGACTTCGCAC